>NC_057795.1:502943257-503243257 GCF_018294505.1 Triticum aestivum | reverse complement strand
CATCAGTCTTCGAGGGAATGAATCTTTTCAACACACCTAGGGCTGGGCCAAGTAATCCGGTAGCCACAAACCGGACTGGCGCACCGAGGGAAGCACCGGATCAACCATGGACAATGGAACCACCTCGATGAACAGATAACCCACCGTAATACGTGCCTACTCCACCGGGTCACTTCTCAAGTCCTTTGGATAATATGATTGCTGCAGCATCTCGCTTGGCAGCTATTCCGATGGAGGGTGATTCACTGGCAGCAATTGAAACACGGCGGGCCAGAGATCTTCTTCAAACCGCCATGGTGCAGCAGCAGGCTTATTCCTACAGTCGGGATAGAATTCATTCCACTCCTCGTCCGAGCAAAAGTTACAGCAGGCACATGGATGAACTGGAAGTGTCTAGCAGTGCACGGCACCGGAATCCCCAAAGGCCCAATCTGGCACGTGGTGAAGTAAATGCTTAGGATGTGGTGGATAATGGCAGGGCACGAAGGGAGGCCGCTTTGGCAGCACAGCATGCAGGTCGTTATCAACCCGCCCCAGTTCAACCTACGGCGTCAGTAGACCGTGGTACCAAGTTAGCCTTTAGCTCCTGGGGAGCGCCTTGTCTCATTCCGGCTCTATGCAATGTGCGACTGCCTAAAGATAACAAGGGTCCGCGTAAGGTGCCAAATTACACGGCGGATCAACCACCTGAGGCATGGGTCGAAAGTTATGAGATGGCAATGGAGATGCTGGACATGGATGAAGCGGCTTGTGCAAAGTATTTCACGATGATGTTGGAAGGGACAACTTGTACTTGGTTGAAAAACTTACCAGCTAACCCCATCGAATCATGGGACCAGTTGAAGGCCCGGTTTATAGCCAATTTCAAAGACACCTGCAAACAGCCCATGTCTATTGTGGATCTGGATGCCTGTGTTCAAAGGGAGAACGAGTCAACCACTCGTGGGTGCGCCGGGTTTCAGAAGTTTTGCATTCTTCAGACCAGATTAACGTTGGTCAGGCAATCATCACTCTGGAAAGCAATTTCCCATTTAAGTCACTAAAGATGAAGTTGGGACGGCTCAAGCGCCACTGCGATGACTTGGGCACCCTTATGGCCGCCTTGGTCAAATATGTCGATTCTGATAATACCAAGGATCCCGATTCTAATGAGGAGAAACCGGAGAAGGGAAAGAAGAACGGCGGTGCCAAGGGACAGCAGCACAACCAAGGAGGCCATGGGAACAACGGTCAACGTAAAGCGGATTCAGATTTCGTAGCTAACGCTAATGTGCAGCGTCGTAAGGGTAAACCGCTCCAGCATGGCGGCGAAATGAATCTGGAGCATTTGTTGAATCAGCCCTGCCCAAAGCATGGGACCAAGGAGGTTCCTGCCACGCATCTCTGGAAGGATTGTCACATTATGAAGGAGTTCAAAAACTCTGATCTTTTCCGATATGATCAGGGTCCATCAGGCGGTTCAGGGCCAGGTTTTCATGGTGGCGGCGGTTCAAACTCTGGATTTCAGAATAATCAGGGCAACCAGAACAACCAAGGTGGTAATAACCAGCAGAATAATCAAGGAAATCAGCAGCAGTCGGGTTACCAGAGTCACCCAAAGCAGTTGAATGGTGGGCAGTATCATGTGTTCACTACTAGTTTGTGCAAGCATGATCAGAAGCTTCACAAGAGGGCAGTTAATGCTGTTGAACCGGCAGTACCACGTTATCTGTGGTGGTCCGAACAACCTATTGTGTGGAGTAGGGAGGATCATCCGCCCCGGGTTGACAATCCGGGTCACCTGGCTTTGGTGGTGGCACCTCAGGTGGGAGGTTATAAGTTCACCAAGTTACTCATGGATGGAGGAAGCAGTATCAACATTCTGTATTATGAGACCTTCCGTCGCATGGGGTTGACAGACAAGAGTCTTAAACCGTCCAACACTGTTTTTCATGGTGTGGTACCAGGTAAATCGGCATATCCTGTTGGTAAGATCGCTTTGGAAGTTGTTTTTGGTGATGAGCACGATTCCCGGTCTGAGACATTGACCTTTGAAGTGGTGAGGATCCAGAGCCCGTACCACGCACTGTTTGGGCGACCGGCTTATGCAAAGTTCATGGCGAGGCCATGTTATATTTACTTGCAGCTCAAGATGCCGGGTCATAAAGGGACCATTACGGTTCACGGAAGTCGTAAAATCGCTTTGGATTGCGAGGAAGGTGATGCAGCCTATGCTGAGTCGGTTTGTGCTACAGAGGAGTTGAAGTTTTATAAGGAAAATTTTGATCCGGCAGACATGACCCCTCTTAAGAAGCCCACCACTGAGCATGACCCAACCCTACACTTCAAACCGGCTGATGAGACTAAACTTGTTGACTTCGTTCCTGGCGATTCGTCCAAGCAGTTCAGCATCAGCACAAATCTGGATCCGAAATAGGAAAGCGCGCTCATCGAGTTCATCCGTGAGAACCGGGACATTTTTGCATGGAAGCCTTCTGACATGCCAGGTGTACCGAGGGAACTCGCTGAGCACACTCTTAATATTGATCCCAAGTTTAAACCGGTCAAGCAATTTCTTCGTCGCTTTAATGAGGAAAGACGCAAGGCAATTGGTGAATAGGTAGCTCGGCTGTTGGCTGCTGGGTTTATCATTGAAGTATTTCACCCTGAATGGTTGGCTAATCCGGTGCTTGTTCTCAAGAAAAATGGCACTTAGCGTATGTGTGTGGACTACACCGATTTGAATAAAGCTTGTCCGGCCGATCCCTTTGCTCTCCTGCGTATTGATCAGATTATTGATGCGATGGCGGGTTGTGAGCGCCTGAGTTTCTGGATGCTTATTCAGGTTATCATCAGATCAAGATGGCAGTTAAGGACCAGGAGAAGACAGCCTTCATCACTCCCTTTGGAGCCTTCTGCTATGTTTCTATGCCCTTTGGTCTCAAGAGTGCCCAGGCAACTTATCAGTGTTGTGTGCAGAATTGTCTTCACACGCAGATTGGGCGTAATGTTCATGCCTATGTGGATGACATTGTGGTAAAATCCAGGAAGAAGGAAACACTGATAGATGACCTCAAGGAGACGTTTGACAATCTTCAGGTGTACAAAATGATGCTCAATCCGGATAAATGTGTTTTTGGTATCCCTACAGGCAAGCTCTTGGGCTTTCTGGTATCCAACAGAGGCATTGAGGCTAATCCGGAAAAAAAATCAAAGCAATTACATCCCTGGCTAAACCGAAGTCTATCAATGATGTTCAACGTCTGGCGGGTCGGATTGCAGCCCTTAGTTGGTTTATCAGCCGTTTGGGAGAGAAGGCAATTCCTTTGTATCAGATGTTGAAAAAGATAGACGATTTCGTCTGGAGTGACCCAGCTAATGCGGCTTTTGAGGAGTTAAAGCGGCAGTTGGTTGAACCGCTAGTTCTTGCAGCTTCGGTTGATAATGAGCCCTTGCTATTATACGTGGCTGCCAATGCCCGAGCGGTCAGTGTGGCAATTGTCGTTGGACGTAAGGAGGCTGGGAAGGAGTATCCGGTTTAACGACCCGTGTATTACATCAGTGAAGTCCTGATCGAGTCGAAACAACTCTATCCACATTGGCAGAAGTTGGTACATGGGGTTTTTATGGCAAGTCGAAAGCTCAAGCAATACTTTCAAGGCCATCCCATCACAATGGTTAGTTCTGCTCCTTTGGGTGATATAATTCAAAACAGGGAAGCAACTGGCCGGGTTGCAAAGTGGGCAATTGAGCTTGGTCCACATGGTTTGAAGTATGTGCCTCGAACAGCCATCAAATCTCAGGCACTTGTGGACTTTATCAATGATTGGACTGAGTTGCAAGTGCCTGAGGATAAACCGGATAGTACATACTGGACTATTCATTTTGATGGATCCAGGCAATTGGAGGGCTCGGGGGCTGGAGTTGTCCTTACTTCCCCTCGAGGTGATAAAATTTGCTATGTTCTCCGCTTGATGTTTCCCTGTACTAACAATGCAGCTGAGTACGAAGCTTTACTCCATGGTCTCCGGGTGGCTAAAGAGATGAACTTAAGTCGAGTTCGTTGTTTTGGAGATTCTGATCTGGTGGCTCAGCAAGTTTCTGGTACTTGGGATTCTAAGGATCCACTCATGGCGGCTTACAGACGTGAGGTGGATATTGTGGCGGGTCACTTCAAAGGGTATCAGGTTGAGCATATCGATCGGCGCAAAAACGAAGCAGCAGACGCTTTAAGCCGGCTTGGATCTCAGCGCAAACCGGTACCTCCCAATACCTTTTTAGATATCTTGCATAACCCGTCTGTTAAGTTGCCTACAGAAGAGGATTTGGCTGTTCCTGATCCGGAGGCTCAATTGGTGGCCGCTTTACACGTTATGCCAGATTGGACGATTCCAAATCTGGCGTACATGAACCGGGGCGAGTTACCAGATGATGAATTTCTGGCTCGGCAGATAGTCCGGCGATCCAAGTCCATGGTTATTCACAATGGCGAGTTACACCGCTGTAGCATTTCAGGCGTATTTCAGCGTTGTGTTTCTCTGGAAGAAGGCCAAGAGATCCTACGGGAAATTCATGAAGGGGATTGTGGTCATCATGCCGGTTCAAAGTCCCTGGTTGCAAAAGCTTTTCGACATGGGTTCTACTGGCTGACAGCTCATGCTGATGCGGAGGATCTGGTAAAGCGATGT
This sequence comes from Triticum aestivum, assembly GCF_018294505.1. Lineage (NCBI taxonomy): Eukaryota > Viridiplantae > Streptophyta > Magnoliopsida > Poales > Poaceae > Triticum > Triticum aestivum. The sequence continues at coordinate 503,238,590 of NC_057795.1, read as the reverse complement.
GATGCTTGTCAAAAGTTTTCATGCAGAGCTCATGTTTCGGCTCAAGAACTACGGATGATTCCTATCACTTGGCCTTTTGCCACTTGGGGGCTTGATATGGTGGGACCCTTTAAGCGTTCCAAGGATAAGAAGACCCACCTATTGGTGGCGGTTGATAAATTCACCAAGTGGGTTGAAGCGGAGCCTGTCAGCAAGTGTGATGCGGCTACGTCGGTTCAATTTCTCAAGAAGATTATCTTCCGCTTTGGCTTTCCACACAGTATTATCACAGATAATGGTACAAACCTTTCTAAAGGTGAGATGGAGGATTTCTGTCAGAGAGAGCACATCCGGCTTGACTTAGCATCTGTGGCGCACCCTCAATCCAACGGTCAAGCAGAGAGAGCCAATCAAGAAATCTCGAAAGGTATTAAAACCCGGCTCATGATTCCCTTGAAGCGGACGTCGGGTTGTTGGGTGGAAGAATTGCCTTCTGTCTTATGGAGCATCAACACCACCCCCAATCGATCAACAGGATACAGACCTTTCTTCATGGTGTACGGGGCAGAGGCGGTCCTCCCAAGTGATATTCGTCATGACTCGCCCCGGGTTGCTAATTATGTTGAAGCGGACAACGAGCAAGCACGCCAAGAGGCGTTGGACCTATTAGATGAGAAACGGGACATGGCGCTGGCTCGATCGGCGGTTTATCAACAAGACCTGCGGCGTTATCACAGCCGCTGGGTTAGGACAAGAACCTTTCAAGAAGGCGACTTGGTGCTCCGGCTCATCCAGGATCAGACCGATATGCACAAATTATCCCCACCTTGGGAAGGGCCCTTTGTGGTCAGCAAAAATCTGCACAATGGATTATACTACCTCATTGACGTTCGAAACAACTCACGCAGCTCTGAGGAGGAGACCCGACAGTCATGGAACATAGCTCTCCTACGGCCTTACTACACTTGAGCCATAGGCTTTTCTTATGTACATATTTCGACAATGTATATATTATGATCAATAAAGTAAACTAGCATCCTTGCTATAAGCAGGGCCTCTGCTGTTTTTTCTCAAATATCCTTTGAGTTACATGGGGGCTTCAGCTGACAAAGCGGAGTACTGCCTGTTAAACCGGCTATCATGCCACAATACAGCTTGGGAGCTTCACACCCAAGGGGCCAAAGAGAGTCTGGATGCTATGCACAGCTCAAACATAGGCACCCAATGAGCACAGCTCATCATGTTACTTGGGGGCTCCTTGTGTCAAATACCAAGGAGTTTGAAAGGACCCTTGTAGCTGGGTATCGACCCACGGCTTGGAAGCCTGGTATATTTACCTAAAACCCCGGGTTAACCTGCCTTCATCAAGTAAGCCACTCCTATCCAGGTAATCCTGGCATGACCCTCCGAACGTTTGACAGTTACTCTCATTGAGACCCTGAACTTGTCAAAGTTAAAATGGTGATTGGTTAGTTGGAGGCCCATCTTAAAAGGCTTTGTCAAATGGTTTAACTCAGCGGCCTGGCAGCCCATGAAAATCCTCAAATTTGGGACTGGTAGCCCTTGAAAAGCCCCGACTACACGGTTTTATTTGCATTTGTCATTTTTCTTTTGATAAATTCTATGTTAAACCGTCTCTTTGACCTGGTATGGCTTTTCAGCCATCTTATTAGCCCGGTGTTTCTTAAACTGGCTTGGTTTTCAACTACGCGTTGATAGACCTTATTATTAAACCGGAGTTTCATAACCCGGCCTGGCTTTGACTACTTGTCGCCAGTTTTGATCATCTGGTGTTCATTATAAGCCGACATGATTTATTATATGCCATCAGTACATGATGGAGTTATTCAAAATTCTAGGTTTGGGTCTTCACCCTTATTACAATCAAAGTTGGTAAAACCAACTAACGTGATATTACATCACAGGTATGAGTTATTTCATATTTCTTAAGGTTTGATTATCAATCAAGCTTTATCTTGGGCATGATGACCCGTCCGGCGGTAAACCGCTAGGACAATTCTTTTTATGCAGACATAGGGATTGCATACTATGATATATGAGCCAACATTGAACTTTTCGTGATGGATCACATAAAGTATTTCCCACTGCACGATGGCAGCAGATCAAAGTATTTTTGCTACCCTATTACAAGGTGCTTACCGTCCCAAAATATGGAATTGTCTTAAACCGGACAGTTTCTGCAGTATCAACCGGATTGCCGGATCAAGCTTCATCGCCATGTTGATGCGAAGTGGATGGGTCATCTGGCGTTGGTTCAACCTCCTCCTCCCCATCCAGTGGCTGGAAGTCAGTGGTGGTCCAGTCAATCCGGTTTAAGGCCTGAAAGACAGCCTCTTCACTTATAAGTTCAGTCGGATCAACGTCAGGGGCGTAAGTGTGCTTACGGGTTGGCGGAATAAGATTTTGCACTTCCGGAATGACAGCCTCAACCCGTTTGTTGTTAGCATCATAAAAGGACTGGTGAACCGTCAAGTTAGCTTCTTCTGCCAACTGACTCGCTAGAGGACGCATCTCCCTTTTCACACTTTTGAGGGCTTCGTTATCAAACACTGCCCCGTTTTCTTGTTCACTGGGAAAGCCCTTGGCAATATCGACCGGATCAAGGTCAGCTATCCATGCTTTGGCTCGGGTAAGTGCTAACAAAGCGCCAGCCCTGGCAGCGGATCGCTTCACTTCTTCTATCTGTGCTGGCGTCATAGATAACCTGGCCAGAGTGTCCTTGATCAGTGTCGGGGTCGCATTGTCATAGGAAGTTGCACAGATAACCCGTGGGGCACCGGTGTACAACTGTTCAATCAGCGTATAGGCGGCCTTGAGCTTCATCCACATATCAGAGCCTAGATGAGCAATGCGGCTACCTATAGTGGTTTAAGGATTTCATGTTAAACCGGCAAAATTTCAAAGCGGAACATTCACAAAGCCTTGGCAAACGGTACTTACCAAATATTGCAGAAGTCATGGCATTGACTTGGCGCTTTAATCCAGTAAGCTCTTCCGCCACCGGTTTAAGAGCCGATTCAGCGTCTTCCGCCCGCTTCAGCAATCCAGCCTTTTCGGTATCCCAGTTGGCCCGCTCAGACTTGAACCACTCTTTGAGTTGCTCCATGGTGGTTAAGGCGGTTTTCAATTCATCCCTGGCCTTGGTGGTTTCTGCTTGTTGGGTTTTCAGATTTTCTTGAAGATCGGCAATTTGAGAGACTTGTTGATTTATCTCACTCTGCAACAGTCAGAAGAGCATGTCAATACCTTTTTGGAAGTCCCAAGCATATAACCAGTTATACACTTGGCACTTGGGGGCTAATGTGGATCACTTTTTCTACTGATTGTTTGAAGTCCCAAGGATTAATACAAGTTTTAATCTTGGCACTTGGGGGCTAATGGGTGTTTGATCAACAAATACACAAGGAAAATCAACAAAGTACAGTATGGAATATACAAAGTCCCGGTTTGAATTTCTAAGAGCAAACCGGCCCTTGGGGGCTACCATGCAGTGAAGGTACAGAATAAGGGATCAAATGGTTTACCTCATAGCGTTCCTTCATCAAATTTACCAAACCGGCCTCATAGTCCCGGCTGGTGAAGAGATGGTTCAGGAAACCGGAATGAAGGTCCTGAGCAGACAAATCAGCATAATCTGACTAGTCGGTTTTACTTTTCCCCTTGTTCATAAATGCAAATTCATCCTTGGTGGAATGTTTGTATAAAGCAACTGGATTGCCTGGGGTGGTATATGCAGTGCCAGTAATAACAACATCATCATCCTTGGTTGGGCTTGATGGATTGACATTCTCCTTAACAAGGCTTGGCGCTTTGGTAGCAGGGCTCAGCAGTTTGGTAACAGGGCTTGGCGGATCAACAGTTGGACTTGGAGGGGTGGCATGAGGAGTTGATGTATCAACCTATGTCTCCGGTTCAGCTTCTGGCGGGTTAGCATCAGCGCCTGGGTTTTGCGGAGCAGAGTGGTCTGTGGAAATCTCAGGATTTTCGCCCTCATTCTCTGGGATCTTCTCCGGATCAACATCGTCAGTATGGCCGCTGGTCTTGGCTTTCTTACTCAATCGGGCCTTGGCGCTACAACATCCAAAGTTAGAATATGATAAACCGACGCATGAAGAAACAATTTGAGGAACAGTGTACTTACCCAGCAACAGTCTTGAGGGGAGGCAGCTGAGTGGTTGATGAACCGCCAGACGAGTTGGAAGATGCCCGATAATTCGGATCAGACGGATTGAGTGGGCATCGGAAGAAACCCTTCAAAGTATAAAGTTTTTCAGGAGAACAAGTCACCTCTGGACGATGTTTCCGGGTTGGTGTATCTGGTAAACCGTACGAGGTGATTTGCTGGCCACTGTGCCGGGTTGTGCAACATTCTACAGCTTGCTGTGTCTTCAAAGAAAATTTTGGATCCAAATGATCAAGGGGGTGAGAGTGTTTTACTTTCCGAACTGTGCGACGAACTCTTTGAACCGGCACAAGATCTGAATCGGAAGAAAGAGTGATTACCTCAACATGGTCTGTGTGGCTGGCCTCAGCGTCGTCCTAGGAATAATCATTGTCAATAAGATGTACGAATAAGGAACCAAGTGAGTCAAGTTTTACCTCTGCGTCTGATTCCTCATCTTCTGGCGGATTAGAAGACTCGGTAGTTTTCTTCTTGGAAATTTTCTTGGTGGCCTTAGTCTTTGCACGAGGAGCCCTGGCCGGTTTAGTCCGTTTCCAGAAGGAGTTGTTGACCTGTGACATTAAGGCAAGGAAATCTTAGCACATAATTAAAGTGGAGGCGATTCAGTAAGTATTAAGATGAGCTTTACTGCTGGCGGAGGATTGGAGATGCAAAAAGGTGGCAACCCGGTTTGACTGCATGCAGAGATTGTTTCATCAAGCATCTTCTTCATAGATTCAGTGACTTCCAGGTCCGTCATTACTACTTCATGATAGCGTTGAGGGTCTTTAACGTTGCCAGTATATTCATGCATCAATCCGGGGCGGCGGCTTAAAGGCAAAATGCCCCAAGATACCCAGCAGCGGATGAGGTCAATGCCAGTCAAACCGTTGGCCATGAGAGCCCGGAGCTTGGCGAGTTGAGGTGCAAAGTTTTTCCGTTCTGCGGCGAATAAGCGTAAAGGTAATGGGTGACCGTTACTAAGCCGGTGAGGACGGTAACCCGGCAAAGGTTTTCTCCATCAGGGGCAGTGTTCCGGCAATAAAACCAAGTTTGGTTCCAATCTTTAGGATGGCTATGATGTTTTGCATGTGGGAAGTCAACTTCTTTCCTCTTCTGAATTGAAACACCAACAAGTTCTGTGTTGGGACCATCAGAGAACTCTGTACAGCGGTTCAAATGGAAAAAATCCCGGAACAACTCCACAGATGGCTCTTCTTGAAGGTAGACTTCGCAGAATACTTGAAAGTTGCATATATTGGACACGGAGTTCGGTCCAATATCTTGTGGATGGAGTTGGAAGCTTGCGAGGACATCCCGGAAATTTTTTGATCCGGGCGGGCTGAATCCCCGGTCTAAGTGTTGCATAAATACAATCACTTCTCCATCTTGAGGTTCAGGTGGGCATTCAGAGCCCGGAACTCGCCAATGAAGGACCCTTTTTGAGGCTAAAGCGCCAGTGGTGACATATCCGTTGATTTGTGTCTATGTAATCCGGGACGGAACCCAATTGCAAGAAGAGAATTGTTTGGTCATCTCGGAAGGAAAACTAAAAGGAAAAATAAAAGCCGCTTTACAATTAACGGTTTAAGTGTACTATTCAGTGTTAAACCGGAAAATTGTTGCTCAAGTTCAATTGGCGGTTTAAGAGAGGGCTAATGATATATGACGGATTGGTTATCAAAGGTTAAACCGCCCGTAGGCAGAAGGGCCTGGGTTCAAAATCTACTAAGTGTTACAAAAACAGGTTTCACAATATCGCAGTACAATTTTGGATCTACCGTGGATAACTAAAGAAAATTTTCCTGAACCCTACAATGGCGCTAAGAGGAACAAGGAAGATCCAGGCAGAGTCTGTTTTGAGCAGCAAGAAGCCACGGGATGGTGGCCTATCAAAATGAATCTAGCCACAAATCAAAGCCTAGTAGACGCATACATACACCCTCAGTAAAAGGACTAAGGAGAAGGTTGCAGGAACGGCGGCGGACATGGATGAACTTGAAAACCCTAATGAAGATCTAGGGTTACAGGGAATCGAACTTACCAGGGCCACTCGGTGGCGAAGGAGCGCGGCAAAGTCTCTGGAACAAACAGGGTGATGCAGCGGCCTTGGTCGATGCAGATTCGAAGATCGACGGCGGCGGCGGCGCTGGAGTTCTTCGGTCGCGAGGAAGAAGATGAGGAGAAAAGGGAAAAATGAAAGTGCCCGTCGGGCTTATTTATAACAAGGAAAGGAGATAAGTGACTAGCATGAAAATCGAGGAGTCCAAAGCGGCAAGTGGCGCAACTGTCGCCTCGATTTCCGGGATAACATTAAATGAAGGGAATCTTTTTATTCGTTTTTTACAGAGATGACATCATGATGATCCATTGCTGTATCCAGAGGATGATGTCACGGCGATTTAACAAAGTTTATAAAAGAAGACGTCATGGCAGTTTACAGAAGCAAAGGAAGATGTTCACAGGATTTTTCTAAATACTGAAGATTGACATGAACAAATTCAAATCACTCTGGGGACTAATGTTGGGGATATAACTATTGAGTATAAACCGCCCAGGAGGGGCCGGTTTACCCTCAACAGTATTGAAGCCCATGAAGACTCAGAAGATGGCGTTTTACTATGAAGCTTAGAGGCCCGGAGCCCAATGGCGGGTTAGGGCCCATAATAGCAAACTGCCATGGTTATGTAAACTTGTGTTGTAAGTTAGGAAAGGAGAGACCGAGCCGGACCCTTGTATGAGTCGGCCTCGGGACTCTGTAGACCGGCCGGACGTCAACCTGTGTATATAAAGGGACGACCCGGTGGCGGTTCAGGAACAACAGACAACAACTCGAGACTCAGGCAAAGCGTATTCGCTCCCTGATCATCGAAACCCAATCAATCCCATCGCAACTAGACGTAGGCTTTTACCTTCATCGAAGGGGCCGAACTAGTATAAAACTCCCGTGTCCCTTGTCCGGTTTAACCCCTTCAAGCTAACCCGTAGCAATGGCTCCGCGACTAAATCCTTTCATGAGGACATCTGACGTGTTAATTCCACGACACGCCCCATATTTGGGCTGGATATGGGGGTGTCGGTCAGCCCTGGCAGTCGAGGGTTGTTTGAGGGGCCTGTCTGGGTCAAAAAATCATGACCGGACAGTGACCGGGCGGCCCGCCCAGGCATATGAGGAGGATTTGAGAGGTTCGACTGTAGATGCTCTAAGTGCATCTCTAGTTGATTCCTCCACATTTTAGCCCCTCAAATGCTGGTTTTTAGGAGTGAACTAAAGGTGGTTCCTAGATGAACTCCTAAATTTAACTCCCTAAAAAAATTACACACAATCTCACCCAAACACAAATTGAAACTACTCAATTAAACAAAGGTCGCACACCCTAATGAAAATGCACAAAACCACGACTTTAGCATCATAACTCTCGGAAAAGCACCACTTCACAAAACGTGACACTTCGCACCGCAACGAAATTTTGACAGTGGAAAAAAACACTGAACCAAACTTTCATCTCGTTTTGACGTGTCCGATTGCGCGTGGGCCGACAAGAGTGACGGCTCGCCGGTAACGGGCGTTAACTACCGTCTTTTTCTTTTGTGCTCCCGACGAAGCTGCTGGGTCGGGCCAACACGTGAGGGAGAGAGGGGTAGTTACTGGGTTGGGCGTGTTTGGGATGCTAGGTAGGGCCGACGCATGAGGGATGGTTAGTTTATCTGGCTTGTCGCATTTGGGCTCTCTTGATTATTCTCGTTTTGTGAGGGAGGGGTAGTTCAACCTATTGACTGTCCATTCAGTTTCACTAGAAAACCCCAGTCTCCACACACACACTGCATTTATTCACCCCCTCTTGCACAGATAACCACCACTCCACAACAAAGAAAACCTCCATTGCGCCATGGCATTTGGCATCGCATAGGACCAGGCGCTGTAGGAGATCCTCGACGCGGACAACACCAAGCTCTCCTACGTGCGCGGGGTAAGAACCTAGTACGCCAGCGTTGCAATCCTCAAGAATCATGCACGCGGGGTGAGGGTGGCTGTAAACCATGAGGAATACGCCCGATTGCTAGACCTTCACCGCCCACTGATCGAGAACCTGGTCTGGGCGATTGGGCGCTAGGGATTCCCCTATCCATACAAGAGGGCAAGCTGGTACATGTACCAGAACAACGGCTAACTCTGCATGGACTATGCGCTCGACAGGGTGGTGCCAATGTTGCCCCTCGTTTCTCTGATGGAGATGGAGCCACCACATATGGAGCAGCAGGTCTAGGTCGAGGTGCCCCAGATGGAGCAGCAACAGATGGAGGTGGAGACAGACACAAGCGGCAAAAGGAAGAAGCTGCTCCGCATCATGGGGTCAGTTCGCCGATCTCTCCGTCTTCTGAAGCTGGAGCAAGAGTGAGTCGGATGCAAAACTATCCTTGATAATTTCTGCAGCAAGATCTTAACCAATATATGAGTTCAGTTAGTTTCTGAACTTACTTGTGTGCTTGCATCCGAGGAATTTGAACTGTGTGTGATATATCTATCTGAACCTATTTATGATATCCTATCTATCTATCTATGTTGTCGTTTGATTGTCTGTGCTCATATTATCTGAAATGTTTGTGCTCATATTATCTGAATGTAGTTTGTGCTCATATTATCTAAATGTTTGTGCTCACACTATCAGAATGACTCTGCTCATATTATCTGAATATTGGCGCTCAAACTGCCTGAATATTGCTGCTCACACTATCTGAATATTGCTACTCACACTATCTAAAACTTTGGTGCTCTAGGTTTCAATGTGTAGAACTATAGGTGTTCTCTAGGTGTCAATGAAAAGGTAAAATGTTATCAAACAAAAAAATCTTGTATTTGTGGCATATATAGTTTTATTTAACAAAGCCTGAACATTGCAAGTCTGAACATTGCAAGTTCTCTCCTAGTTAGGTACACTTGCTGCCTTTAATGAACTCAGTTTGAACATTAAATTGAGCACACCTAGTGAAACTTCACATTAGTCAAATCACTTAAACCCATGCACACTGACTCACTCCACTCATTATGTGGTCAACTTGTCCACTACATCACTCAACCCAATTCTAACTCATGTACCACTGCACAACACCCTGCAAATTTCAGCACTGGCATTTAGTGTCAGTTTCATTTAGTGCATAAGTATAATTCGACTACATCTATTAATCAGTGAGTTAACTAATCCTATAGTAATTAACCATTGAAAATCCAAAATTTCAGTCAACTAGGACATGACATTCCAGTGAAAATTAGTAAGATTCAGTTAACTAAGTTTAGTAAACAATTAGATTCAATTAACAAATAGGTTAAGTTAAGAACTAGGTTCAGTTAACTAGTTTCTATTAACTAGATTCAGTTAACACAATTAAGAAATAGTTTCAGTTAACAACTAGGTTCAGCTAACTAGGTTCAGTTGAGACAAGATTCAGTTAACTGCATTCAGTTCACAACAAGATTGAGTTAACAATAAAATTGCTCCAATTCCAGCAAACACAAAATCTTGAACACCAGTAGTGATTTGCTAATAGAGGGAGGGAGGCAGCTCACCTAGAGCTCGACCAACACCATTTGACTACAGATCAATGAATTTTGCTCCAAATCTGGCCAATTTGACTATAGCACAATCTTCCCTCTCGTAACGGCCCCCCCTACCAGCCAAGGTGCCCGGCTCTGTTCACCACTTTGTCCCCCACCACTCCTTCACCAATGGATCCAGAGCCGCCACCTCTACCATGCCCGTGAGAGAAAGGAGAGGGAGGGAGGGAGGGAGGGGGAGGGGGAGAGAGTGGGGGGAGGGAGGGAGGGTCGGCCCCGCGGATCAAGACCATGCCGGGAGTGAGCTTTGTTGTTCTGTTCTTAGCCTCCTAGGCCCCTAAGCTTTGTTCTGCCCTTGTGGGTGGTCACCATCCGTCGGGTGCACCACGCTAGCTACATCCATCAGGTGGGCCGAACGAGTGTGTAAACACTAAACAGTAGCTGCACTTGATACAGACACATCACAAAGCTGGCATGCACGGCCAAGGGTTCTTATTAAGCAATGTTTTCTAGCACCGAAAAGGCGCAGCTCGTTTTTCAGGCGTAACCATAATCCCCGGATAATTTTGTCCTGGCCTCAGCGCAAGTTTCAATATCGGGAAAAAAAGGTTGCAACATCGCAAATCAGGTAATGGTTTATTGTTTTGAGGGGACAAATTAGGTAATGGCTGGTTTATCTGGCCGTGTCGTTTTGGCAAATGCTCAGATCAGATTAATTGTTTATTCCTCCGCCCATTTCTCAAATGGAATGGCCTACTCTACTGATAATAATCATACAACGTAACCCACGTCCACGTCCCTCCCACCGGCCCTTGCCTTTTCCTAATCCCTCTACGCTTTGCACCAAATTTCCTGCAAAGGTGCTAACCCCTCCCTTGGTGCAGTTCAAGAGCCATAAGAACATCACAACACACGCGATGAGCCAAGCCAGTTAATTTCTTCCCTTGGCCGGCCTACTTTCTGCTCCTTTTCCCTAGCTAGTGATATGATATTCCCCTTTCCCAATATCTTAACAACGGTGACAGAACAATGCTACAGTCTCCTCGCGTCTCTTTTTTTTGGTGGAATTTGTGCGATGCTTCAGAGGCCGGAGAACTGGTTTTGCTGCGACTGATGGTGAATGGCCTGGAATTCTGTTGCTGTAGAGCTGACATTCTCCGGCATCATGAAATTCCTGCAATCGAAAGAGTATACGCCGAGCGTGAGATGTGATTCTGAGTATTATACTGTTGATGAGTGAGATCGTCATGTCTGTCTTACTCGCGAGGACGTGAAGCCCAGATGGAGCTGAGGGCGCGGAGGCGGCGATGGTACTCTCCGAGGGAGACGAAGCACCGAGCCGTCTGCCTGGTGGTGAGGATCCGTCGCATGTGATGCAGGGTTTGCTGTCTCAGGTTGTCGGCCTTCACTTGCAATGCCATGTTGATATATTAGGTCAGTGAAACGGGTTAACCGGCGACCGGGCTGACAGGAAATATAATGTTTGTTGCACTATCTACATGATAATACACTTCAGAATGCAATTAATGATTGGTGGCGGCAGCATCAAATGACAACGAAAGATGCAAAGCCAATGTTCCTGCTTGAGACATGGGCTAGTAGGAAGCTTCCTGCCGGTTGCATATTCTACAACTCTAGGGTGTGTGATGCAATTTCTCTCCATGATCTACAATCTATGCTATGTAGGATCTTAACACAGGTTAAGAATATAAAGGTAGTTTCGTGTTTCTTTCTAAAGCCTTTGGATGTCTAAACTGCTCCAAATATCTACTCCACCAAAGTAAAGTTTATCCACAAACCACAACCTAAATATCTCCAGTGGAGCAATTAGATGTCTCGATCTCCTTTTATTCAGATAAGGGGAGAGAAGAGAACCTACACAAAGACAATACCACTTATTTTTCTACTAATCTCGTGGAGCAGCATGATCCTACTTTAATTCAAGGCTCCTCTGCTTCATCTCTAAGTGCTCAAGTTTAGGTCGTTGTGTCTCTTTCTTGATTACAACTGTCAACTCATGGACTGAACCCTCGCACATTTTACAACAAGTGCAACAAACATATATGGCATGCATGATCCAAGCTGTTCCAGATATATGTGTGCATCTGTTGAACAACCAGCAAAAATAGGTGGAGCCCGGGTGGATATGCAAGACGTGGTCAGAAATGTGAGTAGGACACACGGAATAATTTATGCAAGGCAAGAAGGTGAACGTCATATTCTGATATTCCTACTTGGGCTTTATGAAGAAAGTGATAGGTGTTTATGTCTCTCAAGACATTCGTTTTATACGTAATGATAAATAAAGAACCTTCTCTAGGACTCAACCAATTGATCAAAATATTGGTCCACAAACATCAGTCAATATACTAGTTTATAAGAGACTAATTATGCAATCTCAAAAGTGCTAATGATGTTTATCTGCATGATCTAGCCAATTGCTCAAACAAAGTTGACCATGCTACACAACCACATCTTATATATCATTAGTACCTTCTATTTATCCGAAAAGTAAGACAACATTCTGTAGGACCAGCATTTCAACAATAATAAATTAAGTGATTCAGCTTAATGGTAAATATACTTCCCATATTCAGTTTTCAGCTCCAACTATTTTAGTTTTCTCTGTTGAATTATTGTTCAGAAAATCAAAGGAGTGTATTAATGATGCAAGAACATGGGATTTTGACGGCAGTGTGCATGAACTGCAAACGAAGAGAAAAATACTGACCTGACGATAAAAGCTCTCGAGGTTGTCTAGCCTGTCAAGAGCTAGAGCCATGAGACCGGTATAGTTGGCAACATCTGCACCGTCATTGAGAGGGCCAGCGCCCACCGCGTCGGCCAGTGACTGGTGCAGCTGCTTTAGCCCCTGCTCGAGCGCCTCCTCGGCTTGCTCCGATGACTGCTGCAGGTTGCACATCCCCAGCAGTTGCTGCTCCGTCGACGGATCAAGCTGAGGTATCAGCATCTGATGAAAATAAGAAGGCAAGAAGACTCAGCATATAACATCGCCTTAATCATCACACAAAGATCAGACAAATTAAAAGCACTACGGAGCATTCATGTAGCAACTTCGCGCTAGACCTTGAGGACTTCTGAAGGCCGGAAGCCGGCCATCCAGAGGAAGCACCGCTCGGACTGCGTAGCCCACATGCCGGTCATGAGGTGGAAGACGTCGGACCTGGCGAGCATGGCCCTCAGGTGGAACAGCTCGTCGTGGTGCCGCATGCAGTCTTCGACAATGGTGCCGAGGTCCGCGTCCAGGACCTGGGCCTGCAGAGCGCCCTGAATCTCCGCCATGTACTTGTTGTCTTCGTCTAACCATCGGGCATACTCCATGTCGAACATTACAGCGGCTGTAATAGCAAATCAAGAAGTTGTTGAACCTGACGTGGTAACGTTGTGAAGCTTGCAATGCTGCAAGGGATGAGATGCTTACCGGAACTCATCTCTCCGGGCGCGCTACATCCTCCCGTGAGCAGACCCTGAAACGATATTATTAAAGCGTTAGAGCATATGGCAACGATAGTGGTGAATGCTATTAGATGTTCTGGAGAATTGGAACCTGTGAGCGCCCTCTCTGAAGCTCTTGCTCGATCTGCTGAAGCCTAATCCGACCTGTTTCTAACTGCTGAACATAAGCCTGCAAAATAAGTGCAACTGTTTTCGTGAGAATGTGTTTTTTTCTCATCCAGTGATTTTTTTTACTGATTGTAATTGTTTTGAACCTTTTTTCTCAGCCTGCTCTTCCTCGCAGCCTCTCTGTTCTGCGCCAATCGCCTTTCAGTCTAAGAAATAATAGAGGTGCAAGTAAGAAGAGTATGGCACAAGAATGAAATGCAGGGCCATGCAAGCAACAAACTGAAACTAAATGAATCTCACCTTGGGATCTACCAATTTGCCATCTTTTCTTGTGGATCCAGGCTTTCTCTGCATCAGAGTGGTAGACTTGGAAGTTAGAACAGTGTGCAATGCTAGGTAGTTAACTAGTTATAGTATACCTGGAGCTAAAATTCCTGTTGGGTGTTGCTACCCACCTATAATATAACCTATTCACTAGGAGCTTTTTACATGCACGTCTCTCTCTTAAAACAGTAGCAGTGTCTATAATAGTTCATCTTTGTGAACTATTGAAAGAGAATGTGCTACTACTATTGTGGTTGTTTTATGTTCCAAGGAACAGTTCAGGTGGTTATCATGTTGCTTCTATCCATCAAAAGGAGGAACACAAGATCACTATGATGTCGCCAATCATCTTTTTGTCGACTTCTTTTTTTTTTGTCTTGGACCAGCCTTGACCATATGATATTGCCTACTCTCCAGCGGTTCTAGAAATATGCCATTTTCCCAGTGCCCACCCAACGACCACCATGAACTCGGTTTTTCTATTCAAAAGGCATATCTAGAACTGAAAGGACGCTCAGGCTCAAAGCACAGACCCAAGTTTATGCTTCTGAAAGCAAACCTCTTTGAGGATGCATTGAAACGCTTAACGAAGAACTTGTCCAAAAACGTAAACCATGATGAAGACGACAAAGTATTGTATATATCAACGTTGACACTGTTACGTACCTTATCTTGGGCTCCTGCATGTTGCTGAAAGCTTGGTGCAGTGGCTGGTGCAGCCCCAAGTCCTTGACTGTAGTTGTAATCATCAATGGTCACCATCAACGCCTCCTGCTGGTCCTGCTGCTGCTGCCCAGAGTCGGTCCTCATGCTCACTGGGGACACCAACTCGGCCTGTGACATTGTGTTCTGGGCTGAGCTGGAGTCAGTGCTCCCTACTGACTGCGAGTTCCCCTGTGAAGCAATTAATCCAAGAAACAAGAGGAGGCCGGCAGGCAGACGAAGACAGTGAGCTAGCATGCAAGCAGTTAATTAACCAAGAGCAACTTTCCCCCGCTGCTGCGGTCAGAAAGGAACTGTAGGAGCCTGCGAATGATCTAGAGAAGCAGTGCTTACACTGTATGGCTGCTGTAGATGACTCATTGGCCAAGAAGGGAAGATCTCCAACGTGGGGGGCCTAGCCGCAAGATATCCTGCCGCTGCTGCTACTGCTGCTGCTGCATACATACAAACGGAATTAAAGGCCTTGTCAATCGCCCTCTCCCACAAGAGGTTGCGAAAATGTAGGCAAAGAGAGGAGAGCGAGGTGAGGCGTGGGGGGTCGCGGGATCACACCATTTTTGCTGTTGCTGCACCTTGCCCAAATTACATGTGGTTAGGGCTCATGGCTGTGTTTGGCAAGGCAAAAGCCAGGGCGTGGTGTGCCTGTCTATCTATGCCGTGTGCTGTGGGGAGGGAGAGGGGAGCAAAGACACAAGCCTTTCTCTCATGCAGGCGGTTAAGGTTCGGAGAAAGGGAGAGAAGAGATCGATAGGAAAGGCAGTTATAGTCTCTTACACTTGGTGTGGGCATCACTTTCAATCATGACAGGATCGACACCGGCCGCGCAGGTGCCATGGATAAGGGCCTCCTCCAACTCGCCAAAGTAAGCAGCGGCTGCAGGTTGCAACTCCCTCCTGGATCACAAAGCAGCAGGCGCACAGAATTTAGAGCCAGTGATACGGTGGTATATAGATAGGCATATGCAATAAATGACAGAGCAGATAAAAACTAGTGAAGCTTTTTCAAGAATGTAAAGGCAACATGAAAGATTAGAGAGGTGGATAGATAAGGATGAGAGCCAAAAAGATGGAGGGTAAGAGGAAATCACTCACAGGATCCAGGCCTTAGGCATTAAGAAACTATTTGGTTCGTGGGAAGAGGTGTAACCCAATAAGCACAAGAGTTGGATATATATAGCACAAGAGTTGGTTATAAAGGTGGTTAAAAAGAGGTGATGGGAGGGAGGGGGGGGGGGGGGGAGAGGAGGCCTATATTTTATAGCAAGCAAGAGCCGGAGTTGAAAACTAGAAGATGCAAAAAGGAGCAACTTTAGCTTGTGTGTTGTCTTCGCACGTACTAGTAGTTGAAGAAACAGCAGAGGGATATAGACTAGAGAGCGGAGGAGGAGCAGTACAGGAAGTTGGCAGGGGGAGGAGCATGGCCTTGGATTCCATATCCAAGAGCTTGGCCGAATGGTACAGCTCTACCACGATCACTCGCCATCCCCCAAGAACTCTCTCCTTCACCCTGCTGCAGCATGGCAATGAGTGGAAGAACTCTACTCTGCAACAAGTGAACAGTAGGCCAGTGGAGTGAGAGCTATGCATGTACGTAGGAACTAGGAAGTACGATGTATTCAAGTATACAGGGAAACTACAGATAGATTGGAGAAAGAAGAGGAGCATACCATATGATAAGATGTTGCCTCCTCTCCTGTCTGTCTTCTCCCACACTGTCAAATCGAATCGCCCTTGGAGTTTCACCTACCACTGTACCGCGAAGAAGATATTGTGTCCTTTTGAACATGCCCTACGAGCATGTGTCTCTTTTCAGATTTCACAGGCTAGAGAGAGAAACGATGAGAGGGGAGGGGAGATAGGGGAAGGATGTGGTGGGGCTTTCTCTGTCAGGAGTCCTGTCTCCTACTATACTGCCCCGTAACTGTAACAGTCCTTCATCTCTCATTGGGCGCCCTCTGGCCTCGCTGCTGCGACGGCAAGTACTCCCAGCAAAAAGATCATTGAGGAGAGAGAACAGAGAGACAGAGAGATAAGACGAGGGAGTACACAAGACTTCTTTTTCTAAGTGCAAAATAGGGGGTTTGAGCAGTTCTACAAATGCGTAAAAAGAATGTATATTTTGGGGGCGCATGAAATGTGCTCATTTGAGATTATCCTTACTTCTAGCTAACAGGTCAGCATCACTGCCTTGTCACGCGCCAAATACTAAAATAATTTCCCCGTCCAATAGAAATTTAGTTTTACCGTTGCCGTTTTGCTCTGTTTGCAAATGCTTGTGGATCGCTATCGGTTACGAGAATATGTTTTATTGAGAAAGTTGCCCCTTAATTAATACTACCTATTAGTGCTTAACCCTTTGGATAAAGTAGGGGCCACGAGTATATATGAAAGCAAGTGCGGTGAAGCGAAAGTGCATTTATACTCACCGGAAAGCTCTTGGCGTCTGAGTTCTCCGCAGATTTGCTTAATCCTTTGGACACGGAGAGGCCAGAAAGATCATTTCGTGTGGCTTTCACCCCCTCTACCTCCGCGGACACGGTTCCTGTCTGATGCACTTGGGGCAGAAGAGAGAAATTTGCAAAGAACAATCAAGTTAGCAACAGAATGCTTGAAGCGCAAACATGAGCAGAAATGGCAAATTCATGGCACAATCCTTAACCATTAACTTTAGACTGTTCATTTCCACAATATGTTCTGTAACCAGGAACCATAGGCATCACATCACAGGAACAAAGCAAGTGATCCATACTTGATTTATATGGATATTACTGGTTATCTGGGAACGAATGTATACAAAAAGAATATCTGAATACCTATTTTCCATGAACAATCAACCAGTCATTTCTGTAAATGTGCAGCAGCCCTCTCCTTTTGTGGTGTCAAATACAGTAAATGCAACGGTCAGTTTGCAGCTTTAAAAAAAGGCTCAGGATTATTTTTGCACAAAAGGTCAAACCTTGGAGGTGCATTTGGTTCTGAATCATGGTACAAAGTACAAACAGACATCTTTGATAGGCTAACATAATGAACTGTGAGCACTGTGGCAGGCAACTGAAAGCAACCACAGTCCTCAACAGATCACAGGTTCAGACTTCAGAACTGCAAGTTGGGTATCATCATTAAGAACATAAAACAAGACAGATAAAGGGATTGATCACAAAATTAAGAAGAAACTGGAGAATTTCAACTGCTTGTAACTTGTTAATGCCAATTCAGATTTCCCTTTTTTAGGAATCCAATTCAGATTTCTTATGCCAATAACATTTTCCTCAAAAGACCGTTAAAAGTAAAGCCAGAGAAATCACGGCTACATGAGAATCGTCCTAGTGGAGGCTCATGTGGCTGGGTTAATAAACTCAACTAAGGTCGCAGTGATGATTTACTTTAAACATTCCGTTATGTTAAATAATTATAACCTTTTATGTGCTGACTTCTGGATGTATATTAGTACGTACTACTAAATAAGATTGCTCCAGTGTTCCAGACTCTGTAACTCAGTTCGGCACCTGTGATCATGTTATTAATAGACAAATCCAACACCTCCAGCTTCTGCCCCCTGTTATGCAAACTGCTGAGGCCACCATCGCATCATGTCATGTGCAGCATCTTGATGTTGACTATGTGAGAGGATTGCTGAAGACTTCAACAATCAAGAGACAAGTGTTGAGCAAGACAGAGACAGACGATACCTATACGATTTTGTCATGTCACCCAATTCAGAACGTGTGCCGTTCTTCAGGTAAGAGCATGCATCAACATTTGGTTCTACCCATACGTTCACGGCCAACAAACCTAGTTCAACGGTTCATCCACCAGCCCGGCACTACGGATTCCGCACAAACAATTCGAAATTAAAGAGCGGAGACGCGGACGAAACTTGCCGCACTGGCTACAAATCAGAATATGAGCACCACGTTGATCCGCCTTCGACTAGGGCACCCAGAAAAAATTGCTGCACCATGGGGGTAGGAGGAGGAAACAAATACCTTCCCGGGCGGGCGATGGGACGCGGTCGGGGGCGAGATTATGGCTCGCATGCGGCGAGGAGCGGAAGCGATGATGAGGCAGACGACTTTTGCGGGGCTCGGCTATGCTGCGGGGCTGGCGGAGGCGCATACCGGCGTGTGGCATTTGCGGGCGGCGCGGGAGGGCGGGGAGGAGAGAGACGACGCCGACGGGGACAGTTGGCGGAGAGCCGGAGACGGAGCAGAGAGACATGTTTGGGCGGCGCCCTTGGCCCGTTGCCGTAGTGGTTGTGGTTACAATCCGCCGTTTGGGCTTCTTTGTTTCGTACGGCGTTGCTGTACTGGGCTCTTGGGGCCCAACCGAGCCGCTACATAGGCCGCAATTTTTAACTTGTTATTACTTCTTTGAATTCATTTCCCTAAAAAAAACTTCTTTGAATTCATTCTAAAAAAAGAACTTCTTTGAATTCAATCTCTCTCCATCTTCCTGTTCTCAAAAAAAAAAAGAACTTCGCCTTCCACTTTGCTGACTGCTCCGGCAACCATGTATATTTAGCTTAAAAATAACACCCAATATAACATAGCACACCATCACTCACACGGACATTATTGAGTGATGGAATCACAAAGCTTCAAGATTGAGATTTTGACCTCCTTTTATTCACAATCGCAAAGCAAACTTCGTTGTTACTTGGTTTCAAGTTGTGAAACAAAACTGTGCGTCGATGATGGAGAATAACTCCCGAATTCACCATCTTTGCTAGATAAGATGGGAGTACAAACATATGGAGTAAAGGGCTTGCAGAGTAAGAGCCAACTCTTTTGCTGGCTTCTAGAATAAGTTGCATATTGTTTTAGAAGCCTACTTGGTTGGGATTCTAAAATAAAGTAGGTAGGTTGGACTTCTAGAATAAGCTGGGTAGGGGCAGTTTATTATAGAAGCCCAAAAAGGCACCAAAAGAACTGGACTTGAGTTGGTGGCTCGAAGTAGCACCAAGTCGAGAGAAAAAGAGTGTCAAGTGTAAGTCAATCCTTTTCTTCTTCACCCACTAGTAATCTGGAGGACTCCAGGACGTCATCCTCTCGAAGCATGTACACCTCCCTGTTGGGAAACGTAGTAGAAAACAAAAAAAATGTCCTACGAACATGGTCCAGAAACACTATGAAGATGCATATAGAGGTTTAGATCGGATCGTTACCAACTTCGAGTTGCAGCAAAAGAAGAGTGGGTGTAGATTGTTAATGAAGCCCCTCGAACCGAAGACTGAAAGCACGACCTCTCTATAGATTGCAAATGTACATGCTTCACGATCCGACAGCGCTTCGTCGTCCAGAGCTGATCGTTGCCAAAGAATTAGAGGGAGAAGAAGAGAATTGTCGGTGTCAAAACCGGCAGATCTCGGGTAGGGGTTCCCGAACTGTGCGTCTAAGGATCGAAGGTAACAAGGAGGCAGGGGACACGATGTTTACCCAAGTTCGGGCCCTCTTAATGGAGGTAATGCCCTACTTCCTGCTTGATTGACTATGGTGAGTATAGGGGTTTACAAGAGTTGATCTACCTCGAGATCATAATGGCTAAACCCTAGATGTCTAGCCTGTATGATTGTGATCTTGCCCTACGGACTAAACCCTCCAGTTTATATAGACACCAAAGGGATCTAGGGTTGTACAAAGTCGGTTACAGAAGAAGGAAAGTACATGATCCGAACGCCAAGCTTGATACCCACGCAAAGGAGAGTCCCATCCGGACACGGGGAAGGTTCTTCTATCTTGTATCTTCATGGCCCATCAGTCCGGCCCACATCACATAGCCCGGACGCCTGAGGACCCCTTAGTCCAGGACTCCCTCAGTAGCCCCTGAACCAGGCTTTCAATGACGCTGTATCCGGAGCGCGGACTGTCTTCGGCATTGCAAGGTAGGTTCCCCTTTTCCGAATACTCCAACGTAGTTTCCGCACACAAGTGTTGTGTCCATCTTTGTTGTACAACCCCAAGCTGTGAAAAGCAGCAATACTTAAAATAAGTCACGTCTTATGTTCCAGCCTTATTATTATTCTGAACCGTTTTACAGCTTCATTTATTATTTCGAGGTGCGGCCAATCACACATGTCAAAGCAGAGATCGTGTCCCCTTATTATGGGATTCTCATCAATAGGGGTTTTGGGTAATCCCACCGTGCCGTTCACATGTCCCCTTGGGAATAGGCGAGATTTAAGGCTTATGAGGGGGCGCTTGATATTTGCTGCCTCTATAAGAGGAAAAAAACATCTGTTCACCTCACGCCTTCTCCTTCCTCTGCCTTTCAATCCCCCGAGCTCTAGCGCTCAAGTCCCAAACCTTTCCTTCCACCCCAGCTTCCTAGCCATGGCCAGATCTGGCTTTCAAGGCAAGTGGATGGCCTCTTCCGTAATGGAGAAGAACATCCAACGTCTACGGGAGGCGAGGTACCTGACGACAGAGATAAAACATATGCTTCCAACCCCCAAGGCAGATCATCCCCACCCTGGAGCTCGGCGAAAGGGTGGTTTTTATCCCCCACTTCCTCCGAGGACTCGGATTTTCCCTTCATCCCTTCGTCCGAGGTATTATGTACTACTATGGGCTGGATTTCCATGATCTGGCCCCAAATTCCTTCCTCCACATCTCGGCGTTTATCGTCATGTGCGAAGCATTTCTCCGCGTCCCTCCACACTTCGGCTTATGGCTTAAGGTTTTTAATGTGAAGCCGAAGGTGGTTGAAGGCCAACACGCCGAGTGCGGCGGCGCCATGGTGAGCAAGCTCAACAAGGTTACCTGGCCCAAAGGAAGATTTGTAGACACCGTCAAGGTGTGGCAACAGGAATGGTTCTATATCAACGAACCATGCGGCACCAAGTGGGTCGCTGCTCCCGCCTTTAGATCCGGACCCCCACTGCGGCTCGCATCCTGGACCGACAAGGGTCTAGATTGGGGTCACAGGATGATGTGTTGGCACTGCAGAAGCGTGTGAAGAGCATGATAAACAAGGACATTACTCTTGCTGATGTGATTCAGGTGATGCTCATCCGCCGAATGCTCCCTTGCCAACGACGGCCTCTCAGGATGTGGGAGATCAATTCGGAGGGGTACGGACTCTGCAGCACTTCTATGGCACAACGCACAAGAAGATCTGGAAGCTACTTTTTAAGAAGCAGAAGACGTGGCCATGGATGTCCGACGACACCGGCCTCGATTGCAACAATCTGGCATCCCTAGTAAGTATTATATGGCCGAACACTATTTAGCTTGTTAAACTCAGGGAGGGGTTCTGAAAATTCCATTCTTTGAACAGGACTGGCTAAAGAGGGCCGAACGGATCAAGTGTCCGGCCCCGCTCCCCGAAAACCCAGCTGATCCTCTGTTAATGAAGATGTTGGTCCCGGCGCCCTATCAGGCGCCGACGGAGAAGGACAAGAAGAAGAAGAAGACCAAGGTGGCCCAAGGCGAACCCCATCTCGAAGAAACTTCGGGTGCCGTGTCCGAAGGAACCAAAGCTCCTTCCTCTGGCGAGGAAGACGAGGACGATGAGGAGGAGGAGGCGGGAGAGGAGGAGGAAGCAGAGAACCCTCCTCCCAAGGGGAAAAAGAGAGCGGCCTTCGTAGATGCGGAGGAGGGGCGCCCAAGAGGGGAAGGGTGTCCCTCTCTAATGACTCGGATTCGGGCACCGCGGCCGCTCCCAAGCACCTCTCCCGCACCAAGCCCTTTGCGGAATCGTGAGTACTTTCAGATGCTTTGTACACACCTAATACTCTTTACAGATTATGAAAATGATATCAAATTTCATATCACAGTCCGGCCCGTGACATTCCTCAAGGATCGTCGTCATTGGGGGATCTTTCACTGGACAAGATGGAGAGCGAGACGCCTCCACAGGCTTCCTCACCTCCTAGGGTGGATGATCTCGAGGTGTCATCCCAAAGGGTTTCTCTGGGCTCCGGAGATGTGCGGGGGACGACCAAAGCGGCACCGGAGGTTGCCGAGGACATGGGGGGCATAATCCCTATGGAGATCGACCATGGGGATCCTAGGTCATTGGATCCTTAGCCGGACACCATTCCGGAGACCCATACAGTCCCATAATCGGATCGGCAATCCCCTCCACAGGAGGGGAGAACGACGACCTCTACCAATACAGAGGCGTCGAACAAGCTGATGGATGCACTGCAAGGTGCATCTGTCTTGGAGGAGCATCGTACCTTAATGGGTACGGTGGTTGAAAAAGTTCAGTCCGCTAAGAGCAGACTGGATGAAGCCTTCATGAGCCTACTAGCCGGCTTCGAGGTATGCAATGTAATGCCTTTTAGCAACTTTCCATAAAAATCCGTCTATATATAGATAGTAGCCCCAGGGACTCTGTTTGGCCATTAAAGTAGGGCAAACAGAGGGTCTACTATTAGTGTAGCGACCAGACCTCAAATAGTTTGATCTCTATGCATCAGTGTCATCCCTGGATCAGTAATGTTGACACGCACAATACTCGAGGATTTATAACAGAGTAGCAATCACACACTTATTACATTGAATGTCTCAAAAGAGAACTTATTACAATAATATGGCTTAAGGCCATCTAAAAACGATAACAGCAGAAGGCTTGGAAGATAAAGCGAGTCCATCAACTCCAATGACATAGCTGAGTGAAAGACAACGACCTATGGCACCTTACTCGTCGTCTGAAAAGTCTGCAACATGAGATGTTGCAGCCCGAAACGGGTCAGCACATGGAATATGCTGGCAAGGTAACACATAGAGTAATGAACAGAATAAATGCTATCACTACATGCATATATGGCTGGTGGAAAGCTCTATGGTTACAGTTTTGCATAAAGCCAATTTTTCCCTACGACAAAGGAATAAATTTTATTTAACTATCATGGTGGTTGTTAAACATTGAGAAGGTTCCTCCAACTCAATCCCAATTAAGCATCATCATTAAACCCAATCAAATTTATTTAGAGTGATGAGATCAACATGATAATCCAAGAACCACATACTCAAGATGTCCATAACCGGGGACACGACTAACCATGATTAGTTTATACACTCTGCAGAGGTTTGCGCACTTTTCCCCACAAGACTCGATCTCCTCCGTTGGATTTCTCGCACTACATGGTGTTTGAGAAATGGATGACCGAGACACAATCTTTCAGAAACATTAACTCTTTACTCTGGATGGACAGTTACACCTACTTTCCCCTCCATCTGCTAGCCCACCACTGAAAGAGGTCATGCAACTTAATCAACTATGCTAGAGCCCATAATAGCTTGTGGCTGCGCACTGAAGTTTCTAGCATGAATAATCTTATGATCCCTTTGAGCCTGGGTGGCGGACCAGGATGTGTATTTAAGTAGCCACCTTAAGTTAACCATTAATTAGCAATACGCACATCTGTCATGGATACACTCACCCAAACCACGTCTACGAGCATAACATAGCAATACAAGCATAACATAGATTTAACTCCCAAAGGTTTGATAACAAACAGGACAATAGGTTCTACCTCATCATCTACTTCCCAAAACCCACGTGTTAAAATAGATCCTAACCATGCAATGTTTCAGGTTTGATCTAATGCAATAAAAACTGGGTAGTAAAGAGGTATGATCAAAGTGTTACTTGCCTTGCTGATGATCCGCAAAACCTAGAGACTCGTAGTAGCACGCTTCGCACTCTGGGTACTCTATCGCAAACAAACAATAACATACATAAGCACTCAAGTAGAAGCACGGGTAAAACTCAAATAAGAGATCTAATCAGAAAGTTCAACTTAAGAACTCTGGTGTGCAAAAAGAATCAAATCAAACGAAGCAACGAAACTCAAACTACGAAAGAAACAAGATCCGTTTACTAATCTGGACTAAAATCAAATTTGACAATAACAAAATCTTGTTCAAGTTGGTTAACAGAAAGAGGGCTTCGAAACAAAGATCTAGCCACTTGAATCGCCTAATTCTGATAAACGAGCGAAAAGATAAACTAAAACTAAGATCAGGGCTGAAATCGTGATCGAAAATAATCGCGGAAAAACCCTGGAAAAAGAAAAACTGACGAACAGGCTAATGAATGAACTTTCGCTGTCTGCGACTAACGGGTGAACACCGTTCGTTAAAACGAACGTATGGACAAACATCTGCTATTTAACTAAACCGAGAAAACCGAACCGATCTAAGAAAAAAACGAAACTAGGGTTTACGAAATAAAACAAATGGCGGCTACCTCGGGACGGGCGGCGGCGGCGGTTACTCCAGCGAGGCGGCGGCAATGGCGGGCGGCTCCGGCAACGGCATCCAACGAGGCGGCGGGGTGCGGCGGCGGCGGCAGCGGCGGTGGCGAGACAGCGCGACGGCGGCGGCGGCGAATCCAGCGGCGGCGGCGCGGATCGGGCGGCGGGGCTGGCGGCTAGGGTTTTGATGGGGCGCTGGCAGCTCGGGCCTCAGCCTCTTAAAGGGCCGGCCGGGTCGGTGTCCCAGGCGGACACGGCCCGGTAGGTGGGTCTAATTTTTTTAAATATTACGATGCGCAGAAAAACAAAGAAAAGAAATACTAAACGGACTCCAAAAATCCTGAAATAAATTTTCCCCGTCCTCTGAAAATATAGTGGACAAAGTGAACATTTATTTGTGCCTCTAATGCAATTTTGAAAAACACATTTTTTTCCTAATTTAAATAAAATAGCAATAAAACTCCAAATAAAATTCTTATTTGTTTTTAATATTTAACCTCCAATATTTCTTTATTTTGGGAAAGTCATTTTATCCCCTCTCTTTTATTTTTATATTGGAAATATTCGGAGAGAAAAATAATTAAAACCAAATGATCCTCTTTTTCAAAATTTGAGAAAACTCAAATATGAAAATAACGAAATCCCCAACTCTCTCCACGGGTCCTTGAGTTGCGTAGATTTTCTAGGATCAACCAAAATGCAATAAAATATGATATGCAATGATGATCTAATGTATAACATGCCAAATTGGAAATTTGGGATGTTACAAACCTACCCCCCTTAAGATGAATCTTGCCCTCGAGATTCGGGTTGGCTAGAAAATAGGTGTGGGTGGTCCTTCCATGGGTCATCCTCTCTTTCCTAGGTTTCTTCCTCCTTGGTATGGTGGCTCCACTGAACTTTGCAAAACTTGATAACCTTGCTGCGCGTGACTCGGCTCGCAAACTCGAGAATCTTCACTAGTTTCTCCTCATATGTTAAATCGCTATCCAGCTGAATAGCTTCCAGTGGCACTGTGTCTCTCAGAGGAATATCGTCCATCTCTGTGTGTCACTTCTTAATGTGGAACACATCATGAACTCCCGACAATCCTTCGGGTAACTCCAACTTGTAAGCAACTTCTCCCATATGTTCCAAAACTTTGTATGGTCCCACAAAATGTGGTGCTAACTTTCCCTTAACTCCAAAACGCTTAACTCCTCAAAGTGGGGACACACGAAGATAAACTCTGTCTCCGACTTTGTAAACTGTCTCCTTGCATTTAGAATCTGCATAACTCTTTTGCCTGGATTGGGCTACTTTGAGTCTGTCGTGAATCAGCTTAACCTTCTCTTCCGACTCCTTAATCAAATCTGGTCCAAACAACTGACGGTCTCCAAATTCATCCCATAACAACGGTGTCCTGCACCTCCTTCCGTACAAAGCTTCAAAAAGGGACCATCTTTAAACTGGCTGATAACTATTGTTATAAGAGAACTCTGCATACGGCAAATTGTCATCCCAACTAGATCCATAATCTAGCGCACAAGCTCTCAACATGTCCTCTAGAATCTGATTGACTCTCTTGGTCTGTCCATCTATCTGTGGATGAAAGGTTGTACTGAACTCTAGCCTGGTACCCAAAGTTTCATGCAACTGATTCCAAAACTTTGAGGTAAACTGGGTTCCTCTGTCTAATACAATGGTCCTCGGAACTCCATGCATACGTACGATCCTAGTCATGTATATGTTTGCCAACTTAGCACTGGTGTAAGTGGTCTTCACTAGGATGAAATGAGCTACCTTCGTCAATCGATCGACTACAACCCATATAGAGTCATAGCCTAAACGAGTCCTGAGCAATCCCGTGATAAAATCCATGCCTAGCTTATCCCACTTCCATTCGGCTATCGGCAATGGTTGTAGCAATCCTGTTGGCTTCTGATGATCTGCCTTCACTCTCTGACAAACATCATAAACTGCTACATACTCTGCAATATCCTTCTTCATTCCGGTCCACCAGAAACTGTCCTTCAAATCCAGATACATCTTGGTATTTCCTGGGTGAATCGAATATGGCGAATCATGGGCCTCCTGCAGAATCAACTTCCTGATCTCGGGGTCATTAGGCACATATACGCGGTCCTCAAACCATAAGGTATCGTGCTCATACTCACGAAATCCTTTGGCCTTTCCTTTGCTCATCCTTTCCTTTATCTCGGCAATCTCCTTGTCCGTCTTTTGAGCTTCTCTGATCTTATCCATCAAAGTAGACTGAACTTCCAACACTGCTACATAGCCTCTCGGAACTATTTCCAGACATAGCTCACGAAGATCCTCTGCTAACTCCTTGGGTAATTCTTCGGTTCTGAGTATATTGACATGGCTCTTGCGGCTCAACGCATCGGCTACTACGTTAGCCTTTTCGGGATGATAGTGCAACCTCATATCATAATCCTTGATGAGCTCCAACCATCTCCTTTGCCTGAGATTCAACTCCTTCTGCGTGAAGATGTACTTCAAACTATTATGATCTGTGTACACCTCACAGTGGTTTCCGATGAGAAAATGTCTCCATGTCTTCAAGGCATGCACTACTGCTGCTAACTCCAAATCGTGGGTAGCATAATTCAACTCATGGCGTTTAAGCTGTCGTGAGGCATATGAAATAACTCTTCCTTCCTGCATAAGCACTGCACCAAGTCCTCGACATGAAGCGTCGCAATACACTTGATAATCCTTTGTTGATCTGGAAGAATCAACACTGGGGCTGTAACCAAACGTTTCTTCAATTCCTGAAAACTGGCCTCACATTCCTCAGTCCATTTGTACTTGATGTCCTTGTTTAATAACTCTATCATGGGCTTGGCAATCTTGGAGAAATTCTCAATGAACCTCCTGTAGTATCATGCAAGTCCAAGAAAACTCCGGATCTCTCCAACTGACGTGGGTGCTTCCCAATTTGTCAGAGTGACAACCTTGGTGGGGTCTACTGCTATCCCTTCTCCGGATATAACATGTCCGTGGAATCCAACTTCCTTCAACCAAAACTCACATTTGCTGAACTTAGCATACAATTGGTGTTCCCTGAGCTTCTCGAGAACTAAACGCAAATGCTCATTATGCTCATCTTCATTCTTCGAGTAGACCAATATATCGTCAATGAACACTACGACGAACTTATCCAAAAACTCCATAAACACTTTGTTCATCATGTTCATAAAATATGCAGGCGCGTTAGTCAGACCAAATGACATAACGATATACTCGAATAGCCCGTACCTTGTGGTAAAAGCTGTCTTAGGTATATCCTGCTCTCGAATCTTCAGTTGGTGGTATCCTGATCGCAAATCGATCTTGGAAAATACCTTAGCTCCTTGCAACTGGTCAAACAAATCATTGATTATCGGTAGTGGGTACTTGTTCTTGATCGTCACTTCGTTCGATCCACGATAATCAACAACCGTCCTTAACGATCCATCCTTCTTCTCCACTAGAA
Source organism: Triticum aestivum (assembly GCF_018294505.1). Lineage (NCBI taxonomy): Eukaryota > Viridiplantae > Streptophyta > Magnoliopsida > Poales > Poaceae > Triticum > Triticum aestivum. Next base: position 503,210,561 of record NC_057795.1, on the reverse strand, counting down.
GCACTGGTGATCCCCAAGGTGACGAACTTGGGTGAATATAGCCTTTATCCAGTAACTCCTTATTCTGCTTCTTAATTTCCTCCAAATCCTGGGCGGGCATCCGACACGATCTCTTTGATATTGGCCCTGTTCCTGGCAAAAGCTCAATGTCTCTGTCCGGTGGCATGCCTGGCAACTCCTATGGAAATACATCAGGGAAATCCTTCACCACTGGTACTTCCTCATGCACAACTCCTGATAAGGAATTCACTTGAGTCCTCTTCGGCACATGCCATGATACATACTTAATCCTTCTTCCTTCTGGGGTGGTGAGCATAATCGACTTACTGGCGCAATCGATGTTTCCTCCATACGTCGATAGCCAATCCATACCCAAAATCACATCCAAACCTTGCGACTCCATAATTATCAGGTCTAAGGGGAAAACATGCCTACCTATGGTTAATGGCATCTGAAAACATCCTTGGCTTGCCATATGCTCTGCTCCTGGCGAACTTACTAACATCGGTGTTCTAAGAACTTTGGTGGGCAACTTATACTTATCCACAGATCCCCTTGATATGTATGAACGCGATGCACTAGTATCAAAAAGAACTATTGCAGTAAATGACTTAACCAAAGACTTACCTATTACCGCATCTGGCTGTGATTCAACCTCCTCCACGCTAACGTGGTTCACCTGTCCCCTGTTGAAAGGGTTGGGCTTCTTCCTAGAGCTTCCATTGCCATTTCCATTCTTAGCTTCAGAACACTCTATGGTGTAATGTCCATTCTTCCCGCACTTGAAACAAGTAATGTGACTTCGATCCTTCTTGGCGGGCGTTGCTAGGTTGGAACATTTGTGGCCGTTGCTTCCTCCATTCCCATTCCCATTCTTGGGGCCACTATGGTTATGCGAACTCCCTCCATTGGAATTATGACCTCCATGGTTATGGTGAATGTGTCCTCCCGAGTTCGGGGTAAAACAGGGTCTCTGCTGAGCTCCTGAATTGTACTTCCCTTGTCCATACTTCCTCTTGCGGCTGTCTATCTACTGTTGTGTCCCTTCAATCATGAGAGCTCTATCTACCAACTCCTGGTAGTTGTTGAAGTTTGCCACCATCAACTACATGCTCAGCTCATCATTCAGTCCTTCCAGAAACTTCTCCTGCTTAGCGGCATATGTAGCAACGTCATCCGGGGCATACCGTGCTAACTTACTAAAATCATCCACATACTGGCCCACAGTGTGTCCTCCTTGGCGCAGGTTGCAAAACTCGCGCTTCTTCATGGCCATTGCTCCTGCTGAAACATGGGCAGTGCGAAAAGCCTGCTGAAACTGATCCCATGTGACAGTGTTGATGGGGTAAGTGGCTGTGAAATTCTCCCACCATGATGCTGCGGGTCCATCAAGCTGATGTGTGGCAAAATGCACCCTCTCCGCATCTGTGCATCCTGTAGTGGTCAACTCCCTTCCAATCTTGCGGAGCCAATCATCTGCAACAATCGGCTCGGTGCTACTGTAGAACACGGGCGGATTCAGCCTTAGGAAACAGACTAAGTGATCAACATGTGGTGGTGGTGGTGGGTTGTTGTTGTTGTTATTCCCCTGGTTCTGATTCTGGACTAGTAACTACATCAGGGTATTCTGCTGCTAGATCAACTGAGTGAGCTCTGGCAGGAAAGCAAATCTATTGTCACGTCTCGGAGGCATCTGATGGGTTTAGAAAAGATGAGAAAACAGAATAGAATGAGGTCTAAAGGGAAAAACACTACCCATATGCACATGAGACAAACACAAACAATATCACTTCAATCAATTCAAGCAAGGGCATATAATCGGTCTAACTATCGTTACAAAAGTGCTCGGACTATATTATGTACATGGGGGAATACTACTACTGATATGGTGGTCAACCAGAAGTTTTAATCTGTAGAAGACTCCATGATATCTTCTCCAGCTTCATCAACATAGTCATTATCACTATCGTCGAGGTCTGAGTCGGCGTCGTCGATGATGATGTAGTCCTCCGAACAAATGGAATCATCGTCTTCTCCTCCTAGCACGGGGTCTCCCATGAATACTCCTAGCTTACTTATCAGATCATCATTCTTCTCCATGATTATCGTCATTTCCTCCTCATATCCATCACGTGTTGACTTGAGTTCTTCCTCTAGCTCCGTGATCTTGATCATTGCCTTCTTCAGATCTATCATTCCCGCGCACATCTGGTTCTCCTGGCGACGAATGTGCTGGTTTAACTCCTGGATGAAAGCTGCAATGGACCTATCCCTCCTGGTGCTGATTATCTCCCATTGCTCATCTCGGCGCCCACAAATCTGGTAAATAGTATCCTTAAGATCCTTGTGGTAAACTTCTCCAATGCGTCCCATGGTGATGTGAGCTACCATGCTCTTTCCTAGACTCCAGGTTGGTGCATCAAAGGAAAACTCTATGGGCTCAGTGACTGGCATGAACGTCCTTCCTGGAACTTGAACTTGAATCATCCAATGTTCCTCTTCTGATAAAGTGGCGATGTAGGTCCCGGTGAAGCTTGGTATTCCTATGTTCAGGTATCTAGTAACTTCCTTCAAGTGTTGTCTAAAAGGTGTATCTTCATCCGGTTGGGTGAACTTGTTCCTTGCATCCGCCATCATATAGAGTAGAAAAAGGAGTGAAGTCAGAAATGAGTAGAGAAGAGTGTACTATGGTCTTAGCTTAGTGGTCGTGCCCTACAATCAGCGTGTGCTCTGATACCATCTTGTAGCTACCAGACCTCAAACAGTCTGATCTCTGTGCATCAGTGTCATCCCTGGATTGGTAATGCTAACATGCACAGTACTCGAGGATTTATAACAGAGTACCGATCACATACTTATTACATCGAATATCTCAAAAGAGAACTTATTACAATAATATGGCTTAAGGCCATCTAAAAACGATAACAGCGGAAGGCTTGGAAGATAAAGTGAGTCCATCAACTCCAACGGCATAGCTGAGTGAAAGACAACGACCTATGGCACCTTACTCCTCGTCTGAAAAGTCTGCAACATGAGATGTTGCAGCGCAAAATGGGTCAACACATGGAATATGCTGGCAAGGTAACACATAGAGTAATGAACAGAATAAATGCTATCACTACATGCATATATGGCTGGTGGAAAGCTCTATGGTTACAGTTTTGCATAAAGCCAATTTTTCCCTACAACAAATGAATACATTTTATTTAACTATCATGGTGGTTGTTAAACATTGAGAAGGTTCCTCCAACTCAATCCCAATTAAACATCATCATTAGACCCAATCAAATTTATTTAGAGTGATGAGATCAACATGATAATCCAAGAACCAGATACTCAAGATGTCCATAACCAGGAACACGGCTAACCATGATTAGTTTATACACTCTGCAGAGGTTTGCGCACTTTTCCCCACAAGACTCGATCTCTTCCGTTGGATTTCTCGCACTACATGGTGTTTGAGAAACGGATGACCGAGACATAGTCTTTTAGAAACATTAACTCTTTACTCTGGATGGACAATTACACCTACTTTCCCCTACATCTGCTAGCCCACCACTGAAAGAGGTCATGCAACTTAATCAACTATGCTAGAGCCCATAATAGCTTGTGGCTGCACACAAAAGTTTCTAGCATGAATAATCTTATGATCCCTTTGAGCCTGGGTGGCGGACCTTAGGATGATCACACGGAACCCCGGGATATCCTAGGACAACACTGGATTCTCCAAGTGCCCACAAACAATCCACCCAGATGTGTATTTAAGTAGCCACCTTAAGTTAACCATTAATTAGCAATACTTACATCTGTCATGGATACACTCACCCAAACCATGTCTACGAGCATAGCATAGCAATACAAGCATAACATAGATGTAACTCCCAAAGGTTTGATAACAAACAAGACAATAGGTTCTACCTCATCATCTACTTCCCAAAACCCACATGTTAAAACAGATCCTAACCATGCAATGTTTGAGAGTTGATCTAATGCAATAAAAACTGGGTAGTAAAGAGGTATGATCAAAGTGTTACTTGCCTTGCTGATGATCCGCAAAACCTAGAGACTCGTAGTAGCACGCTTGGCACTCCGAGTACTCTATCGCAAACAAAAAATAAAATACATACGCACTCAACTATAAGCATGGGTAAAACTCTAATAAGAGATCTAACCAGAAAGTTCAACTTAAGAACTTCGGTTTGCAAAAAGAATCAAATCAAACGAAGCAACGAAACTCAAACTGTGAAAGAAACAAGATCCGTTTACTAATCTGGACTAAAATCAAATTTTACAATACCAAAATCTTGTTCAAGTTAGTTAAATAGAAAGAGGGCTTCGAAACCAAGACCTAGGCGCTTGAATTGCCTGATTCCGATAAACGAGCGAAAAGGTAAACTAAAACTAAGATCAGGGCTGAAATCGCGATTGAAAATAATCGCGGAAAAACCTTGGAAAAAGAAAAACTGACGAACAGGCTAATAAACGAATGTTCGCTGTCTGCGACGAACGGGTGAACACCGTTCGTTAAAATGAACGTACGGACGAACGTCCACTATTTAACTAAACCGGGAAAACCGAACCGATCTAATAAAAAAACGAAACTTGGGTTTACGAAATAAAACCGATCAGTTTAAAAAAACAGCGGCTACCTCGGGATGGGCGGCGGCGGTGGTTACTCCGGCGAGGCGACGGTGGTGGCGGGCGGCTCCGGCGACGGCAGCGGGCTCCGACGAGGCGGCGGGGTTGGCGGCGGCGGGATGGTGCGGCGGCGGCGAGACTGCGCGGCGACGCGGCGGCGGCAGCGGCGAGACGGCGCGGCTACACGGAGGCGGCGGTGATGCGGATCGGGCGGCGGGGCTGGCGGCTAGGGTTTCGGTGGGGCGCTAGCGGCTTGGGCCTCGACCTCTTAAAGGGCCTGTCGGGTCGGTGTCCCAGGCGGACACGGCCCGGTAGGTCGGTTGGATTTTTTTAAATATTCCGCTGCATAGAAAAACGAAAAGAAAATACTAAACAGACTCCGAAAATCCTGAAATAAATTTTCTCCATCCTCTAAAAATATAGCGGACAAAGTGAACATTTATTCGAGACTCTAATGAAATTTTGAAAAACACATTTTTCCTAATTCAAATTAAATAGCAATAAAACTCCGAATAAAATTCTTTTTTGATTTTAATATTTAACCTTCAATATTTCTTTATTTTGGGAAAGTCATTTTATCCCCTCTCTTTTATTTTCATATTGGAAATATTCGGAGAGAAAAATAATTAAAACCAAATGATCCTCTTTTTCAAAATTTGAGAAAACTCAAATATGAAAATAACGAAATGCCTAACTCTCTCCGCGGGTCCTTGAGCTGCGTAGAATTTCTAGGATCAACCAAAATGCAATAAAATATGATATGCAATGATGATATAATGTATAACATGCCAAATTGGAAATTTGGGATGTTACAGTTAGCTGCATGGAATAACATACTTAGCTTTTTTTGATAATCATCGGGCTTCACTGTTAGCGGCGACCGCTCAGGCTGCCAAAATTTCCAAACTAAAGCGGAAACTACAGCTGGTTAATGATGACAACATCCGATTTAACAAGCGGCCCGACGAAGCACAAGGTTTGTTTCAAGTGCTCCATATTCCACCAAATTAGTTATGCAAATGCTAAAGTGAGACTCACGTGCCATTATATGCATTATGACGGATGGCGATGTGGAGGTCGAGACCCTCTGAAGTGACCTTGCCCGTGCAAAGGAGCAGGCAAGGGTGAGCAATGCGGCCGCTCAGAAAGTGGCTACCGATTTGAAGGAGGAATAGGCCACACAGAGCCAGTTCGAGGAGCGCATATCCAAGATTGACCAAGAGCTCCAGGACGTGACTCGCAAGTGTGAGCTCCTCGAGGAGGAAAATGAAGCGAAGGTGGCCGAACTCGCCAAGGACCTTCAGGACGCCCAAGAGGCGAGGCCCGAATCTCGCGCGGCTCGCGAGGAGCTCCGACAGGCCAGACTGATAGCGGCTGGTATGCCCTTTTATTTGCAGTCTAAGTTTGGTGATCAGAGGTATGCCTTACTTAATCGACTATGGAGTTCTCTAGACTCCTTTGCAGATCTATCGAAGAGCGCGACTGACGCGACACAATTCTACCGGGCCCAGGAGGGGCATGCGACGGAGAAACTGTTCTGGTCGCAGTATGCGACGCAGGAGCGTTCAACACTGTTAAATGACAAGATGGCACAATGGGCCGAGCTCCACAAGATGTTCGAAGCAGCCCTGAAGTAGGTTATACTCCGGTTGTGGCCGGCTGAATCCGTTTCAAGCTCTTATTTTAGCTTGGTGCAGTGACTCATTGATGTCGTGCCCTGCATTACGCCATCAAATGGTCGATGTGTATAGAAGGTGCACAGAGGGCTTTCGCCCGTGTCAAGGTGCACTGGGCCAAGATGAAGGCCGCCGTCATCGTGGTGGAGGGTCCTCCTGAAGGAAAATACCACCGCACACCGGAACGTTATTTAAACGATGTCCTAGAGGGCGCTCGTTTAATAGAGGGTCAATGCTCAAAGGACATCATATTCGAATGAGTGTATCTGAACGACCCGATCGTGTGTATTATAGATATTAAGGCTTTGTAATATATTTGCCCCATTATCTAAAATTGCTTCCTCCTGTGCGGCCATTTTTTTGAATGCCTGAGAGTTTTCCAGTCATCGGCTTCGACCCCCACGTAGATGCTACCGGGGTGTTTGGAATGGCACATTAACACTCTTGACCCAATGTCTTGGTCCGTGAAGGAGGCGTCAGTGCGTCAAACTAGGCAATCAAACTATACAGCTTTACCGCTCTCACTTAGCCATAGGAGTTTGACGATGAGGCTATGGAATATCCCCTGGTACATATTGCACTATCCGAATACGGATGCATTACGTGTAGGACTGGAAAAGCAGTCCTTTGTTTGAAACGGAAAAAAGCGTTAAATATTTAGTAAGTCACCGAATGGCTGACTAGCTCTCGCCGCATCATGACAATCAGTTTTCGGCTTTCTCTACTGAGGTGCTTGACCGGATGAACTGTAAACACAATCGCAGTAGTTCTCCCTTTACTACCCTAGCCGAACAAACGGAACGTAAGGTAGCAAACACAGGAGCCGGGCAACCCAACTATTGACCAAAGACATGATTCGGGGCCAATGCATATAATGCCAATCTCGGGATGCCGAAGTGTGCTGCAAAGTTGTTCGGACTTTCGTCTAGTGGCTCATCGGTGGTCATATAGAGCCCCTGGCAATGGGTGTCGAGGTATGTGTGACAAGTGGAGAGACAAACTACAGTTTTATAAATAAAGTAGATGCTGCTAAAATTTGATTGATACGTCGAGACGTGATCTTACAGGGGGTACCCCAAACACCAAAGTCATTTTACATCCTGGGGGTCTAATAACAAGGAGAAAAGCTTAGTACATGTCCTTTTTAAATAAGGTTTGGTCCGAAGAGTCATTTGGATGTCCTACCGCACGTCTGCACCGCTTTTGTTTTGTAGAGAGGGGTTCCTTGAAGGAAACGGTCTTCTGTTTGCCGTACAGATCTGGGCCATGAGTGAGCCCTTGTAAGTCCGTAGGATACATGGGCTTGAATGCACCTGTGGTAAAAAGGTAAGCGGAAAAAGGTGGAAATCGTATAGGGTCGAGCCATACTATAGACCTTCCCGTATTGTGCCTCTGCCGATGCCCAATGTATTTTGAGTGCATAATGGTGCACGTGCGATACCAATTCCATGGTTGTGCATGGTGATTGGCGGAGGCGAAACTGCTAGTCTAGCTCTGGATGTGCCGAGTTGCTAGCTTGCGGGACTGACCGGACGTTTTTAACAAAGGCCGGTGGCTTGATAGCTGACGAGGTGTGCAACTTGAGGGGGCCGCTCTGTACCTCGGCTGCGAGAGCTGTGGTGTGCTCCTCTGTGCGGAGGGAGCGTTCCGTGTTTCTGTTGACTGTTATAATGCCGCGTGGACCGGGCATCTTTAGCTTTAAATAAGCATAGTGCAACACCGCATTGAATTGAGCAAACGCGGTCCGTTCGAGCAGTGCGTGATAGCCACTTTGGAAGGGTAAGATATCAAAGATCAAATATTCGCTGCATAAGTTACCGGGTGAGCCGAAGACGACTTCCAATGTTATTGAGCCCGAGCAGCAGGCCTCTACGCCAGGTATTACTCCTTTAAAGGTAGTTTTAGTGGGCTTGATCCTTGACGGATCGATACCATTTTACGGGCGGTGTCCTGATAGAGCAGGTTAAGGCTGCTACCGCCGTCCATGAGGACTCGATGAGATGGAATCCGTTGATGATCGGGTCAAGGACCAAAGCTGCCGATCCTCCATGATGGATACTGGTCGGGTGGTCCTTTCGATCGAAAGAGATCGGGCAAGCCGACCATGGGTTGAATTTTGGGGCGACCGGATCTATGGCCTAGACGTCCCTTAATGCATGCTTGCGCTCCTGCTTGGGGGATGTGTGTGACATAAATCATATTCACTGTTTTAACCTCGGGGGGAAATTTCTTCTGCTCCCCCGTGTTCGGTGGACGAGGCTCGTCATCGTCGTCCTTGCTAGGCGTCCTTTTGCCCTTGTGTTTGGCATTGAGCTTGCTGGCCTGTTTAAACACCCAAAAATTTCTATTGGTGTGATTGGTAGGTTTATCGGGGGTGACATGAATCTGGCAAGGTCGATCAAGTATTTTGTCTAGACTAGATGGACCATCTTTGTTTCCTTTGAATGGCTTCTCCCGCTGTCCGGATTTTGAGCCACTGAATCTGGCATTCATCGTCATGTCTTCCGTATTGTTTTGATGCTTATTCTTGTCATGTCGTGGTTTGCCATTGTCGTCTCTGACTTCAGAGGTGCTTGGGTCGCTAGTGCTATTGCTTCTACAAGTGAGCCAGCTATCTTCTCCCGCGCAAAAGCGGGTCATAAGTGCGGTAAGGGATACCATGGACTTTAATTTCTCTTAGCCGAGGTGTCGGGCAAGCCACTCGTCTCGGACGCTGTGTTTGAAGGACGCGAGGGCTTCGGCGTCCGGACAATCCACGATTTGGTTCTTTTTAATTGAGAACCTGGTCCATAGCTTCTGGGCTGATTCACCGGGTTGCTGGATGATGTGACTAAGGTCATCGACATCCGGTGGCCGAACATATGTACCTTGGAAATTGTCTCTAAAGTCATCCTCCAAGTCTTCCCAGCTTCCAATAGAGTTTTCTGGGAGACTATTCAGCCAATGTTGTGCCGGTCCCTTGAGTTTTAGGGGGAGGTACTTGATGGCATGTAGGTCATCACCGCGGGCCATGTGGATATGGAGAAGAAAGTCTTCAATCCATACTGCAGGATCTGTGGTGCCATCATATGATTCAATGTTTATGGGTTTAAACCCTTCTGGGAGTTGGTCCTCCATTACTTCATCGGTGAAGCATGGGTGTGCGGCTCCTCTGTATCGGGCGACGTCACGGTGCAGTTCGGATGGAGTCCGTATGCGGTTTTCGACCCGTGTGAGGTTGTGTGTATCGCGCCAAGCTTGATGGCCATCTTCTCGCGCTAGTGCACGCCCCCGTGATCCATAAATTGGCCTTGTGTGACCGGCTCTAGTGTCCAGGTCCTGTCGCAGGTCGTGCGTACGTCCCACGGCCACTGTTTCTCTGCCTCTAGGGCAAGGTGGCGCGGGTTGGTGTTCGGCTTGGGTTGCGGCTCTGTCCCGACCCCAGGTGGCCGGTCAGGTTCGCCCGCCGCGTTACGTGTTGTTGGTATAGGCTCTGGGGCCTCTTTGTTGAATTGGGAGAGCAACCTGCGCTTTGGGTAACTTTTAGTTGGGCGCTCGAGGCCGTATTCCTCGGCTTCCAAGGCATTAGTCCATCTGTTGTTGAGTAAATCCTGATCAACTTGAAGTTGCTGCCGCTTCTTTTTGCAGGCTTCTTGTTGTGGCTATTAGCCAGCGCTTGAAGCGCTCTTGTTCGAGGGGGTCCTCTGGTATGATGAATTCTTCGTCACCCAGGCTCTCATCCTCTTCGGAGGTCGGTAGGTAGTTAATATCCTCCGAGCCCTCGCCCCCAATAGGGTCATCAGGGTTGACTTGCCCCTCTTCCCATTCTTCCTGCTCGGATGTTGGCTCGACATGGGCTTCCTGGTCTTCGGTGTTATCCGGGATGTTATTGTCTCTGGTGCCGGTATTGTTATCTCTTTTGCGACGCAATTTTGATCGGCACCGCTGACGTCGATGCTGCGTAGGTACTTCAGTAGGTTCATCCTCTAGGATCTTCTCATCGTCGGCGTCATTCTCTTTGGGTGTGTCCACCATGTATACGTCATAGAAGTGGTTGTCCAGTGTCTGGTAAACGGCGGGTTCTAGCCTTGCTCTTCTCCGGCATCGTCGTCCATGCCATGGATGTCTTTGGAGGCGTAGTCAAGCATGTTGGTTAAATCCTCGACAGTGGCTATGAAGTGGGTGGTGGGTGGGATGTGAAATTCCCTGCTCTCAATGAGGGAGTCCTGGATAAGGGGGTATCCGGACAGCCAGACTCTACACTTTGGCCGGACTGTTGGACTATGAAGATACAAGATTGAAGACTTCGTCTCGTGTCCGGATGGGACTCTCCTTTGCATGGAAGGCAAGCTTGGTGGTTCGGAGGATAGATCTCCTTCTCTGTAACCGACTCTGTGTAACCTTAGCCCCCTCCGGTGTCTATATAAACCGGAGGGTTTTAGTCCGTAGGACAACAACAATCATAATCATAGGCTAGCTCCTAGGGTTTAACCTCTATGATCTTGTGGTAGATCAACTCTTGTAATACTCATATCATCAAGATCAATCAAGCAGGAAGTAGGGTATTACCTCCATCGAGAGGGCCCAAACCTGGGTAAAAATCGTGTACCCAGTCTTCTGTTACCATTAGCCTTAGACGCACAGTTCGGGACGCCCTACTCGAGATCCGCCGGTTTTGACACCGACATTGGTGATTTCATTGAGAGTTCCTCTGTGTCGTCGCTGTAAGGCTCGATGGCTCCTTCAATCTTCAACAACACATTTTAGGGCAAGACTTTTCTCCCCAGATAGATCTTCGTGTTCGGCGACTTTGCACTACGGGCCAATTCGCTTGGCCATCTGGAGCAGATCGACAGCTACGCCCCTGGCCATCGGGTCAGGTTTGGAAACTTGAATTACACGGCCGATATCCGCAGAGACTTGATCTTCGACGGGTTCGGGCCTGCATCAGGAGTGCCGAACAGTCACGACGAGCATGGCTTGAATCTGCTGTCGGACAGTATTCGGGATATCGCCCCTGCAGCCGCTCCGGACCTAAATCCAAGGCAGATCGCGTCGACCAAGGACGGGTGGATGGACGCTGCCACGGAGGCCGCATACTCTTCGGAGATAGAGCCGAACACAGACTCCGCCGTTTAGGGGATCTGCGTCACCGGACCCCCGGACCTGTGTCCGGACGTGGGTTCCGAACCGCGCGCGCCCGAGCCCATCGAGTCCGATTGGGCTCCAATAATGGAGTTCACCGCCGCGAATATCTTTCAGCACCCCCTTTGGTGATGTGCTAAATTCATTAAGGTCTCTCTCTCTTTGTCAGGAGATTCCTGGCCGAACTATGTCCGGCTCGAGTGGGAAGCAAGCGACGAAGAAATTCGTTACCCACCCACCTCCCACTTCATAGCCACGGTCGATGATTTGATCGATGTGCTTGACTTTGACTCCGAAGACATCGGCGGTATAGACGACGATGCAGGAGAAGAACAGGAACCACCGCCCACAGGGCGCTGGACTGCCACCTCTTCATATGATATATATATGGTGGACACCCCCAAAGAAAACAATGGTGATGAGGCAACAGAAGATAATCCCTCAGGGAAGAAGTCAAAACATGGGCGTCATCAGCGCCGCTCTAAGCCCCGCCACAGCAATATCGGCACAGGAGAAGAAAACAATCCAGATGGTTCCAGAGAGGAATACAATCCTGACCAGCCTACCTTCAAGCAGGCCGAACAGGAACACGGGCAGGTCAGCCCAGATGAACAGGTGACGGACGAATACTTGGAGGACGACAACTATATGCCTCCCTCCGAAGATGAGGTAAGCCTCGGCGATGACGAATTCGGCGTACCGGAGGATCCCATAGAGCAGGAGCGCTTTAAGCGCCGGCTTATGACCACTGCAAGAAGCCTAAAAAAGAAGCAGCAGCAGCTCCAAGCTGATCAAGATCTGCTAGCACACAGATGGACCAAGGTCCTGGCGGTCGAGGAATACGGACTCGAGGCCCCCGCCAAGGGTTACCCAAAGCACAAGTTGCTATCTCAGCTAGAGGAGGAGGCCGTAGAGCCTACACTACCAGCACAAGACGAGGCTGACCGACCGCCTCGTGGTCGGGATAAAATGGCATATCAGACCAAATACCAGCCCGCACTCCCACGCCAGTTCACTACGGCCTAGGGCAATGCGCAGGACCTGCGAGACATATTGGAAAACAACACAGGACAACCAAGATCGATCTACGGATCACGAGGGCGCGCCACAGCACATGACGATGATCGTCATGCCGGATACACTAATAATAAGTCCGGCCGGGCCGAACATAACCAACCAGACTCCGTCGGACTGTGTCGTGACATAGCCCGGCACAGAGGCGCCGCACACCCCCTCTGCTTCACTGATGAAGTAATGGATCATGAATTCCCAGAAGGGTTTAAACCCGTCAACATCGAATCATACGATGGCACAACATACTCCGCGGTATGGATCAAAGATTTCCTTCTCCACATTCACATGGCTCGTGGTGATGATCTACATGCCATCAAGTATCTCCCCCTTAAGCTTAAAGGACCAGCCAGACATTGGCTGAATAGCCTGCCGGCGAACTCCATCGGCAGTTGGGAAAATCTTGAGGATGCATTCCTTGACAACTTCCAAGGCACTTACGTGCGACCACTGGATGCTGATGACTTAAGTCACATTACCCAACAGCCCGGAGAGTCAGCCAGGAAATTCTGGACTCGGTTCCTAAGTAAAAAGAACCAAATTGTCGACTGTCCGGACGCCGAGGCCCTGGCGGCCTTTAAGCATAATATCCGCGACGAGTGGCTCGCCTGACACCTCGGCCAAGAAAAACCGAAGTCCATGGCGGCCCTCACGACACTCATGACCCGCTTTTGCGCGGGGGAGGATAGCTGGCTGGCTCGTAGTAGCACCACGCCAAGAAACTCCGGCACTTCAGATGTCCGCGACAGCAATGGAAAGCCACGACGCAATAGACATAAGCGTCGGAATAATGGTGACAGCGCCGAAGATATGGCAGTCAATGCCGGATTCAGCAACTCAAAATCCGGTGAGCGGAAAAAGCCGTTCAAAAGAAACAATCCGGGATCGTCCAGTCTGGATCGCATACTCGACCGCTCGTGCCAGATCTACGGCACCTCTGACAAACCAGCCAATCACACTAACAGAGATTGCTGGGTGTTCAAACAGGCTGGCAAGTTCATAGCCGAAAACAAGGACAAGGGGCTGCACAACAATGATGACGAGGAGCCCCGGCATCCGAACACTGGGGGACAGAAGAAATCCCCCCCAGGTGAAAACGGTGAACATGATCTATGCCACCCACATCCCCAAACAAGAACGAAAGCGTGCACTGAGGCACGCCTATGTGATGGAGCCAGTCACCCCAAAGTTCAACCCATGGTTATCCTGTCCGATCAGCTTCGATCGTAGGGACCACCCTACCAGCATCCGTCACACGGCTCAGCCGCATTGGTCCTTGATCCAATCATCGACGGATTCCACCTCACGCGAGTCCTTATGGACGGTGGCAGCAGCCTGAACCTGCTTTATCAGGACATAGTGTGCAAAATGGGCATCGATCCCTCACGGATCAAACCCATCAAAACCACCTTTAAAGGTGTAATTCTAGGGGTAGAGGCCCGCTGTACGGGCTCAATAACACTGGAAGTGGTCTTCGAATCTCCAGATAACTTCTGAAGCGAGGAGTTAATCTTCGATATCGTCCCTTTCCGTAGTGGCTATCATGCACTACTTGGACAAACCGCATTCGCTCGATTCAATGCGGTACCTCACTATGCATACCTTAAGCTCAAGATGCCAGGACCTCGCGGGGTTATAACAATCAATGGAAACATGGACCGCTCCCTCCGTACGGAAGAGCACACGGCCCTCGCGGCAGAAGTGCAAAGCAGCCTTCTTCAAAAGACAACCAATTCGCCAATGACAACCCCGAACACCGTCAAGCGAGTCAGGAGCACCCTGCAACAGGACCGTCAGGCACGCCAAGAGCTCGATGAGCAATCCGGCCTCTACCCCAGCCCCATTCAGGCGGCATTTGTGCCATGCGTACATAACTACACACTCAAAATACCATGGGCATAGGTGGAGGCGAGACGACGATGCGGCCTACAGTACGATTCAGCCGCCGCGAGGCCCGCACACCCTTTTTCTTCCTTTCTTTCAGGACCCTACTTTCGGGCAGCCCCTTCAAAGAACTGGACTGTCGAACTCATCACGGGAGGAGACACCAAGGAGGCAAGAAGCTTTGCACACAAGGGAATACCCAGGTGGTCTCTGTCAATGATCATTATACCTGTTTTACATACCCGCATGTAGCCTGCCCTTGGACATGACATGTCAAATAGTCCTATTTGTTTTTGCTTAAACGCATTAATTGTACACATACGCCTTGCCGTATTATACAAATAAGAACGGGAAATAGTATACAACGTCAGCTTCTTATTACTATCTTCATATTTTCCCTTGAATATTTATTTAATATTGCATTCGTACACTTTGGTACAATTAGTTTGCCAAGGGCTTTTTATTGAGCCCCATAACATGGCAAGAAAAGTCCGAACACTTTCGACAGTGCGGCACCCCGAACTTATAGCATTATATGCATCAACTCCGAATCATGTCTTGGGTCAATAGTTGGGTTAGCCCGGCTCCCTTGTTTTGGTACCTTAGGTTCCGTTATATCGGCTAAGGTAGCGCAGGGAGAACTACTGCGATTGTGTCCCGGTTCTTCCAGATGAGCACCTCAGTAGAGAAAGCCAAAAACTGACTGTCATGATGCGGCGAGAGCTGGTCGCTGTTCAAGAGGTACTAAATCCTTAAAGATTTTTCCCGCTTAAGGCGAGGAATTGGCCTTGTTCGATTTAGGCGTGTATAGCGCCCCAGTTCGGCCTTTCGGATACTAGGGGCTTCGCTGAAATTTAAAATTATAGACTTCTATGGCCAAGTGAGAGTTATAAAGTTGCATAGTCCGATTGCCTTGTTCGCTGCGCCAAACACCTCCTTAAAGGACCAAAAATTTGGATAAAGAGTGTTTAGGTTTCCACGAACACCCCAGTACTAGTTACAAGGGGGCAGAAGCCGATGAATGGCCTACTTTCAGAATTTTATAAAAGGTTGCACAGAAGGTAATATTTTAAATCAACAAAGCGTTATATAGCACAAACAAACTTGTTCTCATATTACAAAGACGGCATGAGTACAATTCACTCCAAGATTGTGTTCTTGGCGCATTCATTGGCCACAAGGCGAGCTCCTTTCATAATGCCATCATAATATTTCTCAGGGTAGCGATGCTCCTTACCCTCCGGGGGTCCATCCTTCACCAGCTTCTCAGCATCTAGTTTGGCCCAATGCATCTTCGCGCGGGTAAAGGCCCAACGGGCACCCTCAATGCAGACGGATCGCTTGATAACCTCAAGCTGTGGACAAGCATTTACCATCTGCTTTATAAGGCCAAAGTAGCTGTCGGGAAGAGGCTCACCAGGCCACATCCGGACTATCAAGCCCTTCATGGACAGTTCGGCCACCTTGTGGAGTTCGACCAATTGCTTCAGTTGGTCACTCAATGGCATCGGATGTTCGGCCTCGGCATACTGGGACCAAAACAACTTCTCCGTTGAGCTCCCTTCATCGGCTCGGTAGAACTCCGTGGCATCCGATATGCTGCGTGGCAGATCTGCGAAGTCCCCTGGAGAGCTCCGAATTCGGTTAAGTAAAAGAAAGGTCTCCTCCACATGCTTGCTCTGCATAATGAATGCCTTACCCCCCGCTATCTTCTTGGTCCCCTGGATTTCCTGGAGGGCCTTTTGGGCTTTGGCCTTGGCATCTTTTGCGCTCTCGAGGGCTTTGGCAAGCTCAGACGCTTGCGTCTTGAAGTCATGCTCCAAGGACTCGAACTTCTTGCCGAACTCCTGGAGCTCTTGCTGTACCTCCCGCACCCGAGCATCTTGCTTTTCACGCTCGGTGTGCTCTGTGGCCGCCCTGGCTTCGGCCTCGGACAGCGCTTTCTTCAAGGCCGCCACTTCGGTCGTGGCCCCTATTAAAAATCATGATGCTTTTTGTTAGCATCGTCATTTTTTCTCCTCTACATGACACAGGGACGGGGTATCACTTACCTTTGTTCTCCTCGAGCTGCCTCTTCATGAGGCCGAGCTCTTCTTCGGCTTGCCCCAGGTCCTGCCTGAGTTCGATGACCTCAGCTGTGCGTGCAGCGGCGGTCAGCAGCAACGCCTGATCATTAACATAGACAAGTACTATTAGACTCCTGCGGATTAAACATTGACCCTCCGTTTGGCTTTTCTTTCCGACCATCAAACGGAGCATCAGGGGATACTGTCTATCGGGTGATATTTTCTCACACTTTTTCATTACTTACCTCAAAGCCTGTTAGGAGGCTGGTGCAGGCTTCGGTCAATCCGCCTTTGGCGGACCGAACCTTCTCAATCACCGTACTCTTATCACCGTACTCATAAGAGTACGGTGCTCTTCATTAATGGAAGCTCCTCGAAGCACTTCCAACAAATTATCCGATGCCTCCGGCTGGGCGGAGGTCATCGGCATGGCCGCCTCGCCCTCCTTCACGAGGGGCTGCCTACTGGAATCTAGAGCCTTTGGAGGCTCCGGGGTAGTAACCGGCCGGGAGCCAGACTTGTTGTGGCTCCCGTCCGCATAATCGATGGGGGTCTTACCCCCCATTTGCCCGGCATCTGGGATTTTGCCTTGGGACATCTCCAGAACTGTCGCCCCCTGCTCTGGTATCCTTTGGGACAACACCTCGGTATCATCCACATGTCGTGGGGAGGTGGTCGTCGGGAGTGAATTCATCTCCAACTGACTCAGATACCCTTCCGAAGAGGATACCCCAAGATTGGACCCAGCCGGACTGCATATACGTGTTCGGCATTATTACAAACTATGAAGTTAAAGTCGCACGAAAAGTATTGCGGAGTGCGGATACTTATGACTTCGCCGGGGGCTTGCCCCTGGGCAGCCACTCCTTCTTGCTATAGGCGGCCGTGGTGGAGTGATCCGGAAGGGACGCCTTTCCCTTCTTCGGCGTCCTAGCCTCCCCCTGTGGGGCGGCTTTCCTTTTCTTCTACTCCCCAGTGTGGGGTGGGGGCATTTCTTCATATTTCCCCCCGTCTTCATGGGAGGAAACTGTCTCGGTGTCCTCGGACGACGAGTCTATCATGGCCCTGCGCCGGAGACCTTTTCTAGTCCCCACGACCGCTTTCTTGGACCTTTCGGCCTCCCCGGATGGGGCGGCCTTCCTCTTCTTCTCCTCCCCTTTCGTGGGAGGAGTGCGCCTCATCATCTTCGGGTGAGGCGTCCGGTGCAACCTCGCGCCGAAGACCCTTCCTGGTCCCCATGGCCTTCTTTTCGGCCTTTTTCTCCAGCACCTTGTAAGGCACCGGAACCAGCTTCTCCGTCAGGAGTGCGGTTGCTGGATCTTCGAGCAACGGGGCCGGGCAGTCGATCTTCTCTGCCCTCTCCATGTAATCCTGTTTTGTCAGCATGGTGACTTAAAATCCTCCGACGAATATGCTGGGAAAGGTACATCTTGTGATGGTTAGAGGACTTACCGGATTGGCGAGGCACTTTGCGCTGAACCCGCGGTCCTCGGAAATGGGAGGAGGAACTTTGCCGGTCTTGAGCAGCACCTTCCAGACGTCCTTATGCGTCGTGTCAAAGAGCTCACACAACATCTGGTGTTCGGCTGGATCGAACTCCCACATATTGAATGCCCGTCTTTGACACGGGAGAATCCGGCGGACGAGCATGACTTGGACCACTTTGACAAGCTTGATCTTCTTGTCCCTCATACTTTTGATGCAGGTCTCGAGTCCGGTCAGCTCCACAGGTTCGCCCCAGGCCAGGCCCTTCTTTTCCCAAGAGGTGAGCCGCATGGGGATTCTGGATCAGAATTTGGGGGCCGCCGCCCAATTGGCATCGCGCGGCTCAATGATGTAGAACCAGCCTGATTGCCACCCTTTCACGGTCTGCACAAAGGAGCCGTCAAGCCATGTAACGTTGGTCATTTTGCCCACCATGGCGCCTCCGCACTCCCCCTGCTGGCCGCTCATGATCTTCGGCTTCATGCAGAAGTTATTCAGCCACAGGCCGAAGTGGGGCTTGATGCAGAGGAAGGCCTCGCACACGACGATGAACGCCGAGATGTTGAGGATGAAATTTGGGGCCAGATCATGAAAATCTAGCCCATAGTAATACATGAGCCCGCGGACGAACGGGTGGAGTGGAAATCTTAGTCCGCGGACGAAATGATGGAGGAATACTACTACCTCCCGAGACTTTGGGGTGGGGGTGATTTGTCCCTCCGCTGGAAGCCTGTGCGTGATGTTTTTGGCCAGGTATCCGTCCGCCCGAAGCTTGGTAATGTCCTCCTCTGTGACGGAGGAGGCCATCCACTTGCCGCCCGCTCCGTACATGCTGCGGATGGTCCTACGGAGAAGGTGAGAACTTGGGCGCTTGGGCTCGAGAGTGCAAGAACGGATGAGCAAACGGGGAATCGTTATCCGTTTATAAAGACAGTGAAAAAAATGTGCGCCTCCCCACTTGCCTGTCAAAATTACTCATTTTCCAAGCGCCACGATTGATGGCACGGTTGGGTTACCCATACCCGTATTAATGAGGATACCGCGATAAGGGGGACATGATCTCTGCTTCGACAAGACGTGCCAAGAAACCCGCCTTGCAAAATGTGCGGTAGCTGGTTGTAAAAAACGGTTCAAATAAAGGCCAGGCTGTGGCGTGATGTCACGCCATGAAGAGTTGTCGGCGGATTAGATTTGTGGATTATTGTTCTCTCTACGGTGGTATGTGAAATTTGTCTTGCAGAGCCGGACACAACTTAAGTGTTCGAAATTTACCTTGGAGTATTCAGAGATGGAACCCGCCTTGCAATGCCGAAGACAATCTGCGCATCAGACTCATCGTCATTGAAGCCTGGTTCAGGGGCTACTGAGGGAGTCCTGGGTAAGGGGGTGTCCGAACAGCCGGACTATATACTTTAGCCGGACTGTTGGAATATGAAGATACAAGATTGAAGACTTCGTCCCGTGTCCAGATGGGACTCTCCTTTGTGTGGAAGGTAAGCTTGGAGATTCGGAGGATAGATCTCCTTCTCTGTAACCGACTCTGTGTAACCCTAGCCCCCTCCGGTGTCTATATAAACCAGAGGGTTTTAGTCCGTAGGACAACAACAATCATAATCATAGGCTAGCTCCTAGGGTTTAGCCTCTACGATCTCGTGGTAGATCAACTCTTGTAATACTCATATCATCAAGATCAATCAAGCAGGAAGTAGGGTATTACCTCCATCGAGAGGGCCCGAACCTGGGTAAACATCGTGTCCCCAGTCTCTTGTTAACATTAGCCTTAGACGCACAGCTCGGGACCCCCTACCCGAGATCCGCCGGTTTTGACACCGACACTCAACCCCTAGTGCGGGCTGGGCATAGTTCAGCAGCGATCCTTCTGTAATGGCAAGAGATTACATTAAGTCCAGAGCCTCGTTTAAGAGTGGGATCGGGACAGGAAAGCAAGAATCCATGGAGCGGGGCAGGACAGGAGTTCCTTGGCCGAGCTCGCATGACCCAGACCTCGATAGTTCGGAGTTGGTGTACGGAGGTGAGTCCGGCTTGATGAGGATAGAGGTAGACCGGAGTGACTCCGGGCTGGCTGTTGAAACAACCCCCTCCGTATCGTCGGTGTTGATCCCCGTAGCTGCAGAGAGTCCAGTGGGTTCTAGACCCCCATCTTTGGACTGGATGAGGCATTTCGGATCTGAGGCCGGGGCCGTGGTTAAGGTCACGAACCCTTGGAAGATCAAGTCTCCACAGATATCAATGACATAGCATAGGTTTCCAAACCTGATCCAATGACCAGGGGCGTAGCTATCGATCTGCTCCAGATGACCAATTGAGTTGGCCCGCAGTGCTAAGCCGCCGAATACAAAGATTTTGCTGGGGAGGAAAGCCTCTCTCAGGGCGGTGTTGTTGTGGATGGTTTATGGGGCCATCGAGCCTTCTGGTGACGACATAGTGGAATTCTCAATGAAAGCACCAATGTCGGTGTCAAAACCGGCAGATCTCGGGTAGGGGGTCCCGAACTATGCGTCTAAGGATTGAAGGTAACAAGGAGGCAGGGGACACGATGTTTACCCAGGTTCGGGCCCTCTTAATGGAGGTAATACCCTACTTATTGCTTGATTGATGTAGGATCGAAAGTATGTCTAGAGGGGGGTTGTCGGTGTCAAAACCGGCAGATCTCGGGTAGGGGGTCCCGAACTGTGCGTCTAGGCGGATGGTAACAGGAGACAAGGGACACCATGTTTTTACCCAGGTTCGGGCCCTCTCGATGGAGGTAAAACCCTACTCCAGCTTGATTAATATTGATGATATGGGTAGTACAAGAGTTGATCTACCACGAGATCAGAGAGGCTAAACCCTAGAAGCTAGCCTATGGTATGATTGTTGTTCGTCCTACGGACTAAAACTCTCCGGTTTATATAGACATCGGAGAGGGCTAGGGTTACACAGAGTCGGTTACAATGGGAGGAGATCTTCATATCGAATCGCCAAGCTTGCCTTCCACGCCAAGGAAAGTCCTATCCAGACACGGGACGAAGTCTTCGATCTTGTATCTTCATAGTCCGGGAGTCCGACCAAAGGTCATAGTCCGGCCATCCGGACACCCCCTAATCCAGGACTCCCTCAGTAGCCCCAGAACCAGGCTTCAATGACGACGAGTCCGGCGCACAAATTGTCTTCGACATTACAAGGAGGGTTCCTCCTCCGAATATTTGATAGAAGATGTTGAACACAAGGATAGTGTACGGCTCTGCAAAATAAGTTCCACATACCACCGTAGAGAGAATAATATCTGCACAAATCTAATCTGCTAATGTATTCCGCAGCATGACATCACGCCACGGCCAAGCCTTTATTCGAATCATTTTACTATTCCACCTCAGCGCGTTTAGCGATGCGGTTTCCTTGGCACGTCTTGTCAAAGAAGAGATCGTGTCCCCTTATCTCAAGATTCTCATTAATACGGGCATGGGTAACCCAACCGCGCCATTAACCACGGCGCTTGGGAGATAAGCGAGTTTTATTAGGCTGGTGGGGGCTCATAGTTTTGGCCGCCCATATAAGGGGATAAGGACCCACCCTTTCCATCTACGCCTTCTTCCTCCTTTGCTTATCCATTCCTGCGCACTCGAGCTCGAGCGCCCAAGTCCGCACTTCCCACCTCAACCTTCTCCAATCATGTCCAGAGCGGGAGGTAGATGGATGGCCTCCACCGTCATGGAGGGGCACATCAAAAAGTTGAGGAAGGTCGGATACTTGTCTGACGACATCGCGCACCGGCTTCTAGATGAGGGGCAACTCATCCCCACCCCTAGGCCCCATGAGAGGGTCGTATTTCTCCCCCATTTCCTCCGCGGACTGGACTTTCCTCTTCACCCATTCGTCCGAGGGCTCATGTTCTACTACGGCCTGGACTTCCATGATCTGGCCCCAAACTTCATCCTCAACATCTCGGCGTTCATCGTCGTATGTGAGGTCTTTCTCCGCATCCAGCCCCACTTCGGCTTATGGCTGAAGACCTTCAATGTCAAGCCGAAGATTGTGGCGGCCGACAAGCAGAGTGCGGAGGCGCCATGGTGGGAAAGATAGCCAACGTTACATGGCTTGAAGGTGCCTTCGTGGAAACCATCAAAGGGTGGCAATCGGGGTGGTTCTACATCACCGAGCCGCGCGACCCTGAATGGGCAGCGGCCCCCGAATTCCGATCTGGCATCCCCACACGGCTCACCTCGTGGAAAGAGGCGGGCCTGTCATGGGGTAATTCGACAGAGGTGACCGGACTCCAAACCTGCATCAAAGACCTGATCGACAAGAAGGTTAAACTTGTCACCGTAGTCCAGGTCATGCTCTTCCGCCGGATCCTCCGTGTCAACGACGGGCTTTTAATCTGTGGGAATTCGACCCGGCCCAGCACCAAACTCTGTCCAGGCTCTTCGACACAACCCACGAAGATGCCTGGAAGGTGCTCTTCAAGATCTCCGAGGTCCACCCTCCCATCACCGAGGATCGCGGATTCTGCGCGAAGCGTCAAGCCAGTGCGGTAAGCTCAATTTTCCCATTACGGGGTATTCGTTTTCCATAGTTTGACTCTATGCGGGATCTAAACTCCCATCCCTTTAACAGGACTGGCAGAAGAAGGCCGGACGGACCAACTGTCCGGCTCCTTTGCCCGAAGACCCAGCGGACGCCCGTTTAACGAAGCTGCTGGTTCCGGCACCCCACGTGGTGCCGGAGAAGAAGGCCAAGAAAAAGGCCACGGGGACTCGAAAGAGTTCCCGACGCCTGGTCACCCGACGAGCCCGAAGTGCCCTCCGCCTCTAAAGACGAGGAGGAAGAAGAAGCCTCTCCCCCTCCAGCGGGGGGAGGAAAGAAAAGGAAGGCCGCCCCAACTGGGGAGGCCGGAGGGTCCAAGAAGGGGAAGACCCTTCTACCGGACTACGCCTCTGACGCCGAAGACGACGGGGAGGAATGGCCATCCAGGGTCAAGCCCCTGGCAAAATCGTAAGTATCCGAGTACCAGAATAACTTAAGGCGCTCCTCTCTTGTATGGTACCTTCTGACGCCGAATTCAATCATGCAGTACGCCCAAGGCTTAGCTCGGCGATTCGTCGAGCGGCTCCCTGGATTCGTCAGACGTGAATAGCGCTTCACTTCCGACGGCCTCCTCCCCTCTCCCCACGGACAATGCCGAGGTGGAGTCCCAAAAGGGACTAAACCAGGAGGAGGTGGTCCTGGAGGCGCCGCAAGGCGACCTCCCGGACTCCAGTCCCAAAGGGGATGAAGCCCCCGAGGGATCTAAGTCCAGCCCTAGGCCAGACATCGTTTCAGAACCTTCAGTGGTTCCAGAGTCCGGCAGGCAACGCCTTTGAAAGAAGGGCAAGCCTACGATGTCGGCGACCTCCGTCCAACCAGAGGCGCCAGACAATTTGCTGGAGGTGCTCAACGGCGCCTCCATCAACGAGGAGCACCGCACTGTTACGAGTGCAGTGATTCAGAAGGTTCAGTCCGCCAAGAGCGGGCTGACCGAAGCCTGTACCGGCCTTCTAACAGGCTTTGAGGTATGTATGTTAAAACATGTAAAAGTATTACCGCATAGACAGTAGCCCCTGATGCTCAGTTTGGTGTTCGGAAAGAAACACCGGACTGAGGATCTAAAAAGATATACGCATGAGTCTAACATAAATATGTCAATATGGGAATGGAGGCTGCACTGCTGACCTCTGCCGCACTGACTGCGGAGGTCAATGCATTGAAGCAGAGCCTCGAGCGGTCTGAGATCGAGCTCGGCCGTGCCAAGAAGCAGCTCGAGGACAAGGAATGTATGTAATACCTTATGTAAATGTATATAGAAATACTTGGTTGCAGATAATGACAGGACCAACATGAATGTTGCAGGGGCCACAACCTACGTGGCAACCCTGAAGGAAGCACTTTCCAAGGCCGAAGATAATGTGGCCATGGAGCGCTCAGAGCGAGAGAAGCAAGAGGCGCAGGTGCGGCAAGAGCTCGATGCTCTTGTGAAAAAAACATGAGAGGTTAGAGCTTGACTCAAAGACTCGAGAGTCTGAGCTTGCCTCGGCACTTGAAAGCGCCCAATCTGCCAAGGCCGAAGCCCAAAAAGCCCTCCAGGAGATTGAGGTGATGAAAAAGATTGCGGCGGGTAAGGCATTCTTTATGCAAAGCAAGCATGTGAAAGTAAATTACCTATTACTTACCCGCATCCGGAGTTCTCCAGGAGCATTCGCAGATCTGCCCCGCAGTGTATCCGATGCCGCCGCATTCTACCGGGCCGAGGAAGGAAGCTCAATGGAGAAGGTGTTCTGGTCCCAGTATGCTGAGGCCGGACACCCAATGCCCTTGAGCGACCAACTGAAGCAGCTGGTCGAGCTTCATAAGGCAGCCGAACAGGCCATGAAGGGCCTGATAGGCTGGCTGTGGCCTGGTGAGGTCATGCCTTTGAGCTACTTTGGGCTGGTGCGGCGGCTGGTGGATGCCTGTCCACAGCTTGAAGTCATCAAGCGTTCCGTGTGTATCGAGGGCGCCCGTAGGGCTTTTGCCCGTGCTAAAGTGCACTGGGGCAAACTAGATGCTGAAAAGCTGGTGAAGGATGGGCCACCGGAGGGGAAGGAGCATCGCAGGCCCGAGATGTATTATGAGGGCGTCCTGAAGGGTGCCCGTCTTGTAGCGAATGAATGTACCGGGGATGTAATTTTTGAGTAAACTCGCTCGTGTTTATCCTGTGCGCTGAAAACTTGTTCATATGCGCTAAGCAACGCTTTTTGAATTTAAAATATTACCTTCTGTGCGGGCGTTTATGAAATCTGAGAGATGCAAGTCGTCGGCTTCTACCCCCATGCCACGAGTGCTGGGGTGTTCGGGATAAACCTGAGCGCTCTTGTTCCCATTCTTGGGTCCATCTAGGGAGGCGCTCAGCACAACGAACCAGGCCATCAGACATATAATGCTTTATCACTCTCACTTAGCCATAGAATTCTATAATTTTAAATTTTGGCAAAGCCCCTAGTATTCGGAAGACCGAGTTCGGGGCGCTATCCACGCCTAGGCCAGATAAATCCGGCTCCTCGCTCTAAGCGGCATAAGTCTTTAGGGACTCGAAAAACCTCTCGAACAGCGACCGATCTCTCACACTATCATGATGGTCAGTTTTAGCTTTCTCTACTGAGGTGTTAACCCAGCTCAACTGGGGCACAATCGCAGTACTTCTCCCAGCGCTACCTTACCCGACATTGTGGAACGTAAGGTACCAAAACATGGGAGCCGGGCAAACCCAACTATTGATGCAAGACATGATTCGGAGCCGATGCATATAGTGCTATAAGTTCGGGGTGCCGCACTCGTGAGAGTGTTCGGTCTTTTCACACTGTATTATGGGGTACTTAAGCCCCTGGTGTATTGGCCGTACCAAAGTGTACGGTTGCATAATGTCATGACTGAACATATTTGTATAAAAATAAATGAATACAATAATAGATAAGAGCCATGTATTGTTTATTGAAAAGGGCTGCTGTGAAAGCAGAATGATACAAATAGTGCGATAAGCAAGAGATGGGATAAATTGACATGTCCCTCTCCAGGGGCAAGCTGCGAGACTTTAAGTAAAACAGATATTTAGCTTGTTATAGAGGCCACCTGGACATTTGATGCGGCTTGTTGTCTCCCTGGCTGTTGCATCGTGTGTTCGGCGAGTGTATTGCCGGACAGGCCTTCCGAATAGTTGGGTCCTGAAAGTATAAAAAAGGAAACAACAGAATATGGAGCCCCTAGTGCGGTTGAGCCGCATTCTGGGCGTGCCGCGGTTGTGCCCCTCCCCTTATGCCCATGGTATTTTCAGAGCATAGTTATGTACGTGTGGTATCGCTATCACAATCTCGTGAGGGCTGGGGTTGGGGCCACACTGCTATGCTTGCTCGGAACGTGCCAGCCGGTTTTGTTGTAGGTTACTTCGGGCGCGCTTGACGTTGTCTGGACGTTTAACAGCCGGATTGGAGAATTGCCTTGAGAGGCTACTTTGTACTTCCGCCGCCAGGGCCGCCGTGTGCTCCTCTGTTCGGAGAGAGCGTTCGGTGTTTCCATTGACCGTAATGACTCTGTGAGGACCTGGCATCTTGAGCTTGAGATATGCGTAGTGCGGTACCGCATTAAACTTTGCGAATGCGGTTCGTCCGAGCAGGGCGTGATAGCCACTGTGGAACGGGACTATGTCGAAGATTAACTCTTCACTTCGGAAATTATCCAGGGATCTGAAGACCACTTCGAGTGTAACTGAGCCTGTACAGCTGGCTTCTACACCTGGTATGACGCCTTTAAAGGTTGTCTTTGTGGGTTTAATCCTTGAGGGATCTATACCCATTTTTCGCACTGTATCCCGATAAAGTAGGTTCAGGCTGCTGCCGCCGTCCATGAGGACTCTAGTGAGGTGAAATCCATCAATGATTGGGTCTAGGACCAATGCAGCGAATCCGCCGTGACGAATGCTAGTGGGGTGGTCCCTTCGATCAAAAGTGATCGGGTAGGAGGACCATGGGTTGAACTTTGGGGCGACTGGCTCCAATGCATAGACGTCCTTGAGAGCATGCTTCCGCTCCCTTTTGGGGATATGGGTTGCGTATATCATGTTCACCGTTCGCACTTGTGGGGGGAAGCCCTTTTGTCCTCTGTTGTTCGGCGGCCGGGGATCCTCCTCGTCATCGCTATGCAGCCCCTTGTCTCTGTTTTCGGCACTTAACTTGCCTGCCTGCTTGAACACCCAACAATCCCTGTTGGTGTGATTGGCTGGTTGTTCGGGGGTGCCATGTATCTGGCACGAGCGATCGAGTATCCGGTCTAAACTCGATGGGCCCGGAGGGTTTCTTTTGAATGGCTTCTTCCGCTGACCGGGTACTCGATCGCTCGTGCAAGATATGTCTCGCAGGTCTGTTGCGTTTCCCCGTGCTCTGGCATTTTTTGAGCGGCGCTGGGGTGCAGCTTGAGTTGAGGGCCGAAAGGCCTCTCTATCGCGGCCACGTGGTGGCTGATCAGCCGCATCATACGCTGGTGATGTAGGTTTAGTTGCTTCCTCCTCTAGTTGGGGTAGCAGCCTGCGCTTTGGGTAGCTCTTGGAGGGGCGTTCGAGTTTATACTCTTTGGCTGCCAGGACTTCAGTCCATCTGTCCACTAGCAAATCTTGGTCAGCTCTAAGCTGTTGCTGTTTTTTGTTGAGGCTGCTTGCCGTGGCCATAAGCCTGCGTTTGAAACGCTCTTGTTCGATGGGATCCTCTGGCACGACAAATTCATCGTCGTCGAGGCTTGCCTCGTCTTCGGAGGGAGGCATTTAATTGTCGTCCTAGACCTCCCTGTCTAGCGCTCTCTCATGGGGGCTGGCTTTTCCCTCCTCCTGCGCTGAATCCTGCTGGAGGGGGTTGTCTTCGGCGCTGTCCGGGGTGTTGTTGTCTCCAGTGCCGGACTCGCCGTGTTTGCTTTGGCGGGATTTAGAGCGGCGCCGCTGTCGTTGGCGCTTAGGTTGCTTCTTGGAGGGTTCATCCTCCGTTTTTTCATCGCCGTTCCCAGCTTTTGGGGTGTCCACCATGTATATGTCATATGACGAGGTGGCTTTCCAGTGCCCTATAGGTGCTCGTTCTTGTTTGTCTCCTTCATCTGCGTCCATACCGTCGATGTCTTCAGAGTCAAAGTCGAGCATGTCGGTTAAATCGTCGACAGTGGCTACGAAGTGGGTGGTGGGTGGGTTTCGAATTTCTTCATCATCCGCATCCCAACCTCGCTGACCATAGTCCGGCCAGGGCTCTCCTAACAAAGAGAGAGACTTTAGTGAATTCAGGATGTCGCCAAAGGGCGAGTGCTGAAAGACGTCCGCGGCGGTGAACTCCATGATCGGAGCCCAATTGGGTTCAATCGGAAGGGGTGTGGAAGATCCGGAGTCCGGAACGGAGTCCGGCACCTTGGAGTCACAGGCCTCACAAAGGACTAGGCTGGTATTCGGCTCGATCGCCATAGGGATTGCGGCTTCCGGGGCGGTGTCCAACCGTCTGTCCCCGATTGGCGCGGTCAGCTCCGAGCTAAGGGTCGGAGCGGACACCTGAGCGGCGCTCTGAGCGCTGTCCGACGGCAGACTTGGATCATGCCCATCGTGACAGTGCGGCACGCTCGGCCGTGGCTCAAATCCGTCGAAGATCAAGTCCCCGCGGATGTTGGCCGTGTAGTTTAAGCTTCCAAATCTGACCTGATGGCCAGGGGCGTAGCTTTCGATCTGCTCCAGATGGCCAAGCGAATTGTCCCACAGTGCGAAGTCGCCGAATACGAAGATCTGTCCGGGGAGAAAAGTCTCACCCTGGACCACGTCGTGGTTGATGATCGAAGGAGCCATCGGGCCTAAAGGTGACGACACAGAGGAACTCTCAATGAAAGCACCAATGTCGGTGTCAAAACCGGCGGATCTCGGGTAGGGGGTCCCGAACTGTGCGTCTAGGCGGATGGTAACAGGAGACAAGGGACACAATGTTTTTACCCAGGTTCGGGCCCTCTCGATGGAGGTAAAACCCTACTCCAGCTTGATTAATATTGATGATATGGGTAGTACAAGAGTTGATCTACCATGAGATCAGAGAGGCTAAACCCTAGAAGCTAGCCTATGGTATGATTGTTGTTCGTCCTACGGACTAAAACTCTCCGGTTTATATAGACACCGGAGAGGGCTAGGGTTACACAGAGCCGGTTACAATGGGAGGAGATCTTCATATCGAATCGCCAAGCTTGCCTTCCACGCTAAGGAAAGTCCTATCCGGACATGGGACGAAGTCTTCGATCTTGTATCTTCATAGTCCGGGAGTCCGGCCAAAGGTCATAGTCCGGCCATCCGGACACCCCCTAATCCAGGACTCCGTCAGGGGTGATTAGACTACTTAACCAAATAAAAATCTAGACTTTTTCCAATTTTAGTTCTTGGCAGATTTTAGCAACTTAGCAGAAGTCAAGCAATCAACCTACAGATGCAATTCTAAGAGTATAGCAGCGGAATGTAAACAATTGCATATGAAGGTAAAGGGAGGAGTTTGAGGAAGCAAACGCAATGGTGACACGGAGATTTTTTATCCGTGGTTCCGATAGGTGGTGCTATCGTACGGTTGCGCGAGTCCACGGAGGGCTCCACCCATGAAGGGTCCATGAAGAAGCAACCTTGTCTATCCCACCATGGCCGTCGCCCACGAAGGACTTGCCTCACTCGGGTAGATCTTCACGAAGTAGGTGATCTCCTAGCCCTTACAAACTCCTTGGTTCAACTCCAAAATCTTGACGGAGGCTCCCAAGTGACACCTAACCAATCTAGGAGACACCACTCTCCAAACGGTAATAGATGGTGTGTTGATGATGAACTCCTTGCTCTAGTGCTTCAAATGATAGTCTCCCCAACATTCAACTCTCTCTCACATGATTTGGATTTGGTGGAAAGAAGATTTGAGTGGAAAGCAACTTGGGAAGGCTAGAGATCAAGATTTATGTGATAGGAATGGGATATCTTGATATCAACACAAGTGTAGGTGGTTCTCTCTCAGAAAATGGATAGTGGAAGTGTAGGCATGTTTTGATGGATCTCTCCACAAATGAAGAGTGGGTGGAGCGGTATATATAGCCTCCACACAAAATCTAACTGTTACACACAACTTACCAAACTCGGTGGGACCGAATCGCTAAACTCGGTCAGACCAATTTAGTTCATAATGTGACCGTTAGGCATTTCGGTGGGACTGACATGTCAACTCAGTGGGACCGATATCATTAGGGTTAGGGCATAATGTAATCTCGGTGAGACCGATTACACAAACTCGGTGAGACCGATTTTGGTAATAAGCTAACCAACGAGTTGGCCAGGAAAACTCGGAGGGACCGATTCACTCATCTCGGTTGGACCGAAACGTTACGAAAGGGAAACATAGAGTTTACATTGCAATCTCGGTGAGACCGATCGCTCATCTCGGTTTGACCAAAACGTTACAAAGAGAATCAGAGAAATTACAATCCCATCTCAGTGAGACCGAAAAGATTAGGGTTTCTGGCAGTGGCTGTCTCAGTTGAACTCGGTGGCGCCGGATAGAAAGATTCGGTAGGGCCGAGTTTGACTTTTGGTTTGGGACATATGTGGATGTGAGAAAGTAGTTGAGGGCTTTGGAGTATATCACTAAGCACTTTGAGCAAGAACCACCTCACCCCCTCTTAATAGTATTGGCTTTCCTATGGACTCAATGTGATCTTGGATCACTAAAAGTAAAATGTAGAGTCTTGTGCTTTGAGCTTGAGCCAATCCTTTTGTCCTTAGCATTTTGAGGGGTCCATGTTTCTCATCCATGCCATGCCAACCATTGAGCTTTCCTGAAATATTTATCTTGAAATAGCATTAGCTCAATGAGATATATGTTGTTATGAATTACCAAAACCACCCAGGGATAGTTGCACTTTCAATCTCCCCCTTTTTGGTAATTGATGACAACATATAGATCAAAGCTTCGACAAGTGATAAATAGATTGGAAAACATCATCGCTTTGAGAAGTATGTGATAAGTAAGAGCTCCCCCTAAATTTGTGCATTAATTAAAATTTGCTTTGGACTACAAATGCACAATGTGTTAATATCATGGGTTACTCTTTCATGTCACATACATCTTGGTGGAGCGCTCAAAATGATAGAAGTTAAAAGCATGCACTCATCACCAAGCAAGTGAATGATCATAAAAGGATATAAGAGATAATATCATCCAACAAGCATTAAGGTAGCATATGGCCAAACACATGATCATCCAAGTATCACACAAAAGACATGGTGTATCAAGCAAACACACAATAAGGTTCAAGCAAAGCAAAGAGAGACCAAAAAGCAACACTCTCTCTCTCAAAGACTATGATCTATACATTTTCTCCCCGTTTGGCAACAAGTTACCAAAAAGTTCATAAACTATACATAGTGCTAAACGACTCTCATGCTTGGTCTTCATGAGGTGGCGCTGAGATGACTCCAAGGACGAAGGCTTCTGTTAATGTTGCTGGAGCTGGTGGAGTGGCTGCTGGAGCTAGTGGAACTGATGCTGTGGCTGCTGGTGCTGATGTAGTAGCTCTCATATCTGTGACAGGCACTGTAGCATATCTCTGGCTCCTGGGCACTTTATGAAAAGCATTTGTAGTAGACTTGCCCTTCTTCTCGTCCACTTCCTCCTGAAGTTGCTCAACTACTGACTGGATCTCAGTTACCTTGACATCAAGATCATAAAATTTCTGCTCAATGACCCTCTCCAAGCTCTCCTGGTTTTGAGTCAGGGTGGCCGAGCCCTTCTCAATCCTCAAGTTGGAGATAATCAAGTATCCAAGTTGATCTTGCTTGATCTTCAAGAAAACCTGAGATGCTTCTTCAACTGTTGGCATCTTTGTAGCTTTTTCTGCCTTTGCCTTCTCTCTCTTCTTATGTGCTTGAGCTGATGATGGTTCATTTTCATCCATGACAATGGTGTTGTCCTCAAAGTCAGGGTAGATGGGCATGTGCTCTTTATCCAATAGATATTTGTTTGTGCCCATCTTGGAGTTAATGAGCTCCTGAATGTGTGGGGCATATCCACATGATCTCTTCTGATTAGCAGCTGTCCTTTTGATTGTCTCCACAATTATACTCATGACTTTGAATTTTTGAGGCACATCAAATATATGCAGCAAGTTGATAGCATGTCCTCTGATCATCTTGTGATCACCTGACTTGGGCAGCAAAGTGTGCCTTAAGATCCAGTTGATGGTAGGCAAACCAGACAACAAGTAATGTACAGATCCAAAGTTATGTGTCTCTAGAGCAGCATCTCAGATCTCTCTATACATACTAGCCATGGAGTTGTGATCCTTCTTCTTCTTGGCATAGACATCCAAGTTATCTTCACTTTCTTTTGGAGCATTGATCAACTGTGCCCATTATTCTACAGAGGATTGGTACCTAGTACCTTCTGAAATCCAGATAATCTTCCCATCTGGGTAGAAGTGGGCAGTGGAGTAAAACTGCATGATCAGCGCATCATTCCACTTGGTGAGCTCCTGAGCAACAAATGTGTCAACTCCACATGCTTTGAAGCTGTCATATACTCCTGGATAATGATCTTCATTCTTCCTGATGTACTCCCAGTGAACCCATCTCATGTCACACACTATGGGCTTCTTGTCAAGCAAAACTGTCTCATAGATATCTTGCTGTTCCTTTGTGTGGAACCTATAGTCCACAGCAGTTCTCCTCCTGACAGCATAGGGATCAGACTGTCTCCATAATCTCAATCCTGCATCCTTCCCGAGCTTCATGTCCTCTGCAACTGGATGTGCATCATTGTGGTCAGGGATCTTGGGCTTCAACTTTCTCAAGATAAGTGTATCATCTTCTTCTTCAGCAACTTCAGGCACTGGGCCTTGTTCTTCTCTTCTGCTGGAATACTCTTGGTGTTCCTCTTAGGTGCAGACTTGGGCTTAGGAGCAGCAGCCTTGGGAGCATCTTTGGGCTTAGATGGAGCAGCCCCTAATCTTATAGCATCTCCCATCAGCTTCTGAGCTTTAGGTGCTGGTGCAGCAACCTCTTCCTGTTCTTCCATCATTGAGGGCTTCCCAACAACTCTGGCCATGGTCTTCTTGGCCCTTTCTTTCCTTTTCTTCTCAGCCACAACTACTTCTTTGGGTTCAGATCCCAAAGCTTCTTGAGTGGATGCTCTGACCTTTAGCATAGGAACTCTCTTGGCTGGAGCTTTTCTGTTCATTCCTGGCTTTGATGAAGCTGCAGTTCCAAACTCTTTCTTCATCACTTTCCTCTTGGAAGTGGCTACATCCTCAGCTGCAATGTAGTCCTCATCCTCAGAATCAGATGTTCTCTTCTTCCTTGTCCTAGTAGCTGCCTTGGGCAAGTTACTAGGTGTGCTCCTGCTACCCTCATCATAGCTGCTTGAGGGACTAGTGCCCTCACTTAACTAAGCCTGCTCCTCTAACTTGTTCTGACTATCACTTTGATCAGACATCTTCAAGCAAACAACCATCAGCAGACCCTGTGCATAGGTTGTAGATGAGGTAGATTAGATGAGCATCACAAAGTACAGAGATTTTACAAAACAATTGATTCAAAAACTTAGTTTTAGTTTTCCACACAAAGCATTTCGGAGCTACCAATTTGTAAACTCGGTGATACCGAAGCAACTTTTGGAACTTAAACTAGTGAACTCAGTCAGACCGAGTCATAGTTTGGTTGCACCGAGACTGCTAGGGTTTCACAAAGAATCGAACTCGGTCACACCAATCTGCAATTTTCGGTCAGACCAAGAATCGCATGTGCAATGGCCTAAGCCAAATCGGTGGAACCGATTTCAAAAACTCAGTCGGTCCAAGATGAATTCGGCGGAAACCTAACCCTAAATTTTCAGATCAAATCTATTCTACTGGATGTTTTAGCTGGACATGATGATTTCATACGTGGCAAGAATCATGGCAATGCAATGTGCTAGGAATCGGAGTTAAGGAATAGCACAAAGAGTCAAGTTCATACCCTATCCGGCGATAAACTTGCTACGGCGGCAACGACGGAGTTGATTCCCGTTGACGGTGGCGGAGTCCAGCGGTGGGAGGTCGCTAGCAGCGAGAAGATGATCCGGAGACCCGAAGAGGCAGAGCAGGTTACGCGCGGGTGAATGGTTTCAGAAAAAATTCCAAAATTTGATCCATCGGTATATATAACCTGACCCTGTTGGTGTGACCGAGTGGAACAACTCGGTGGCACCGAGATGCAAAACTACGAACAGTTACTGCAACTCGGTGTGACCAAAAAGTTATAATCGGTTGCACCGAGATTGAAAACCTAGATCAACTTAGTGAACTCGGTGTGACCGAAATGGATTTATCGGTCAGACTGAAATTCACAAAGAGGTTTTGGAAGTTTAAGTCTATGACAAATCGGGGACTCCGAGTGCTCCTCACACAGAGTGGTTTGAATTTGACTTGATTAAACTTTGTGATGTAGCATGAATAGATTTTGAGATGAGAAAAGCATAGATAGCTAGAGAGGGTACTTAGGCATTCTTGTCCATCCACTTGGTCAAAGAAAAGAAATCCAAACATACAAAACAACAAGTGGATGTCCTTGAATGAGTAAAATATGCAAACGACATGCTCACACAATAAAATGGCAAATGAAATATGTGACGAAGGATGAAAAACCAATTCTAGCATCTATCAAACAATTGGCAATGACTAGGTCATCTATATATGAGTATATTGACTTAGGAGTCAAATGAGAACATTTGATCATAGGTCATACTCATCGTTTAAGCACAAGTTTACGTAAAGCATTGTTGTGTTCACACCATTAGAGTTGCTTTAGCTCAATTCTTTAGAGTAAAGCTCCCTCTAGATGTGATATCCCCCCTAAGAGGGATGAACTAACCTTGGGTTTTGTCAATGATGACTTCATGTAGGTGTTGAACATGTGGATGCTCAATGTTGATGTAGATCATTTGGAGCAATCCATTGGAGTGAGTTGCACTTTCAATACCTACACGGGTTAGTCCCACAAGGAACAAGCAAGGATATCCATAGACATAGAGTGATGCACACACAAGATGATGTCTATGAAAGCATTAGGTTACCTTGTACCTTGTCTTACCAACAAGAGGGTTTGTGACTCCTTGGATTAGTGCAAGATATGGAGGTTGTTTGCACTTGTCCCCACCAAAATGATATGAGTGAAGTATGTTGGCGGAGTCACCCTCAAGAACTCTCTAGTTCTTCTAATTTGGGATCCACATCATCTTGATAGGAATCCTTGGAGTTGTAGTCGTACTTGATGAAGTAGAACTTGATGTAGTCTTGGGAATCAACTTGATCGAGGCCTTAGGAGCTTCTTCAAATGCATCAATGTCCTCTTGAAGCTTGTCCTTGCCTTTCTGCTTGTGGTCTTGTGGTGGAAGATCATCTTGAGCTTGTGTTCCTTTGAAAGAAGTAGGATCATACTTCTCTTGTTGAGGAACAAACTTCGTCTTGGGGTATTGATCTTCTCCCCACTCAACTCCATTGGCATTGAACTTTCGTTCAAAACCAACACCTTGATTCTTCCGGTGTCTTCCTTTCTTGCGTACAATCTCCTCGAATTGCTTACTTCCGGCAAGGCTCTTGTAAACACCTTTCTCTATGATTCCATTCAATAAGCTATTTTCTTGCTCAAGTGTAACTTGGCTAAGAGAATCGTTAGTTGAATCAAGAGAACTACTAGAAGCAACAATATTGGATTTAGCATGATTATTTTTACTACTAGAAGGAGAATCTTTCTTGTTCTTGTTACTAG
Organism: Triticum aestivum; assembly: GCF_018294505.1. Classification (NCBI taxonomy): domain Eukaryota; kingdom Viridiplantae; phylum Streptophyta; class Magnoliopsida; order Poales; family Poaceae; genus Triticum; species Triticum aestivum. The sequence continues at coordinate 503,175,276 of NC_057795.1, read as the reverse complement.
ACTTGACTTGTGGCATGTATGTAGATAAGAGTAAACGCTTAGCAATGTAAGAAGAACTTTTCTTGCGAACATCATCATTGATTGCCTTTAAAAACTCATGCTCTTGCTCAAGGTTGAGCTTTTCAAAGCGTAACTTCTCATGAGTCTTTAAAAGTTCTCGATGATCTTCCAAGATAGTTTCATGAGCTAAATTAAGAGTGTTTAGTTCTTTAGTTAGGTGCTCAATCTTCTCCTTATCATTGTCATTCGTTTCATCATAGTATTCATCACTAGAGTTGTCAACAAGTAAATCATCATCATCACCTAACATGTCATCTTCATCACTATTGAAATCAACATACTCGGGATGTGATACCTTTGGGCCATTAGCCATGAAGCATCTTCCAATTCCTTCATTTGGTGAGTCAAATATGTCATAGGAGTTGGTTGACACAAGTGCTAGACCGGCAACAGCTTCATCTTGATTATATTCGGAGTCAGAGAGATAGCTTCTCTTGGAGTGATGGTCAAAGTCGGAGCCGGATACCCATTCACCAACATGAGCTTGATATCTTTGTTTTGTGTAGCTCTTTGATGGTTTGTCCTTCCTTTCCGAATCCTTGCTTCTCCGGGATGTTCTTCGTTCATAATGATCATCTATACTCTTCCTTTCTCTTGGTGGTGATTCTTCTCTTCTACTTATTATTTTTGGAGAATCTTCTCTTCTTTTGTAGGGAGCCGTACACTCATTGGAGTAGTGTCCAGGTCTTCCACAATTGTAGCAAGTACGCTCACGACTCGAAGATCTTTTGTCATTGTAGGACCTTGACTTGGAACTTCTTTCCTTGCTCACTCTTGTAGAACTTGTTGAAGTTCTTCACCATTAGGCTCAATTCTTCATTGAAGGTTTGTTTCTCACTTGATGATGTGGGAGCTTCACATGAGGCTTTGTTAGCACCACTTGACTTGTTGTGGAGCTCTTCCTTATCCCTGAGTGACATCTCATGACCAACAATTCTTCCAATGACCTCCGTTGGCTTGAGATTCTTGTAATTGGGCATCATTTGGATCAATGTGCACACGGTATCATATTTTCCATCCAAGGCTCTTAGGATCTTCTTGATGATGAATTTGTCGGTCATCTCTTCACTTCCTAAGCCGGCAATCTCATTTGTGATGAGAGCAAGCCTAGAGTACATTTCAGCGACGCCTTCACCATCCTTCATTTTGAACTTGTCAAGTTGACTTTGAAGCACATCCAATTTGGATTCCTTGTAATGGAGTCGGTACCTTCGTGCATGTTAATCAAAGTATCCCAAATTTCCTTTGCATTCTCAAGACGACTGATTTTGTTGAATTCTTCGGGGCACAATCCGATGAAGAGAATATCACAAGCTTGAGCATTGTATTGCAGCATCTTCAACTCTTTGACGACAGCTTCACGGTTCGGTTCTCTCCCATCAAAGATATCACCTTGCAAGTCAATACACACAATAGCCCAAACGGCGGGGTTACGTACAAGAATATGCATTTTCATCTTATGCTTCCAACTAGCGAAATTTGTACCATCAAAGTAAGGACCTCTATGGTGGTAATTTCCATCGCTAGATGCCATACTCTCCTAGGTTGTGAGACCAAGGCTATGACCACCAAAAGCTATGGAAATCAAAGCAAATGGAGACCAAAGCTCTGATACCAATTGTAGGATCAAAAGTATGTCTAGAGGGGGGGGGGGGTGATTAGACTACTTGACCAAATAAAAATCTAGCCTTTTCCCAATTTTAGTTCTTGGCAGATTTTACTAACTTAGCACAAGTCAAGCAATCAACCTACACATACAATTATAAGAGTATAACAGCGGAATGTAAACAATTGCATATGAAGGTAAATGGAGGAGTTTGAGGAAGCAAACGCAATGGTGACACAGAGATTTTTTATTCGTATTTCTGATAGGTGGTGCTATCGTACATCCATGTTGATGGAGACTTCAACCCACCAAGGGTAACGGTTGCGCGAGTCCACGGAGGGCTCCACCCACAAAGGGTCCACGAAGAAGCAACCTTGTCTATCCCACCATGGTTGTCGCCCATGAAGGACTTGCCTCACTTGGGCAGATCTTCACGAAGTAGGCGATCTACTTTCCCTTACAAACTCCTTGGTTCAACTCCACAATCTTGACGGAGGCTCCCAAGTGACACCTAACCAAGCTAGGAGACACCACTCTCCAAAAGGTAATAGATGGTGTGTTGATGATAAACTCCTTGCTCTTGTGCTTCAAATGATAGTCTCCCCAACACTCAACTCTCTCTCATAGGATTTGTATTTTGTGGAAAGAAGATTTGAGTGGAAAGCAACTTGGGAAGGCTAGAGATCAAGATTTATGTGATAGGAATTGGATATCTTGATCTCAACACAAGTGTAGGTTGTTCTCTCTCAGAAAATGGATAGTGGAAGTGTAGGCATGTTCTGATGGCTCTCTCCATGAATGAAGAGTGGGTGGAGGGGTATATATAGCCTCCACACAAAATCTAACCGTTACACACAACTTACCAAACTCGGTGGGACCAAATTGCTAAACTCAGTCAGATTGATTTAGTTCATAACGTGATCGTTAGGCATTTCGGTGGGACCGACATGTCAACTCAGTGGGACCAATATCATTAGGGTTAGTGCATAACGTAATCTCGGTGAGACCGATTACACAAACTCGGTGAGACCGATTTTGGTAATAAGCTAACCAGAGAGTTGGTCAGGCAAACTCGGTGGGACCGATTCGCTCATCTCGGTTGGACCAAAATGTTACGAAAGGGAAACAGAGAGTTTACATTGCAATCTCGGTGGGACCGATAGCTCATCTCGGTTTGACCGAAATGTTATGAAGGGAAACAAAGAGATTACAATCCCATCTTGGTGAGACCGAGATCCCTATCGGTGAGACCGAAAAGACTGGGGTTTCTGGCAGTGGCTATGTCAATTGAACTCGGTGGCGCCGGATAGAAAGATTCGGTAGGGCCAAGTTTGACTTTTGGTTTGGGACATATGTGGATGTGAAAAGTAGTTGAGGGCTTTGGAGCATATCACTAAGCACTTTGAGCAGGCAACTCATTGAGCAACACCTCACCCCCTCTTAATAGTATTGGCTTTCCTATGGACTCAATGTGATCTTGGATCACTAAAAGTAAAATGTAGAGTCTTGTGCTTTGAGCTTGAGCCAATCCTTTTGTCCTTAGCATTTTGAGGGGTCCACGTTTCTCATCCATGCCATGCCAACCATTGAGCTTTCCTGAAATATTTATCATGAAATAGCATTAGATCAATGAGATATATGTTGTTATGAATTACCAAAACCACCCAGGGATAGTTGCACTTTCAATTGACTATGGTGAGTATAGGGGTTTACAAGAGTTTATCTACCTCGAGATCGTAATGGCTAAACCCTAGATGTCTAGCTTGTATGATTGTGATCTTGCCCTACGGACTAAACCCTCCAGTTTATATAGACACCGGAGGGATCTAGGGTTGTACAGAGTCGGTTACAAAAGAAGGAAAGTACATGATCCGAACGCCAAGCTTGCCATCCACACAAAGGAGAGTCCCATCCGGACACGGGGAAGGTTCTTCTATCTTGTATCTTCATGGCCCATCAGTTTGTCCCACATCACATAGCTCGGACGCCTGAGGACCCCTTAGTCTAGGACTCCCTCAAGAACCACACACGACTTCTCTATTATGAGGGTTCGAGAGATCTAGGTCTATCTCTAATTAGATCAACTCAAATTTCGAACTAGAGCTAGAGAACTAAAGAATGGTCCAAAACTTGTGTATCTCAATGGGCAAAATCCTCTATATATAGGTCCAGGGTGAGGGGCTCCACACAAGGGATGAGGACTCCCCTCCTTGGTGCGCTGGCCTACGGGAGGAGTAGTCCTCCTCCCTCTCCAATTCGGCCCCTTCTAGCTTGTCATACAAGCTAGGGGCGCCCCAAAGTGTTATCGGGCCCTAGGGCCCAATATCTCTCCACCACTTGCCCTTTTTAGTATTTTCTTTGGCCCATTGATATTTAATTAATTCTAAAAGCCTCCTAATCAATATTATAACATTTTATTATTGATTTAACATATCCAAAAATATTTTTCACCTATATATCAATTCCCGCTATTACCGGTAAGCCCCGAAACTTTTTCAGTAACTGTGAAACACTTCTGGTTTCTCTAGAAAATATTCCTAATATTCCTGAAACTATTTCAAGAATATATTATCATAACTCTTACTCCACTAACACTCAACATATAGCTTCTGACAATATAGGTTTGGTAGAACATAGGCATGAACAAAACTCGTTTTGTTTTGTTTAATGACCAATAGCGGAACCGTGGACATCCAAATTGATTGCTTTTAATACATAAATGGTATTCGAGTGAACATTTGGATATGATGTGCTATTCTATTCTTCGTAACACTGTACAAACCCAAGGTGAGATATATCGGTATCCTCTTGAGTCATTCTCATGCTCACTATACCGGTCTCCTCGCTACCGATTTTCTTCTTCTTTCTCGTTGACATGTTTCAGCATCCCTGTGAACTAGTCACCTATCTCTGGCAAGACGATGATAGATTTTATCACACCGAGAGGGCCCTAAGAATATCTTTCCATTGTTAGAGGAGCAAATCCCACTCTTGAGCTATCCAGCGCCTTGTCAAACTTTCTAATGTACTTGTAAGTTGTCATTATAATCATCGTGTTACAAGTGATGTTTGAGCAACCCCAAAGTCCATCCTACAATAGGAACTAAATAGGATACTCTCATGCTCTAAGGAAGTAAAGCATTTGTTAACTCCACGCTTTATAACGATTGAATTGTGACAATAGTATCTCAAAGTATAACAAACAAGTTGGGTTAATTCAATATGATCGTTCTTCCAATGTCATATTCTCAAAGTTGTTTTGGGATCCAGAAAACATAATCACAAACAACACTTGAGCTAGTCCTAGAGGCGAGAATATGAATCAGGTTTTACCGTTTATCATTCCACACGTGCATATGAATTTCCACTAAATCACATATTCCAGGATCATAACAGTTATAGCATATTCCAGGATCATAACATATTCCAGATGCAAAATGAGTGAATCTACACTCTAAATTGCATCTATATACATTCGTATGTGCTCCATAGTGGAATCTCTATAAAGACTTATATTTAGGAATGGAGGGAGTATAATATGAACTCTTAATTATAAACATGGAAATAAATAATACAATATTATTGCCTCTAGGGCATATTTCCAACACTCCCTTACTACTCGCTCTAGCAGCTTTACTCCCTAATTTATCTCCATTTGATCTTCCTTTTTTGTATGTAGAATCGACCAGGAAAGTTTGTATAATAAGCAACTTGTAATATGCGGTTTTCCATGTTGCTTGGAGACTTTATATTTTGGTCGTAGGTTAGCTTGATAACTCTGCTAGATTTTGCTACAAGTAGTGTTGGTAGGCGTTCGGTTCTAGAACTCAATTTAGTGGTTGAAAGTGCAATCATGACCTTAATTATATTTTGATGTTGAAGAAAATAATATACATACATATGACTAATCATGTTTGTTAAGTATATCACAAGTTTTAGTCCCGGTGGAAACATATGTGTGTGGATCATGGACCCACTTGATTTGATATTGCACAAGAACGGAGAAATAAAGATAAGAAACGCAGGCTTTTTGGTGTATTCTTGATGATAGGGATACAGATACCACACTATTAAGAGAGGATCATCGGGGCTTGTGAAAGATTTGGGCAAACCCACGGTTCCTTGCAAATATTCTCCACTCACATCATACACTTATCACACACATAGACACCTGCAATAGGGCCCTATGATAGATGTTTACAATATACCTTGCTGTGTATTTTCTTTGTTTATTTTATTTTGTCTTTTTGTTAGATCTATCTATCACCATACATTTTAATCTTGCTCATAACCGTCGAGGGATTGACAACCCCTTGTTCACATTGGGTTTCAAGGATTTGTTGATTGTGTGCAGGTGCCGCTAACGAGGTGTTGCTTGGTTCTCCTATTGGATTGATAAACTTGGTTCTTAACTGAGGGAAATACTTATCTCTATTGTATTGCATCATCCTCTCCTCTTTGGATAAATTGTTGGGAAACATAGCGTGCAATTTCAAAAGAATTCCTACGCTCACACAAGATCTATCTAGAAGATGCATAGCAATGGGGGGGAGTGTGTCCACGTACCCTCATACATCGAAAGTGGAAGCGTTAGCTTAACACGGTTGATGTAGTCGAACGTCTTCTCGATTCAACTGATCAATAACCGAACGTATGGCACCTCCGAGTTCTGCACACGTTCAGCTCGATGATGTCCGTCAAACTCTTGATCCTATAGAGGTACGAAGGAGTAGATGAGTTCTGTCAGCACGACGGCGTGGTGACGGTGATGGTGATGTGATCCGTGCAGGGATTCGCCTAAGCACTACGACAATATGACCGGAGGAGTAAATGGTGGAGGGTGAGGGAGACCTGGATTAGGGGGTCCTCGGACAGCCGGACTATATACTTTGGCCAGACTGTTGGACTTGAAGATACAAGATTGAAGACTTCGTCCCGTGTTCGGATGGACTCTCCTTGGCGTGGAAGGCAAGCTTGGCAATTCAGATATGTAGATATCCTTCTCTGTAACTGACTCTGTGTAACCCTAGCCCCCTCCGGTGTCTATATAAACCGGAGGGTTTAGTCCGTAGGACCACAACAATCATAATCATAGGCTAGCTTCTAGGGTTTAGCCTCTACGATCTTGTGGTAAATCAACTCTTGTAATACTCATATCATCAAGATCAATCAAGTAGGAAGTAGGGTATTACCTCCATCGAGAGGGCCCGAACCTGGGTAAACATCGTTTCCCCAGCATCCTATTACCATTAGCCTTAGACGCATAGTTCGGGACCCCCTACCCGAGATCCGCCGGTTTTGACACCAACATTGGTGCTTTCATTGAGAGTTCCACTATGTCGTCACGGTAAGGTTTGATGGCTCGCCTCGTTGTCAAGGACAACATCACCTCTAGGGGAGCCCTGGCCCTAGGCCAAACTCTCCGACTAGGCGGCTTCGTCATGACCGCCCGATTGGCCGTCGCGCCGACGATGACTTCTTAGGTCATCAAAAACAGCCTCCACGTCGATTCGGAACTTGTCGAACAGATGGATCTAATGGAGCTCTCTTCCCTTAATGAGCTCTTGGATCGCATCGCCGCTCTGGGTGTCACTATGGACTATGATCGGATTGGGCTTAAACTCGACTGAAGGGAGATTAACTCTCTGCCGGCCACCCATCAGATCACGGTAGTGGAAGAGCAATGCATTGATTCTTCCTCTGTTTTCAGGACGAAATATGTCCGGATTCCCGAGCTCTCCGAGCCGGATACCTGTCTACGGGAGGACAGGTCCTAGGCTCCAAACTTAGAATCGGACAGCGGGCCAGAAAAATTGGTCAACATCCCGGAGTCTGAGCTGCCAAGCTCGGAAACTCCTCTGCCCCTGGGTCTCAGATCGGGTCAGGGTTTGGACTTAAATCTACCCACCCACCCAGATTCAAGCAATCTTTCCAACACTAGACAAGAGCCCCAAGAGACAGTACATCACTTCTGGGCCAGATTCCTCCTTGTAATGAACAAGGTCAAGGACTATCGCGAGGAAGACACAATCTCATTCTTTTGCAAAAACTGCATGGACAAGGGAATCCTCAACGCTATAAGTCGCCGTGACATAGAACACTTTGCTGACTTGGCGGCCATAGTACAGAAGTACTGCGCGATGGAAAGCGCCTGGAAAACCCAAACAAAATTTTGGGATCCTCCGGCTCTCACTAAACCCTCCATCCGAACTAAAAGGGCGCACTCTCGCAAGTCACCCTATCCAATTACGAAAAAACCAAGGCCCGCCACAGGGCGTGGAACCGTACTGGAAGGATGGCTCAATGGGCCATGCAAAATCCATAGCACACCGGATGCCACACCAACACACAGCCTTAGAGCATGTTGGATACTATGGCAGGTGGCCAAAAGCGGCGGCGATCTCCTGAACAACCATACCGAAGAGCAACATCCTGCCGAAAATAACAATACGGTATTGACAGTCTTCGAGACTTTCGCCTCAAACTATAGGCGTAAGCGAGCACTCCACAGCCACGCCGAAGTTTGCCACGTGGCAACAATAAATACATGGAACAACACGGCTATAACTTTCAATGCCAGTGATGAACCTCAATTTTGAACAGTTAGGGCACCAGCCGCTTTGGTCCTTAGTCCAATCATGGACGGCTTCCGGCTTACTAAAGTGCTCATGGACGACGGCAACGGATTAAACCTCATCTACGAGGAGACCCTCAACAAGATGGAAATAGACAAGAGCCGCATTGAGCGGAGCAGCACGACCTTCAGGGGAATCATCCATAGTCGGGAGGCACGATGTGCGGGAAAAATCACACTAGATGTGGTATTCGGCACGCCGGAGAATTACATGTCCGAAGAAATTACATTCCAAGTGGCCCCGTTCAGCAGCGGATACCACGCCCTTTTAGGGCGGGATGCATTCATGAGCTTTCATGCTATACCCCATTACAGGTACATGAAGCTCAAAGGCCCGGGCCCAATGGAATCATCACTCTAGCTAGTGATCCGGATGTCGCACTCCGCGCCAAAAATAAAACCGCCACGCTGGCCCTTGAGGCATTATCCGAAGCCCTCGCGGCGGAAGAACTAACCACGCTACGCTCCACAGTGGACAGGGACGACGTGATACTCGACAAAAGACCCAAGTCCACCTCTTTCAAACCAGCAGACGAGATAGTCAAATTCCAGGTCCACCCAACGGACCCTACAAAAACAGCTTCCATTGGGACACAACTGAACCCCACAATAGACGCTGCACTGTGAGAGTCCTTGCGTGAGAATTGGGATATCTTTGCCTGGCATCCTTCAGACATGCCAGGCATCCCACGCAGGCTGGCCGGACACAACCTAAATATACTGAAGGGATACAAGCCGGTCAAGCAGACTCTTCGGCGCTTCTCTGAGCCTAAGCGGCAAGCCATGGGAGAAGAGCTAGCCAAGCTACTTGAGGTCAGATTCATCAGAGAAATAAAACATCTGGATTGGCTAGCAAACCTGGTGATGGTACCAAAGAAGGACAAATCCTGGTGCCTATGTGTCGATTTCAAGGACCTCAATAAGGCTTGCCCTAAGGATCCCTTCCCCCCCCCCCCCCCCCCCCCGCATTGATCAAATCATCGATGCTACAGCAGGACACAACACATTGTGTTTCCTCGACACGTACTTCGTATACCATCAAATCAAGATGGCAGAGTCCGACCAAACCACAACGGAATTCATCACACCATACGGCCCTTTCTGTTTCAACACCATGCCTTTCAGGCTCAAAAATGCCGGCACAACCTATCAACACATGATTCAGACATGCCTGGAGAAACAAATCGGCAAAACAGTGGAGGCATACGTAGATGACGTGGTCATCAAAACCAGACACGTCGAATCCTTAATAGATGACTTGAGGCTTACGTTTGATAATCTCCGAACGTACGACATCAAGCTCAACCCGGAAAAATGTGTTTTCGGCGTACCTGCCGGAAAGCTGCTAGGCTTCATTGTTTCCAATAGAGGAATTGAAGCAAATCCGGCAAAAATTCGAGCTCTGTCACAGTTGGCTAGCCCAACAAACCTCAAGCAAATCCAGAAATTAACTGGATGCGTGGCTGCCCTAAGTCGCTTTATATCCCGATTGGGAGAAAAGGCACTACCTCTCTATCGCCTTCTTCGATGCACCGAACACTTTGAGTGAACATATGCGGCCACGGCCAGACTGGAAGAAATAAAGGCCCTCTTGGCCAGCAATCCAATCCTGACCACGCCAAATACTGGTGAACCCATACTATTATATATAGCCGCAACACACTACGTTGTAAGCGCAGTGCTCGTCGTCGAACGAGAAACAGACGAACACAAGTTCCCACTTCAAAAGCCGGTATACTACGTATCCACTGTCCTCACTCCATGCAAATCCCGGTACCCACATTATCAAAAGATAGCATACACGATCTTCATGGCATCCCAGAAACTATGACACTCCTTTCAAGAGTGCTCAATCACGGTGGCCTCCGAAGTACCACTCAACGATATAATAAATAACCACGATGCCATGTGCCAGATTGCTAAATGGGCTATCGAGCTCCTCCCGTTCGACATAACATATAAACCACGGCGAGCCATTAAGTCGCAAGTCCTGGCTGACTTCGTCGCCGAATGGACAGAATCCGAACTCCCTAAAGAGTACGGTGCATACTCCAATTCGATCATGCACTTCGACGGCTCAAAAATGCTGGCCGAATTGGGAGCGGGTGTTGTCTTGACATCCCTCACCGGAGACATGGTTCAGTATGTACTCCAAATACTATACACAGACTCCAACAATGCAGCCGAATACGAGGCTCTGTTGCATGGTCTTCAGATGGCAGTCTCCATGGGCATCCAATGCCTAGAAGTGCGTGGGGATTCAAACCTCGCAATATCTCAGATAAATGGAGACTTTGATGCCAAGGATCCGAAAATGGTGGCCTACCGTAATGCCGTCCTCAAAATCTCAGCTTGGTTCGAGGGGCTCGAATTCCACCATGTGGTCTGAGAAAACTATCAAGCGGCGGATATCCTCGCCCGCATCGGCGCCAAACGTGACCCCGTCCCACCTAATATCTTCTTGGAAAGGCTGTTCAAGCCATCCGTGGTATGGGAAGGGGAGACCGGCAATACCAGTCCGGATCCGAATATAACACCAGATCCCGAACCATCTGACGACATCGGAGGCTCTGCCACCGAAATAACACCTTCGGCCCACATGATCATGGTTGTCATTGCCCCGTGGATAGAACCCTTCTTAGCGTACGTAAATAGGCAAGAACTCCCCGAGGACCAAAATGAAGCACATTCCATTGTGCGGCGCTCAAAATCCTACAAAGTCCACGAGGGAGAGCTTTATAAGAAAAGCGCTACCGGAGTGCTCCAAAGATGCATCTCCGAGGAGGAAGGGCGACAACTCTTGGCCGAAATCCACGCCGAACTAGGCGGCCATCATGCCGCAGCTTAGGCTCTTGTAAGCAAGGCCTTCCGTACATGATTTTACTGGCCGACAGCCGGAGCGCACGCACATGATCTCGTCCAACATTGCGTCGGTTGCCATCTTTTCGCCAACCAGAGCCATATGCCCCCTATCGCTCTCCAAACAATCCCCATAACATGGCCCTTCGTGGTCTGGGGGCTGGATATGGTCGGACCCCTTAAAGGGGGAAGCCATAAGAAAAAACACTTATTGGTCATGGTAGACAAGTTCACCAAATGGATAGAAGCCAAACCAGTTAAATCGGCCGAATCCGGACCAGTGATAGACTTCATATCAGGGGTTGTGCACCGTTACAGTGTCCCCCACAGCATCATCACCGACAATGGCTCAAACTTCACAACCGATGAGGTGAAAACCTAGTGCGGCAATATGGGCATCAAGCTTGATTACGCCTCTATCTATCACCCTCAAACAAACGGTCAAGTCGAACAAGCAAATGGTCTTATTATGAGCGGAATAAAACCCAGATTGGTGCGATCCTTGAAGTAGTCAGATACGCACCGGGTCGAGGAGCTCGACTTCGTACTATGGGGACTGCAGACCACGCCAAATCGCACTACCGGATACACACCATTATTTATGGTGTACGGTGCAGAGGCGGTACTGCCCTGCGATATTATTCATGACTCACCTCGGGTGAGCATGTATGAAGAGAGAGAAGCCGAGCTCGATCCGCAGGACAATCTCGAAGCCCTGGAGGAGGAGCGCAATGTAGCAAAGGCCTGTTCCGCATTCTATCAACAACAGGCCCGAAGATATCAGAGCAGAGAAGTGCAGGCCAAAACTTGTAATATTGGTGAACTTGTTCTACGCCTACCGGAGAAGAAAAAGGACAAGCTCAAGCCCAAGTGGGAGGGTCCCTTCATCATTGATAAAGTTCTCACCGGAGGAGCATACCGCCTGCGTGATGCATCAGATAATCGATTAGAGCCGAACCCATGGAATGCGGCCAGACTCCGAAGATTCTACGCCTAAGCGCCGGACTCTGTGTTTGTCTCCTTACCTCCGCCCCTTTTATATTATATCCTCTCTCTTTTTTCTTCTTTCTTTTTTATATATCTCTAGAAGGCTTAAATTGTGACCCGTTTACACAATTTCGACGCGCTATGCATGTTAATTATACCTGAGGGCTTCTTGTATAGAAGCTTATATAACTATTTTTCGGGCTTTATGCCCAATGCATATGTGTAACTTCTCCATATGTGCCTTTTTTAACCATTATATGCATCGATATGACTTAAGTTTTGGCCATGCTGGGTTGCCTGGCTCTTGTGTTTACGCCCTACGTTCCCGTTAATTCGGCTAGGGCATAAGGGGAGCACCTCTGCGATTGTTACTGTCGGGTCAGCCGGATGTGTACCTCAGACTGGGTGAAGCTGAAAGCTAGCGTTCTTAAGGGAATATTCGGTCGGTGAACAAAAGATGTTTTTATCTATTACAACATAAATCCCTAGATGTTTTGTATCCTGCATCTCTGTTCGCAGTTTGGACATGCACATTAATGCATGCGTACCCAGGGAAAGGAACCCTTAATGGAATTATTCTCTCTGGAAGATGTTTCTTACTATCCATGTAATATAACATAACTAGTTGGGTACTTGTCTGTTCAAGCACTTATGACCCCTACGCCTGGTTTCCACACGTACCCCGGTTTTACATAACTGAGCGGGTATTCGGATACACTTCGGACTGTCGGGTCCGGAGGCTGAAGCGAAAAGGTCCGCCAAGACAAATGATTTACAATCCGGCTAGGGACTACATACGTCCGCTGAAGTACATTGTCACTTGGACTGGCTAAATTCTTCATCTATACCATTCAATAGGCTGTCTAGCATACAATCCCGTTGCCGGGGGCGATGCTGATTCTCGCCAACACCTATGGGGACAGGGCCCCTTTCGGTTCGGTGGAGGGGCGGAGAGCGCGCAAAGAGCGGATCGAGGCAGTGCACGCGGGGCGATTTTTTACCCAGCTTCGGGCCGCACGGATGCGTAAAACCCTACTGCTGCTTGTTTGTGTATATTAGACTCTAGCTCAGGAGCGATGGACGCTGCCAGACTGAGCGTGAGAGTGTTCTTCTGAGTTCCCGAAATGCGGAACCTCCTTGAAAATGCGGAACCTTCTTCTACGTTGCCCTTGGGCCTCCTTTATACTCAAGGGGTCACCGACAGGGAGCAACGCAGCCAGGAAGGGTAAAAAACGGAAAAAGGATGTGGTAGGTATAGCTACCGCTACTGTGGATACAGTGTACCCTACCTAACTCTGACGGCAGGGGACAAGGGCATTAAATGCCTGTCTGAGTCTCCTAAACAGTGCAAAAGGTGACCGTTAGGAACGCCACCGTTTGCCACGATGGGCTTCTCTTCATCTCCGCTTGCCACCACGTACCCCTAGCTGCGCGGCCTCCCGCCACGTGCGCTCTGGGAGAGTCCCAGAGCGACACGTTAGCAGGTGAGCTGGAGCGCGGGCATGCAGTGGGAGTTTCCCGCGGCAAGCTCCTTGCCGCGGCCGTCGTCTTGTCGCTTCCGGAAGCTTGTCGCTCGCCGGATCTTGCCGGGGCGCAGGGCGCGTCGCGGCAAGCTTTCTTGGTATGTCTTGCGTGGTCTTCCCGGCAAGCTCCTCTTGCCGGGGTCTCGTCTCTTCCCGGTAAGCTCCCCTTGCCGGGGCCTTGGTTGGCCTTCCCGACAAGCTCCTCTTGCCGGGGTCTTGGCTTGAGTATTTTGTTATTGAATGGTCTTTAAGGGGACCACGGAGGGTCCTGGCGGTCACCCGGCAAGCCTTGCCGCGGGGGGGGGGGGGGCTGCAACTGCCCGTGCACGAGTTCGGGGTAATAGGGTACCCCTACTCTAGTACACCGACAGGAGCCCCCGGGCCTGGGCCATACACGGTGCCGAGCGCTGTTGGGCCAGGCCCAAAACAGTGCACGGGCACGCGCGGCCTAGGTCACGCCGAATCTAACTCCGCTCCCACCGCGCACGCCCAGAACGGCACGCGTCAAACGCGGCGTCGTGGGAGAGATCGTGGGAGTTGTGCGTGGGGCTAAGCCTCCCGAGCATGCTTCAGGCCATGATGATGGAGGTGGTTCACGCCCGCCCCCGTAAACGGGGGTAGGTGCGAGGGCGTGGTGCATTTACTGGACGGAGCCGGTGCGTGGTTTTCGGGACGTCCACTCCCCGTGTTCACGGGGTGGAACGATGCCGCCTCATCTGTCGCCTCAGTTCTGCACCCCCGCCACGCGTCCCCCATGCGTTTGGGGTAACGGACGGTGGAGTGGGAAACTGGGCCATCGCGAGCGGGTCGGCCATGACTCCCTGCCCTTCTCGCGCCTTGATTTGCGGAGCGGGGCGGCCGAGCCCCCACCTCGCTCCTTTATAAAGAGCGGGATGGGAGCACAGAAGCCCTCACTCTCTCATCTTCTCTTTTCTTCAGCTTCTGCTCCCCTTTCCTCCTCTGCCATGGAGAAAGGGAACCCAGGCCCTTCATCGGTGGCGGCGAGGGTCGCCGCCCGACAGCGCATCTCTCCCTCTTCCACGCCTGTGGTGGCAGAGCCAGCCATGAGGGGAAGAGGGAGGGGGCGAGGCCGCGGACGAGGTCGAGGACGGGGTCGAGGCGCTCGGGGAAGAGGCGGACGGGGCGGCACGTCAGCTTCACCTCCGCCGGCGGCTTCTCCCCCCATGGCGGTCCATATAGGGGACGACCCTTGCGAGTTCTTTGTTAGGCTGCGGCGGGCGCCTCGTCGTCGCCTCCGTCTTCCTGCTCCGTTTGCACGCGCGATGGAAGTGGAGCCGCCCGAGACGCTGAGGCTGCACATGAGGGGCTGTGGGATCAGCGGCACGCGAGTCCGCATTGCATTCCCAGCCCCTAATGTGATGTATCCTGATCGAGGGTGGAAGACATTCGCCCGCATCCACAGCTTGACGGAGGGGTTTACCCTCCATTTTAAGTTGATGGAGGGTGATCTCCTCTCCGTCAAGGCCTTCGGGTGCTTCGGCACTCGGTCGAAGTGCTGCGTGGACAGCTCCTCCGACAGCGAAGGCTCCTCCTCGAGCGAGAGCGACGAGGAGCGGAGCGATAGCGACGACGAGGGTAGCGGGCGGCGGAGTAGCGGGTCCGACTAGGCGTCGGGCGCTGCCTTGCTCGGCACCGGCGACCCCATCATCCGCGTCGCCGGCTTCTTGAACTCGCCGGGGTCGTCTCCTTGGGCGGCTGGCGTAGGGAGGCTGCGGAAGGGGAAGAGTGCGGGCGACAAGGCCGTCAAGCCAGAGTACGGGGGCGTGGTGCCCTCGACAGCGTGCTGACGTCCCGTCGCCCCGTCTTCGAGCCCCACTTCCGGCGTCGCCGTCGCCGTTCAGCCTTCGGACGGCCCCCGGGATGTTCCCTTGGTGTCTTCTGGCACCCGTAGCTCGCCTAGGCACTCCTTTTGCCTTTTTCGCCTCCTTGACCTGCCTCCTGAAAAGGGGGGCAGGAAAGCGATTACGGGTACCTTATCTTTTTAGTTTGTAAGCCTTTGGGCCTTAGCTGTATCTAGAGCTTGTAATCCTCTCTTTCATGTTTTTCATCCTCTATGGACTGTACCTGAGTGGGATGTTTTTAATGAAAAGGGAATGTTTGCCGGGTTACTTGTCTCGCGAGTTAAACCCACGCCAATGAACAAATCCTTGGTATCCCTCAGACAGACAATTTCTCTCCCGGCAACAGACCCTGCCGCCTTCCCACGTCGCTCGACCTTTCTCACGCTTTTGACGGAGATAGGAACGAGGTGGTGCGGTATCCTCGTTCCATCCCTTTGCTGCCGCGACTACGACCAATCTTGGCCCCGAGGACGAGCCCCAGGGCCTAGAGTCGGGGGAGCACGGCAGTTTCCGGGGAGGAACATGGGTTTGCTTTCCCTAGTCCATAAGAGGATGCATGATGAGGGACAAAAAAACTTATCTGATAGTGCAGCCCCCGGCAACTCTGATTTGCCGTGGACGATTCTTGGCACTCATAGCCCCCAGCGATACTGGCGTGCTGGGAAGGCTTTTATCTTCAGGAGAGAACTTTGACGTTCTCGATGCCGGCTTCCGGCAAGCTAGTTGCCAGGAAGACTTTCATCTTCGGCAGAGAACTTTGACGTTCTCGATGCCGGCTTCCGGCAAGCTGGTTGCCAGGAAGACTTTTATTTTCAGCAGGGAACTTTGACGTTCTCGATGCCGGCTTCCGGCCAGCTGGGTGCCAGGAAGACTTTCATTTTCAGCAGAGAACTTTGACGTTCTCGATGCCGGCTTCTGGCAAGCTGGTGGCCAGGAAGACTTTCGTCTTCAGCAGAGAACTTTGACGTTCTCGATGCCGGCTTCCGGCAAGCTGGTGGCCAGGAAGACTTTCGTCTTCACCAGAGAACTTTGACGTTCTCGATGCCGGCTTCCGGCAAGCTGGTTGCCAGGAAGACTTTCATCTTCAGCAGAGAACTTTGACGTTCTCGATGCCGGCTTCCGGCAAGCTGGTTGCCAGGAAGACTTTCATCTTCAGCAGAGAACTTTGACGTTCTCGATGCCGGCTTCCGGCAAGCTGGTGGCATGGAAGACTTTCATCTTCAGCAGAGAACTTTGACGTTCTCGATGCCGGCTTCCGGCAAGCTGGAGGCCAGGAAGACTTTCATCTTCAGCAGAGAACTTTGACGTTCTCGATGCCGGCTTCCGGCAAGCTGGTGCCAGGAAGACTTTCATCTTCAGCAGAGAACTTTGACGTTCCCGATGCCGGCTTCCGGCAAGCTGGTTGCCAGGAAGACTTTCATCTTCAGCAGAGAACTTTGACGTTCTCGATGCCGGCTTCCGGCAAGCTGGTTGCCAGGAAGACTTTCATCTTCAGCAGAGAACTTTGACGTTCTCGATGCCGGCTTCCGGCAAGCTGGTTGCCAGGAAGACTTTTATTTTCAGCAGAGAACTTTGACGTTCTCGATGCCGGCTTCTGGCAAGCTGGTTGCCAGGAAGACTTTTGGGCGAAGAACTTTGTCGCTCTTGACACCGGCTCCCGGCAGGATCGTTGCCGGAAAGGCTTATGGCGAAGAGCGTCGCCGTTCTTGACGTCGAAGATATTGGCCTTAAGGGCGTTGCCAGTCCCCGGGCCATAACTGCGTTCAAACATAGCAAGTGATTAGCATCCGAAGTGCACTCAACTTGCTCACGAATTTCGACTTTTGCTGCATATTCCCTGTGCCTGCCGGAATGCTTTCCGGTGCGTATGATCCAGCCAATAGCACTTGAGGGAACGGGCCCTTAGCGGCTATTCGGGAACGACGCCTCCCGGAAAGGTTTACCTTCTTGGTTCTAGCGCAACCGCACAAGTTGCCGAGCGGACTTGAGGCAATCATGGAGCGCAGCTAGTCCCGAGAAGGCTCCTTGGCACACAGGTCCGTGCAGAAATCTTAAGTAAATAACGCATGCTATTTTCCTGGTCAACCCCTCTTTGTACGTCCACCCTACGCTTTCTAGGGAAACTTGCCGGTGCAGGCACCTTTGCCGCGAGCGCCGAGTGCGGAACTTCAGCAGCCTGTTGGCGGGGTCGCTACCGACAAGTAATCTCGTCGCAACTAGCTGCAGCTCGCTTAAGTTGTTGAGCGGACTCGAAAACAAAGTAAGGGCGCTAGCGGCTCACTTAAGTTACTGAGCGGACTCGAAGCAACGTAAGGGCGCTAGCAGCTCGCTTAAGTTGTTGAACGGACTCGAAACAAAGTAAGGGCGCGGCTAGCTACGAGTTGATTCCTCCGTGCACAGGTTTTTAGTACAAAGAACAAGATCTCCGAGGCGGATAACCTTATATAGAAAGGAAATATCTAAAATTTGCATGACTTAGCTTTTTCTGTTGCCGCTCTGGCGCTGTTCTTTTGCTCGCCCGCTCCTTGGGAGCCATGACGATCAAGATCTAGCTTTGCGTGCACGCCGGATCGGGTTCGCGCGATGTCGACGCCCCCCTACCTGGCGCGCCAGAGATGCCGGGGGCGATGCTGATTCCCGCCAACACCTATGGGGACAAGGCCCCTTTCGGTTCGGTGGAGGGGCGGAGAGCGCGCAAAGAGCGGATCGAGGCAGTGCACGCGGGGCGATTTTTTACCCAGCTTCGGGCCGCACGGATGCGTAAAACCCTACTGCTGCTTGTTTGTGTATATTAGACTCTTGCTCAGGAGCGATGGACGCTGCCAGACTGAGCGTGAGAGTGTTCTTCTGAGTTCCCGAAATGCGGAACCTCCTTGAAAATGCGGAACCTCCTTCTACGTTGCCCTTGGGCCTCCTTTTATACTCAAGGGGTCACCGACAGGGAGCAACGCAGCCAGGAAGGGTAAAAACGGAAAAAGGATGTGGTAGGTATAGCTACCGCTACTGTGGATACAGTGTACCCTACCTAACTCTGACGGCAGGGGACAAGGGCATTAAATGCCTGTCTGAGTCTCCTAAACAGTGCAAAAGGTGACCGTTAGGAACGCCACCGTTTGCCACGATGGGCTTCTCTTCATCTCCGCTTGCCACCACGTACCCCTAGCTGCGCGGCCTCCCGCCACGTGCGCTCTGGGAGAGTCCCAGAGCGACACGTTAGCAGGTGAGCTGGAGCGCGGGCATGCAGTGGGAGTTTCCCGCGGCAAGCTCCTTGCCGCGGCCGTCGTCTTGTCGCTTCTGGAAGCTTGTCGCTCGCCGGATCTTGCCGGGGCGCAGGGCACGTCGCGGCAAGCTTTCTTGGTATGTCTTGCGTGGTCTTCCCGGCAAGCTCCTCTTGTCGGGGTCTCGTCTCTTCCCGGTAAGCTCCCCTTGACGGGGCCTTGGTTGGCCTTCCCGACAAGCTCCTCTTGCCGGGGTCTTGGCTTGAGTATTTTGTTATTGAATGGTCTTTAAGGGGACCACGGAGGGTCCTGGCGGTCACCCGGCAAGCCTTGCCGCGGGGGGGGGGGGGGGCTGCAACTGCCCGTGCACGAGTTCGGGGTAATAGGGTACCCCTACTCTAGTACACCGACACCTGTTGGGAATACTTTGCGGCTAATTCTACTTGGTCATATACCAGACTTACGGGGATCTCTTTCCCATCTGGCCCTACAGGTCCGACCTCGGCCATATGGTTCGGGTCAGCCTTGGAGTATTGCGTCTTCAGCATGGCCCAGGCTTCCCTTGCACCTTGTCGGCAGGCTGATATCTTCCATAATCGGAAGCGCCGCTGTGCTCCCTTGAGCATCTCCACAAGCTCCTCTATGCCTCCTGGCAGGGAAGTGGATGGCCACAAGGCCTGGGCAATACCCTGCATCACCTTCCGAACTCGTTCGTGCAGTTGAAAAAGCTCTTGCAGAAGATCTCCTACGGATCTGGGCATCTGCTCTTTGGGGCGGCCTGTCAGCATACCTACAGACATAACTCTGTTAACTCGTTTCTTCGCCGAACTGTACAACGGTTCGTTTAAGCACTTACCATAAATGCCGCGTCGAAGCCTCCTATTCTCCTTCACAGAGTCAGCAATCTGGGCCCGAACATCTGCTAATTTGACGCCCAGCCGGATATTGGCATCTTAGAGATCATTTTTCTCCCACCTAACCTATGTAAGCACACGCTCGCCAGCCTTTAGCTGTCTTCGAGCTTGTGGCTCATCCTCTCGTACGATCTCCAGATTCTCTCCGGGATTGTCAGCGGAATCTATTGTTAGATTTGTAAAGCATGCCGAATATTAACTGGTGTACGCACTGACATTCTCTTTGACAAGACAAGTATTACCAGATGATGCCTTATTGGATTTCTCTATTTTGGCAACTGCGGCCCTTAGCTGGGCTTTGCATTCCTCTAGCTCTTGAGATAAATGGGTATTCTTCTCTGCAAGAACCTGTGCATACAATGATCCTTAAATCAGTTGTGCCAACTATTTCAAGTCTCGGGGGCTACTGATATACATACTTATCAAATTTTCTTACCCGCATATCCTTTACATACTGGTCCATGGCTCTGGCGAGTCCATCTTGAGCAGCTAGGATGTATGCATCTCCTGAGTTGAAGGCATTAAATGCCTCTTCGGAGAAACTAGTGTCGCGGAGTACGGCCCATCTGCGCTGGTGATTCATGGCACTCTCCACTTTGGAATTCGCAGCGGAGATTCTGTCTGCATCCTCTGTAGGAGGATAGTTCGTCGTTGTCCCCACATTAGCCTCCACCCGTAAGGCCAGTTCGGGGATCCGGCTGGCGGAGGTGTGGCTGGCAGGGTCTTCGGATATAGTCTAACAACTACTCTTTCTGCTAGGACACAATGGATGCTGTTACATTTTGAAGATGATAATCATGGAGCAGGTTTTAAATTATACCTCTACGACAGCGTCTCAATCCTAACCGCCTTCCTCTTAAGCCTGCCTGGCCGGGGTGCCCTTTGCTGATGAGCCCCCATGGGCTCGGCACAGCGTCCCGGTAGCCGTTTCTATAAAAGTATGATATATGTGCATAAGGTACGGCATAAAGAAGGAATCCTTCTCGGAAGTTAGGACTTCGACTTCACTTACATTTGATACAGGGAGCAGTCCGGGATAGTCGGCGATGATGGCCACCAAGGTGCCGTCACAACTTGCCTGGTAAAATGCCCCGTCTACAAGCTCCACAGATATGTCCGGATCTTCTTCAAGTCCAGGGTCGAGAGCCCGGTTAGGGTCCTCTGGCTGTGGAGATGGGCTGTTAACCTCTCTCACGGCCTTTTTCAGTTCCTGCTATGAAATAGCAAGGTAAATAATTGTGAGAAGGGATGCAGGAATGAATAGATTTGAGTAAAGGATGACATCTTACCCAGCTTGTGGGGTTGTACATGGAAAATCCATCCCGTGGCTTAATACGGAGGAACTCCTCTTCTTCTCCTTTGTACAAATTGGACAATATTCCCGCCAGAGCGGTGGAGGAGCCCGGACCTTTATGACCGCAGTGGGTGGTGTCGTCTTCTCCATTGAAGTGCCACATGGGTTTCCCCCGATATTGAAGTGACTGAACCCCCCGCATTATGCATATCGACATAACTTCGACTATTGTCAATCCTGATTTGGCCAGTGTTTTTATCCTGGCCATCAGGTAAATGATTTCTCGGTTATCTTCCTCCTGGGGGCTCCGGGGGCGCCAGCTTTGGTGTTCCTTTAGCGGAGCATTAGTGAACTCAAGAAGGCCCGTCCGAATTGGGTCCAGAAGGGGAACGTCCTCTACATAAAACCACTCCAATGGCTAGTCTTCGGATGCCTTCTTTAGAGTGCCGGACAAGTATCCGGTCTCGGCGACGCACCATATTTCTGCTCCGCCCACTTGATATATTGATCCCTCTTGATTACGAGGGACGAGGCAGAATAGCCTCTTCCATAGCTCGAAATGAGCCTCGCAGCCCAAAAATAGCTCGCAAAGGGCAACGTAACCTGGGATGTGCAGTACGGAGGCAGGGGTAAAATTATGCAGCTGGAGGCCGTAGAACTCCAGGAGCCCGCGGAGGAACGGGTGGATTGGAAACCCGAGTCCCCTCAGCAAATAAGGGACAAGGCATACCCGCTCCCCCTGAGATGGGTTAGGAAAGCTCTCTGCTTTCTCCCCGCCATTATAGGTGGCTAGTCCAGCTCGGACGGGGAACATGTCCGCAGGCAGGAGAAACCCCTGGGTCTGCAACTCTACTAATCGGCTATGGGGGACAGAACATTTCCCCCAATCACCTGGCTTAGTGCTACGGGAGCAAGAGGAGGAGCTGCGACGACCAACCATGATGGGATGGTTTCTTCCGGGCGCGCTCTGATGAAATGCTTGCGGGGGAGGATGGTGTGACTTGGATCTGAGGATTCCCGTCTCTTTAAATAGATGATTTACTTACATGGTTAGGGTGGAAAATGTAAAAATGCCCCGACTTCTCGTATTCACTCGACACATGGAGATAACCATTATTGAAGCACAGAAGCCGAGGAGTACAACATTAACGGGAATCCGGACACTACTCGCTACAACAGGTACTCTGGATTCGGAGAAGAACCCGCCTTGCAATGCCGAAGACAATTTTTGCACGCCAGACTCATCATCATTGAAGCCTGGTTCGGGGGCTACTGAGGGAGTCCTGGATTAGGGGGTCCTCGGACAGCCGGACTATATACTTTGGCCAAACTATTGGACTACGAAGATACAAGATTGAAGGCTTCGTCCCGTGTCCGTATGGGACTCTGCTTGGCGTGGAAGGCAAGCTTGGCAATTTGGACATGTAGATCTCCTTCTTTGTAATCGACTTTGTATAACCCTAGCCCCCTCCGGTGTCTATATAAACCGGAGGGTTTAGTCCGTAGGACCACAACAATCATAATCATAGGCTAGCTTCTAGGGTTTAGCCTCTAGGATCTCGTGGTAGATCAACTCTTGTAATACTCATATCATCAAGATCAATCAAGCAGGAAGTAGGGTATTACCTCCATCAAGAGGGCCCGAGCCTGGGTAAACATCGTTTCCCCAGCCTCCTGTTACCATTAGCCTTAGACACACAGTTTGGGACCCCCTGCCCGAGATCCGCCGGTTTTGACACCGACAGAGGGGGGCACCGCACACGGCTAAGAAACAACTGTTGTGCTTTGGGGTGTCCCCATGCCCCCGTATATAAAGGAGGAGAAGGGAGGAAGTCGGCCCTAGGGGACGCGCCAAGTGGAGAGAGTCCTACTAGGACTCCCAGTCCTAGTCGCTCCCCTTCCTTTCCAATGGAGGGGGAAAGATGGAACTGGAGGGAGAGATAGAGGGGGAGAAGGAAAGGCGGGCCGTGCCCCTTTGAAAGGATTGAGAAGAGGTTTCTAGAGGGGGGTGATTAGACCCTCAACAAGTAAAGGTAGCAGTTTTTAAGTTTTTCAAGTTGAGGTAGGAAATTAGCACAATTTCAAACATTCAGAATACAATTCAAGCAAGCGTGGCAAGAGTATATGACCAACAGAAAGTAAAGCATGCATCTTGCAAGAAAGTAAAGGGATGGGATTGGAGTGTGCAAATGCAATTGGAGACACGGAGATTTTTTGCGTGGTTCCCATAGGTGGTGCTATCGTACATCAACATTGGTGGAGACTTTAACCCATGAAGGGTAACGGCTGCACGAGTCCACGAAGGGCTCCACTGATGTCTACTACACAACCTTCTTCTTGTAGACGTTGTTGGGCCTGCAAGTGCACAGGTTTGTAGGATAGTAGCAAATTTCCCTCAAGTGGATGACCTAAGGTTTATCAATCCGTAGGAGGCGTAGGATGAAGATGGTCTCTCTCAAACAACCCTGCAACCAAATAACAAAGAGTCTCCTGTGTCCCCAACACACCCAATACAATGGTAAATTGTATAGGTGCACTAGTTCGGCGAAGAGATGAAGATACAAGTGCAAAATAGATAGTAGATAAAGGTATTTGTAATCTGAAATAATAAAAACAGCAAGGTAACAAGTGGTAAAAGTGAGCGTAAACGGTATTGCAATGCTAGGAAACAAGGCTTAGGGTTCATACTTTCGCCAGTGCAAGTTCTTTCAACAATAATAACATAGATAGATCATATAACAAGCCCTCAACATGCAATAAAGAGTCACTCCAAAGCCACTAATAGCGGAGAACAAACGTAGAGATTATGGTAGGGTAGGAAATCACCTCAAAATTATCCTTTCTGTTCTATCTATTCAAGAGTTCGTAGTAAAATAACATAAAGCTATTCTTTCCGCTCAATCCATCATAGAGTTCATACTAGAATAACACCTTAAGACACAAATCAACCAAAACCCTAATGTCACCTAGATACTCCATTGTCACCTCAAGTATCCGTGGGCATGATTATACGATATGCGTCACACAATCTCAGATTCATCCAACCAACATAAAAGTACTTCAAAGAGTGCCCCAAAGCTACTACCGGAGAGTCAAGAACGTGTGCCAACCCCTATGCATAGGTTCCCAATGTCACGAAACCCGCAAGTTGATCACCAAAACATACATCAAGTGGCACATGATATCCCATTGTCACCACAGATAATCACGGCAAGACATACATCAAGTGTTCTCATAAAAGACTCACTCCGACAAGATAACTTCAAAGGGGAAACTCAATTCATCACAAGAGAGTAGAGGGGGAGAAACATCATAAGATCCAACTACAATAGCAAAGCTCGGGATACATCAAGATCGGGCCATAGAGGGAACACGAGAGAGAGAGAGATCAAACAGATAGCTATTGGTACATACCCTCACCCCGAGGGTGAACTACTCCCTCCTCATCATGGATAGCGCCGGGATGATGAAGATGGCCTCCGGTGATGGGATCCCCCTCCGGCAGGATGCTGGAATAGGGCCCAATTGGTTTTTGGTGGCTACAGAGGCTTGCGGCGGCGAAACTCCCGATCTAGGTTCTGTTCTGGGAGTTTTTGGGTACGTAGGTATATATGGGTGCAGGAAGTACGTCGGTGGAGCTACGAGGGTCCCACGAGGCAGGGGGCTCGCCCAGGGGGGGGCACCCTCGTGAGCACCTCCCTTGGCTCCTGACGTGGGGTCCAAGTCCATTCGATAGCTTTCCTTCCAAAAATAACTTCTCCAGTTGATTTCGTTCCGTTTTGATTCTGTCTGATATTCCTTTTCCTCGTAACACTGAAATAGGCATAAAACAACAAATCTGGGCTGGGCCTCCGGTTAATAGGTTAGTCCCAAAAATAATATAAAAGTGGATAATAAAGCCCAATATTGCCTAAAACAGTAGATAAAGTAGCACAGAGCAATCAAAAATTATAGATACGTTGGAGACGTATCAAGCATCCCCAAGCTTAATTCCTGCTCGTCCTCGAGTAGGTAAATGGCAAAAAAGAATTTTTGATGCGGAGTGATACTTTGGCATAATTTCAATGTAAATCTCCTTAATTGTGGCATGAATATTCAGATCCGAAAGATTCAAGACAAAAGTTCATATTGACCCAAAAAATAATAATACTTCAAGCATACTAATCAAAGCAATCATGTCTTCTCAAAATAGCATGGCAAAAGAAAGTTCATCCCTAAAAAATCATATAGTTAGGCTATGCTTCATTTTCGTCACACAAAGATGTTCCCAACTTCTATACCCCCGATGACAAGCCAAGCAATTGTTTCATACTTAAATAATTTCAAACCTTTTCAACTTTCACGCAATACATGAGCGTGAGCCATGGATATAGCACTATGGGTGGAATAGAATATGATGATGGGGATTGTGTGGAGAAGACAAAAAAGGAGAAAGTCTCACGTTGACGAGGCTAATCAATGGTCTATGGAGATGCCCATCAATTGATGTCAACATGAGGAGTAGGGATTGCCATGCAACGGATGCACTAGAGCTATGAAAGCTCAACAAAAGAAAACTAGTGGGTGTGCATCCAACTTGCTTGCTCATGAAGACCTAGGGCATTTGAGGAAGCCCATCGTAGGAATATACAAGCCAAGTCTATAATGAAAAATTCCCACTAGTATAAAAAAGATAACATATGAGACTCACTACATGAAGAACAAGGTGCTACTTTGAAGCACAATATATGAGACTCACTACATGAAGAACAAGGTGCTACTTTGAAGCACAAGTGTGGAAAAAGAGATAGTAGCATTGCCCTTTTTTTTGGGCCTTTCTTTTTTTTGGCCTTTCTCTTTTTTTATTTGGGCCTTTTTTGGCCTTTCTCTTTTTTTGGGCAATGCTCTAATAATGATGATCATCACACTTCTATTGATTACAACACAAGGATTACAACTCGAAACTTAGAACAAGATATGACTCTATATGAATGCCTCCGGCGGTGTACCGGGATGGTGCAATGAATCAAGAGTGACATGTATGAAAAATAATGCATGGTGGCTTTGCCGCAAATACGATGTCAACTACATGATCATGCAATGGCAATATGACAAAAGTAATGTATGTCATGATGATGATGATGGAAGTTGCATGGCAATATATCTTGGAATGGCTATGGAAATGCCATAATAGGTAGGTATGGTGGCTGTTTTGAGGAAGATATAAGGAGGTTTATGTGTGATAGAGCGTATCGTATCACGGGGTTTGGATGCACCGGCGAAGTTTGCACCAACTCTCAAGGTGAGAAAGGGCAATGCACGGTACCGAAGAGGCTAGCAAAGGCGGAAAGGTGAGAGTGTGTATAATCCATGGACTCAACATTAGTCAAAAGAACTCATATACTTATTGCAAAAATTTAGAAGTCATCAAAAATCAAGTACTACGCCCATGCTCCTAGGGTGATAGAATGGTAGGAAAAGACCATCGCTCATCCCCGACCGCCACTCATAAGGATGCACAAGCCAGGTACACTTCATGTTTCAAATTTGTTACACAACTTTAACCATACGTGCATGCTACAGGACTTGCAAACTTCAACACACGAATTTCTCAAATTCATAATCACCCAACTAGCACGACTTTGATATTATCACCTCCATATCTCAAAACAATTATCAAGCACCAAACTTATCTTAGTATTCAACGCACTCAAAAGAAAGTTTCACAAATCTTGAATCCCATGTATATTAACATTAAGCAAATTACCATGCTATTAACGACTCTCAAAATAATATAAGTGAAGCATGAGAGATCAATAGTTTCTTTAAAACAAATCCACCACCGTGCTCTAAAAGATCTAAGTGAAGCACTAGAGCAAAAACTATCACGCTCAAAAGATATAAGTGAAGCACTATGAGCAAAACTATCAAGCTCAAAAGATATAAGTGAAGCACATAGAGTATTCTAACAAATTCCAATTTGTGTATGGCTCTCTCTCATTAAAGAATTTCAGATCTTGATACTTATCCAAACAGCAAGCAAAGCTAAAGAAAACTACAATCCAAGGATAGCACAACTCATGTGAAGAAGCAAAAAACTTAGGCTCAACCGATACTAACCGATAGTTGTTGAAGAAGAAAGGTGGGATGCCTACCGGGGCATCCCCAAGCTTAGATGCTTGAGACTTATTGAAATATTATCTTGGGGTGCCTTGGGCATCCCCAAGCTTGAACTTTTGTGTCTCCTTAATTCCTCTCATATCATGGTTTCTCTTTTTATCAAAAGCTTCATTCACAACAAACTCAACAAGAACTCGTGAGATAGGTTAGTATAAACCAATGCAAAACCTTACCATTTTCTACTGTAAAAAATCACTTAAATTATTATTCAACATTTCATACTAAATGCCTCTGTATATTTAATACTCCTATCCTCAAATAGAATCATTAAACAAGCAAACATACGCAAACAATGCAAACATAACAGCAATCTGCCAAAACAGTACTGCCTGTAAAGAATGCAAGAGTAACAATACTTACCTGACTCCAAAAATTATGAACTAAAATTCCCACTGTAATAAATTTATCATATCTTAACATTCAAAAAGATTCAACGTTAGACCATGCTCTGAATTTTCTAGGGAATTTTTGCAACAGCGGTAAACTTTCTGTTTTCAAACAGCAACATGTATACTAGCAAAATAAGCATGGCAAAGGATATCCTTGACTTTTTTTATTGAAACTAAAGATGCAAAACATTATTCTAACTAACATCAAGCAAAAACTAACTAAAGAAAATGACACTCCAAGCAAAACAAATATCATGTGGCGAATAAAAATATAGCTCCAAGTAAGGTTACCGATGAACGAAGATGAAAGAGGGGATGCCTTCCGGGGCATCCCCAAGCTTAGGCTCTTGGTTGTCCTTGAATATTACCTTGGGGTGCCTTGGGCATCCCCAAGCTTAGGCTCTTGCCACTCCTTATTCCATAGTCCATCGAATCTTTACCCAAAACTTGAAATATTCAACCACACAAAACTCGTAAGCTCCGTTAGTATAAGAAAATAAAACCACCACTTAGGTACTGTAATGAACTCATTATAAATTCATATTGGCTAATATCTACTGTATTCTAACTTCTCTATGGTTCATACCACTTAATACTACCCATAGATTCATCAAAATAAGCAAACAACACAATGAAAACAGAATCTGTCAAAAACAGAACAGTATGTTGTAATCTGTATCAAACGTATACTTATAGAACCCCGAAAATTATGAAATAAATTGTGGGACCTGATAAATTTGTCTATTAATCATCTGAAAAAAGAATCAACCTAAAATCACTCTCCAGTAAAAAATGGCAGCTAATCTCGTGAGCGCTAAAGTTTCTGTTTTTCACAGCAAGATCACATAAACTTCACCCAAGTCTTCCCAAAGGTTCTACTTGGCACTTTATTGAAACAAAAGCTATAAAACATGATTACTACAGTAGAATAATCATGTGGACACACAAAAACAGTAAGGATAAATATTGGGTTGTCTCCCAACAAGCGCTTTTCTTTAATGCCTTTCTAGCTAGGCATGATGATGACAATGATGCTCACATAAAAGATAAGAATTGAAACATAACGGGAGCATCATGAAGCATATGACTAGCACATTAAGCCTAACCCACTTGCTATGCATAGGGATTTTGTGAGCAAACAACTTATGGGAACAATAATCAACAAGCATAGGAAGGTAACACAAGCATAGCTTCAAGAATTTAAGCACATAGGGAGGAAACTTGATATTATTGCAATTCCTACAAGCATATGTTCCTCTCTCATAATAATTTCCAGTAGCATCATGAATGAATTCAACAATATAACCAGCACCCAAAGCATTCTTTTCATGATCTACAAGCATAGAAAATTTACTACTCTCAACATAAGAGAATTTCTTCTCATGAATAGTAGTGGGAGGAAACTCAACAAAATAACTATCATGTGATTGAAAATTAAGATCAAGATGACACGTTTCATGGTTATCATTATTCTTTAAAGCATACGTGTCATCACAATAATCATCATAGATAGGAGGCATGCTTTCATCATAGTAAATTTGCTCATCAAAGCTTGGGGGACAAAAAATATCATCTCCATCAAACATAGCTTCCCCAAGCTTGTGGCTTTGCATATCATTAGCATCATGGGTATTCAGGGAATTCATACTAACAACATTGCAATCATGCTCATCATTCACATATTTTATGCCAAGCATTCTATGTAATTCTTCTTCTAGCACTTGAGCACAATTTTCCTTTCCATCATACTCACGAAAGATATTAAAAAGGTGAAGCGTATGTGACAAACTTAATTCCATTTTTTTGTAATTTTCTTTTATAAACTAAACTTAGTGCTAAAACAAGAAACAAAAAGATCCGATTGCAAGATCTAAAGATATACCTTCAAGCACTCACCGCGCCAAAAAAGAGCTTAGTTGGCAGAGTGTGAGTACCCTTTACCTAGCCTCCCCGGCAACGGCACCAGGAAAGAGCTTGATGTCTACTACACAACCTTCTTCTTGTAGACGTTGTTGGGCCTGCAAGTGCACAGGTTTGTAGGACAGTAGCAAATTTCCCTGAAGTGGATGACCTAAGGTTTATCAATCCGTAGGAGGCATAGGATGAAGATGGTCTCTCTCAAACAACCCTGCAACCAAATAACAAAGAGTCTCTTGTGTCCCCAACACACCCAATACAATGGTAAATTGTATAGGTGCACTAGTTCGGCGAAGAGATGAAGATACAAGTGCAAAATAGATAGTAGATAAAGGTATTTGTAATCTGAAATAATAAAAACAGCAAGGTAACAAGTGGTAAAAGTGAGCGTAAACGGTATTGCAATGCTAGGAAACAAGGCCTAGGGTTCATACTTTCGCTAGTGCAAGTTCTCTCAACAATAATAACATAGATAGATCATATAACAAGCCCTCAACATGCAACGAAGAGTCACTCCAAAGCCACTAATAGCGGAGAACAAACGTAGAGATTATGGTAGGGTACGAAACCACCTCAAAGTTATCATTTCTGTTCTATCTATTCAAGAGTTCGTTGTAAAATAACATAAAGCTATTCTTTCCGCTCAATCCATCATAGAGTTCATACTAGAATAACACCTTAAGACACAAATCAACCAAAACCCTAATGTCACCTAGATACTCCATTGTCACCTCAAGTATCCGTGGGCATGATTATACGATATGCGTCACACAATCTCAGATTCATCCAACCAACATAAAAGTACTTCAAAGAGTGCCCCAAAGCTACTATCGGAGAGTCAAGAACGTGTGCCAACCCCTATTCATAGGTTCCCAATGTCACGAAACCCGCAAGTTGATCACCAAAACATACATCAAGTGGCACATGATATCCCATTGTCACCATAGATAATCACGACAAGACATACATCAAGTGTTCTCAGAAAAGACTCACTCCAACAAGATAACTTCAAAGGGGAAACTCAATTGATCACAAGAGAGTAGAGGGGGAGAAACATCATAAGATCCAACTACAATAGCAAAGCTCAGGATACATCAAGATCGTGCCATAGAGGGAACACGAGAGAGAACACGAGAGAGAGAGAGATCAAACACATAACTACTAGTACATACCCTCAGCCCCGAGGGTGAACTACTCCCTCCTCGTCATGGATAGCGTCGGGATGATGAAGATGGCCTCCGGTGATGGGACCCCCCTCCGGCAGGATGCCAGAATAGGGCCCCGATTGGTTTTTGGTGGCTACAAAGGCTTGCGGCGGCGGAACTCCCGACCTAGGTTCTGTTCTGGGAGTTTTTCGGTACGTAGGTATATATGGGTGCATGAAGTACATCGGTGCAGCTACGGGGGTCCCACGAGGCAGGGGGGCACGCCCAGGGGGGGCGCCCCCCACCCTCGTGAGCACCTCCCTTGGCTCCTGACGTGGGGTCCAAGTCCATCCGGTAGCTTTCCTTCCAAAAATAACTTCTCCAGTTGATTTCGTTCCGTTTTGACTCCGTCTGATATTCCTTTTCCTCGAAACACTGAAATAGGCATAAAACAACAAATCTGGGTTGCGCCTCCGGTTAATTGGTTAGTCCCAAAAATAATATAAAAGTGGATAATAAAGCCCAATATTTCCTAAAACAGTAGATAAAGTAGAATGGAGCAATCAAAAATTATAGATACGTTGGAGACGTATCATCCACCCACGAAGGGTCCACGAAGAAGCAACTTTGTCTATCCCACCATGGCAATCGCCCACGAAGGACTTGTCTCACTAGGGTAGATCTTCACGAAGTAGGCGATCTCCTTGCCCTTACAAACTCCTTGGTTCAACTCCATAATCTTGACAGAGGCTCCCAAGTGACACCTAACCAATCTAGGAGACACCACTCTCCAAAAGGTAATAGATGGTGTGTTGATGATGAACTCCTTGCTCTTGTGCTTCAAATGATTGTCTCCCCAACACTGAACTCTCTCTCACATATTTGGATATGGTGGAAAGATGATTTGAGTGGAAAGCAACTTGGGGAAGGCTAGAGATCAAGATTCTTGTGGTTGGATTGGAATATCTTGGTCTCGACACATGAGTAGGTGGTTCTCTCTTAGAAAATGAGTAGTGGAAGTGTAGGCACATTTATGATGGCTCTCTCCACGAATGGAGAATGGGTGGAGGGGTATATATAGCCTCCACACAAAATCTAGTCGTTACACACAAATTCCCAAACTCGGTGAGACCGAATAGTGAAACTCGGTCAGACCGATTCAGTTCAAAATGTGAATGTTAGAGTTTTCGGTGGGACCGACAACATCAACTCGGTGGGACCGATGTGCTAGGGTTAGGGTAAAACCTCAACTCAGTTTTACCGATTACACAAACTCGGTGAGACGGATTTGGGTAATAAGAAAACAGAGAGTTGGTCAAGCAAACTCGGTGGGACCGATTGCATGTCTTGGTGGGACTGAAATTATTGCAACATGCAACAGAGAGTTTGCAAGTCCATCTCGGCGAGACCGAGATCCCATCGGTGAGACCAAACTGATTAGGGTTTCTGGCAGTGGCTAAGTCAAAAGAACTCGGTGGCGCCGGATAGATCAAATCGGTAGGGCCGAGTTTGACTTTTAGGTTTAGGACATATGTGGAAATGAGAAAGTGGTTAAGGGCTTTGGAGCATATCACTAAGCACTTTGAGCAAGCAAGCCATTAAGCAACATCTCATCCCCTTTTAATAGTATTGGCTTTTTCTATGGACTGAATGTGATCTTGGATCACTAAAATGAAAGTGTAGAGTCATGAGCTTTTGGCAATGTTTGTCCTTAGCATCTTGAAGGGGTTCCACATCCTCTTGTCGATGACACTCCAATGTTGAACTTATCTGAAATAGACTAGATGAAAATATTAGTCCAACAAGAGATATGTTGACATTAATTACCAAAATCACCCAGGGAGCACTTGTGCTTTCAATCTCCCCCTTTTTGGTAATTGAGGATACCATACATGAAAGCTTTAGATAAGGATATAAGGAAATAGCAAGGGAAGCTTTGGAAAGACATGTAACATTCATATGCTCCCCCTACATGTATGAAATCATGTGATTATGGAATATGAGAGCATGAGAATGCATAAGTATGATAGAGCAAGCAATGAGTTACATGTATCTTGGCTATATGCATCAGAGCAAATGGTGTATATACTCGAAATATACCTTCATGTTCATGAGTCCTTCTTGCAAACAATATATACCTCAACAAGAGATCTTCATGCACATGAATGTGATGCATATACTTACCTTGTGGTCTTGAACTAGCTTTGGAAGAGATGAACCTAAGTAAACAAGGTTAGATAACATACAAACACCCACTAGACAAAGCAAGAGCAGGAAATCACAAGAGTACCAAGATTGGGATGACATGTAGAGAGTGAGTACTAAGTACTCTATTTTGTTATAGACATGTCCCCAAAGAGTAAAGATATGCAATGAATTCAATGAAATTTCCTTCCCTTGGAACTGAGCTCTCTCCCCCCTGAATATGATATTGGGTAATGGGAGAAGATAGGGAAAGGAAAATCAGAGCAAACAAGTAAATTAGAGCAAAACAGTCATAACAATCATAACACATGTCTTTCCCTTCTTCAAGACATGGGACATCTCTCCTCTTATGGATAAGAAGCATCAGGAGAAGCTTTAGGTGTGCATTCTCTCTTATGTGATAAGCTTTGATGTGCTCTCTCTCCCCCTTTGACATCAATTTCCAAGAAGGGATCTTCGGGAGCATGAGTCAAGTAGGTTTTGTCCTTGAGTCACATTACAAAGCAACATGTAATATAGGATGCTGGTAGAGGACAAGAATCATTTAGTGGAGCTGGAACAAATATGCAGGATGCAAATGGCAAAGTGTTTTCTCAGCATTGAAATCGGTAACACGGAGTTGTTATCTTCGGCGGCACCGAGGTGGTTCGGTTTATCCGAAAGAAACAAACCGGTGAGGCCGAGTTCAACACAGAGACAAAACAATTGTCATCTCAGCTCACTTAGGCAAACAAGATATCACAAAGAATTGCAAGGAATTAACTGAAGGATTTGCAATGAATTGGATGCAGGGAAATGCAGAAAATAGCAGAGAATAAAAGGAGGTCTAGATGAAGTTTTTTTTGAAAGGAAAATGCATGCAAGAAACAAATGCAAGAACACAGACTAACACAAGAGAACTTCATCTAGAATTGGTCAGCAACAAAGTCACATATATTAGAGTATATTGACTTAGGATTCAAGTGAGGACACTTGATCATAGGTCATACTCATCGTTTAAGCTCAAAATGGGGTTGCCATTTTTCGTTTAAGCATTTTGATGTATTCACATCTTGTTGAGTTACTTTAACCCATGTCTTTTGGTAAAGCTTCTCTAAGATGGAATGACATACCTTAGTGGTGGTGATCTTGATCATGTAGTTGAACTTGTGTGGGAAGCTCAAGGTTGATGTAGCTCATCAAGAGTTCGGAGCACCACTTGTAGTTGGAGTTCATCTACCTACATGGGTTAGTCTTGCAAGGAAGATCACTTGTGTATCCAAAATGGCAATCATGAAATTTGATATAAATAAATTGTCAAAGGATATATTGAAAGGATTCGTGCTTCCCTGTATTCAACCACCATATTGTAGAGACTTGGAGATGTAGAGATTGCTTAGTATGTGATTGAGTTGCAATCTCATAGAGTTGGGCTTATCCAAGTACCTACAAGGGTTAGATAACATGCAAGAGTACAAGAATATCCAAGACATATGATCATCATCATAAGAGAAATATCAAGGATAGTCATAGAAAGGCTCATGCCTTGCATGCATCCACATGGAGTTTCTACTCCAAGTTAGAGGCATCAATGATGTTCAATTCACCTCTCAAACGACAAAACACTTTCTCATCAAGCGGTTTGGTGAATATATTTGCCAATTGCTTATCGGTACAAACATGCTTAAGTTTGATATCTCCCTTAGCAACATGATCTCGAATGATATGACGACGAACTTCAATATGCTTAGTTCGAGAATGTTGCACGACATTATGAGCAATCTTAATATCACTCTCATTGTCACAAAGCAATGGGACATGTTTCACATATATCCCATAATCTTTAAGAGTTTGGGTCATCCAAAGTAATTGAGCACAACATGAACCGGCGGCAATGTATTCCGCTTCGGCGGTGGATAAGGATACCGAGTTTTGTTTCTTGGAGGACCAAGACACAAGAGATCTACCAAGAAATTGACAAGTACCCGAAGTGGACTTTCTATCAACCTTATCACCGGCATAGTCCGAATCGGAGTAGCCAACAAGATTAGAAGAAGACCTCTTAGGATACCAAATGCCAAAGTTTGGTGTATGAATTAAGTATCTCACTATCCTTTTCACAGCCTTAAGATGACATTCTTTGGGGGCCCCTTGACATCGTGCACACATGCACACACTTAGCATAATATTGGGACGGGAGGCACATAGATATAACAATGGACGAATCATAGAGCGGTAAACTTTTTGGTCAACCGGTTTGCCATCCTTTGTCAAGTCAAGGTGTCCACTAGTAGGCATGGGGGTACTCATACTTTTGCATTATTGGATGTCGAACTTCTTGAATAAGTCCTTGGTGTACTTTGTTTGAGAGATAAAGGTTCCCTCCTGAGTTTGCTTGATTTGCAAACTAAGAAAGAACTTGAGTTCACTCATCATAGACATCTCAAACTTCTCCAACATTAGCCTTCCAAACTTTTCACTAAAATGAGGGTTAGTTGAACCAAATATGATATCATCAACATAAATTTGGCACACAAATAATTCTCCATTAACCCTTTTAGTAAAGAGTGTAGAATCAATTTTACCAATTTCAAAGCCTTTTTCAATAAGAAACTTAGTCAAGCATTTATACCCATAAAGAGCTTTGTGAAGTTTGTAAACATGGTCGGGTTTCTTGGGATTAACAAAACCAGGAGGTTGTTTAACATAAACTTCCTCCTCAATTTCACCATTAAGAAAAAGCACTTTTGATGTCCGTTTGATATAATGTGATGTCATGACGATTGGCATAAGCAAGTAAGATATGAATGGACTCAAATATAGCAATGGTGGCATATGTCTCACCATAGTCCATACCTTCGACTTAAGTGTAGCCTTGAGAAACGAGAGGAGCCTTGTTGCGTACAACTTGTCCATCTTTATCTTACTTGTTCCGAAACACCCATTTTGTTCCAATGATATTGTGCTTCTCATCGGGCTTTTCAACCAACGTCCACGTTCCTCTCGAAATTGTGTAGCTCTTCATGCATAGCGTTCACCCAATCCGGATCATCAAGAGCATCTTCAACCTTCATAGGTTCAATGCTAGAAATGAATGAGTAATGCTCACAAAAATTAGCCAAACGAGTTTTATAACGAGTAATTCTCCCGGTTTGAATATCATCAAAGATTTGTTTGATGGGATGATCTCTTGAGACTCTAGCTCGAACTCGTGAGAGCTTTTCTTTGGGTCGGGGTGGAACATCCTCTTCATTGTCTTTTTCTTCCTCTTGTCTTTCTTTGTTGTTGTTGGCGTTGTTGTTCTCCCGTGGAGGTGGAAGGAGGTCGTCGAGGTTCATCTTGTTGTACATCCTCGTTTTCATTGTCTTGATGTGTCCCACTCGTGGATGCCTCCAAGTCAACTTGTGGATCACCATGGGTGAAGTTGAGGCTTCCACTTGGACGGAAGAGGTACTCTCCTTCACTTCCATGGGGCGAATCTTGCCAATAGACAAGTCTTGTATAGCTTTTGAAGGATCTTTGTCACCTACATCAATTGGCAATTGCTCTACTTGCGAGACGTTAGATTCATAAAACTTCACATCTACCGTCTATTCAACCTTTCAGGTGAAATTGTTGTAGACACGGTATGTGTGAGAGTTTGAGCCATAACCGGGTAGGAAACCTTCATGAGATTTAGGAGCAAATTTTGAACGATGATGCTTATCAAGAATGTAGCACTTTGAGTCGAATACCCAAAAGTATCCAACTTGGGGTTTGTTACCGGTGAGAAGCTCGTATGCCGTCTTGCCGAGTAGCTTGTGAAGATATAGACGATTTGTTGCATGGCAAGCTGTCTCAACCGCTTCCGCCCAAAAGTGTTTTGGCATCTTGTACTCATCAAGCATCGTTCTCGCCATTTCGATGAGCGTCCGATTCTTCCTCTCAACAACTCCATTTTGTTGAGGTGTGTATGTAGCCGAGAACTCATGTGAAATTCCTTCTTCGTCAAGAAAGGTGTCCACATTGGCGTTCTTGAACTCCGTTCCATTGTCGCTGCGAACCTTCTTGATCTTCACTTCAAATTGGTTTTGGCCCTTCCTAGCGAAGTTTTTGAAGATCTTTTGGACCTGCGATTTATCATCAAGAAAGAACACCCACGTAAATCTTGAAAAATCATCAATAATGACCAATCCAAACAAGTTACCAACAAGACTCTTGTAGGTATTGGGACTGAAAAGATTCACGTGAAGTAGCTCAAGTGGTCTTCTCATGGTCATGATGTTCTTCATGGGATAACTTCCTGCAACCTGTTTTCCTGCTTGGCAAGCACTACAAAGTCTACCCTTGTCAAATATAACATCTTTAACACCAATGATATGATCACCTTTAATAAGCTTGTCAAGATTTTGCATGCCCACATGACCTAACAGTCTATGCCACAACCAGCCTTTAGAGGATTTAGCAATTAAGCAAGTTCTAGGTTGAGCCTTTTTAGTGAAATCAACAATGTATAGATCACCTCTACGTATGCCGGTAAAGACCATATTGTGATTATCTCTTCGAAACACTTGGCAATCTACTTCAGTAAATAGGACATTGAAACCGAAATCGGCTAGTCTAGATATAGAAAGTAAATTGTAGCCAAGAGATTCGACGAGCATAACATTTTGTATGGAGCTATCATGTGAGATGGCTACTGTTGGGGATATAACTACTGAGTGTAAACCGCCCAGGAGGGGCCGGTTCACCTTCAACTATATTGAAGCCCATGAAGACCCAGAAGATGGCGCTTTACTAATGAAGCTTAGAGGCCCGGAGCCCAAAGGCAGATTAGGGCTCATAGTGGTAAACCGTCATAGTCATGTAACTTGTATTGTAAGTTAGGAAAGGAGAGACCGAGCCGAACACTTGTATGAGCCGGCCTCGGGATCTGTAAACCGGCCGGGCATCAACCTATGTATATAAGGGGATGACCCGGCGACGGTTCAGGGACAAGAAACAACAACTCGAAAGCCAGGCATAGCGTGTTTTGCTCCCTAGTTATCGAGACCCCAATAATCCCATCACAACTAGACGTAGGCTTTACCTTCATCGAAGGGGCCAAACTAGTATAAAATCCTCATGTCCTTTGTTCGGTTTAACCCTTTTAAGCTAACCCGTCGCGATGGCTCCATGACTAAGTCCTTTCATGAGGACATCTGATGTGATATTTCCACGACAGTTGGCGCCCACCGTGGGGCTATCGCACGATGGTTTCGAGTTCTTGAAGGGCAGCTTTGAAGGACTCAAAGGATATGCAGTGGGCCGGATGACCAAGAGTCATCGCGGCAAGCTCTACATCGATGACGCAGGGTTAGGCCCCGAGGCCAGCTCAATTGAGTACGGGTACCGGGTCCCCATTGGCGAAATTCACATTTTCATCGGCAAGATCGGCGAACCGGGCCCTGAGCCGGACATCTGCACCGACCTCGTCGAGACGGCTCAACGTGCAAGCCCCGCTCGGATTCAGCCCACCATGAAGCGTGCGTTTGTAGGATGTGTCCACGGCATCGGATCTGAACCGGTGTCCGAAGGTGAGACGGTCGCTTATTCCGACGGCGAATCATCTGCCGGTGAAACCGAGTCCCTGTACCAAGTTCATGATGGTGTGTTTGAAGGGTATTCCAATGGCACCAGTATTCCGGAATTTCTTGAACCGCCAAATCGAGTCGGAATCTTCATGGCCGGAACACAGCCAACTTTGCAAAATTCTACTGCGGCGGCATCCGGACTAGCAACAGGGCAGGAGGCATCGTGCGCTGGCCAGCTCAAATTCTGTCCGGATTGATGGACGCTTGGACAACATTATTGGCCACAGCAATTACCCCAGAGACTCAAGATCGGCATAATGCAGAGGTCGCTAAGTTACGGGATCAGATAGCGCAAGCCAAGGAGGACTTGGCGGCAGAAGATACCAGGATGGCTGAGGAACGGGCCGCTTTAGATGCCCGGGCGCAGCGGATTCAAGCCGAGAATTATCGACTTTTGATGGATCAGAATGCTTCGAATGAAGTATTCAGGAGGAGACATCGATCTCGCTTGCCGGCGGATTACAATGCGATGAATCTCTTTGATACGCCAGGGGGAGGGACTAGTAATTCGGCAGCAGTGAACCAGACTATTGTGCCAAGGACCGGAGCGCCGGATCAACCTCCGGTGATGGGTCCACCTCGATGGACAAACAACCCGCCACGGTATACCACACCCCCGCCAGGTCACTTCTCTACCCCTTTGGATAATATGATAGCAGCAGCATCCCGGCTGGCAGCTATTCCGATAGAGGGTGAATCGCTAGCGGCGGTTTAGACACGGCGGGCCAGGGATCTTCTTCAAACTGCTATGATGCAGCAGCAGGCTTACTCGTATAGCCGAGACAGTATTCACACGACCCCATGTCCGAGCAAAAGCTATAGCAGACATATAGATGAACCGGAGGTGTCCAGCAGTGCACGGTGCCGTATTGTCCCTCAAGGACCCAATCCGGCACGTGGTGAGGTGAATGCTCAGGACGTGGTGGATAATGGCAGAGCATGAAGGGAGGCTACTTTAGCAGCACAATATGCGGGTCATTATCAACCCGCCTCGGTTCAGCCAGCAGCGTCAGTAGACCGAGGCACCGGGCTTGCCTTCAGTTCCTAGGGAGTACCGTGTCTCATTCCGGCTCGCTGTAATGTGTGGCTGCCTAAATATTTCAAGGGTCCACGTAAGGTGCCTAATTACACCGCTGATCAACCGCCCGAGGCATGGGTGGAAAGTTATGAGATGTCAATGGAGATGTTGGATGTGGATGAAGCGGCTTGTGCAAAGTACTTCACGATGATGTTAGAGGGAACAACCCGTACATGGTTGAAGAACCTGCCAGCCAACTCCATCGAGTCATGAGACCAATTGAAGGCCCGGTTTATAGCAAATTTCAAGGATACATGCAAGCAGCCTATGTCCATTGTGGATCTGGATGCCTGTGTTCAAGGAGAGAATGAGTCAACAACTCATTGGGTGTGCCGGGTTTCAGAAGTTTTGCACTCGTCAGACCGCATTAACGCTGGCCAATCATAACGCTGGAGCGTAATTGCCGATTTAAGTCACTGAAGATGAAGTTGGGACGGCTCAAGCGCCACTGCAATTACATGGGAACCCTTATGGCAGCCTTGGTAAAGTATGCCGATTCTGATAATACCAAGGATCCCGATTCTGATGAGGAGAAACCGGAGAAGGGAAAGAAGAACGGCGGTGCAGAGGGATAGCAGCACAACCAAGGGGGCCATGGGAATAATGGTAAGCGCAAAGCAGATAATTCAGATTTTGTGGCTAACACTAATATGCAGCGTCGTAAGGGTAAACCGCCCCAGTGCGGCGGCGGTATGAATCTAGAGCGTTTGTTAAACCATCCCGGCCCAAAGCACGGAACCAAGGAGGTTCCAGCAACACATCTTTGGAAAGATTGTCACATTATGAAGGAGTTCAAAAAATCTGATCTTTTTTGGTATGATCAGGGTCCATCGGGCGGTTTAGGTCCAGGTTTTCATGGTGGCGGCGGTTCAAACTCTAGATTTCAGAATAATCAGGGCAACCAGGACAACCAAGGTGGTAATAACCAAAAGAATAATCAAGGGAATCAGCAGCAGTCAGGTTATCAGAGTCACCCAAAGTAGTTGAATGGTGGGAAGTACCATGTGTTCACTACTAGTTTGTGCAAGCGTGATCAGAAGCTTCACAAGAGAGCAGTTAATGCTGTTGAACCGGCAGTACCACGTTATTTGCGGTGGTCCGAGCAACCTATTGTGTGGAGCAGAGAGGATCATCCGCCCCGGGTTGACAATCTGGGTCATCTGGCTTTGGTGGTGGCACTTCAGGTGGGAGGTTCTAAATTCACCAAAGTACTGATGGATGGAGGAAGCAGCATCAACATCCTGTACTATGAAACCTTTCGTCGCATGGGGTTGACAGACAAGAATCTTAAACCGCCAAACACTGTTTTTCATGGTGTAGTGCCACGTAAATCGGCATATCCTGTCGGCAAGATCGCTTTGGAGGTTGTGTTTGGAGATGAGCATGATTCCAGGTCTGAAACATTGAGCTTTGAAGTGGTGAAGATCCAGAGCCCGTACCACGCACTGTTTGGACGGCCGGCTTATGCAAAGTTCATGGCGAGGTCCTGTTATATTTATTTGCAGCTCAAGATGTCGGGTCATAAGGGGACCATCACAGTTCACGGGAGTCGTAAGATCGCTTTGTATTGCGAGGAAGGTGATGCGACTTATACTGAGTCAGTTTGTGCTACAGAGGAATTGAAGTTCTATAAGGGCAATGTTGATCCGGCAGACATGACCCCTCTGAAGAAGCCCACCACTGGGCATGACCCGAACCTGAAATTCAAACCGGCTGATGAGACTAAACTTGTTGACTTTGTTCCTGGCGATTCATCCAAACAGTTTAGCATCAGTACAAATCTGGATCCGAAATAGGAAAGCGCACTCATCGAGTTCATCTGTGAGAACCGGGACATTTTTGCATCGAAGCCTTCTGACATGCCAGGTGTACCGAGGGAACTCGCTGAGCACACTCTCAATATTGATCCCAAGTTTAAACCGGTCAAATAGTTTCTTCGCCGCTTTAACAAGGAGAGACGCAAGGCTATCAGGGAGGAGGTAGCCCGGCTGTTGGCTGCTGGGCTTATCGTTGAAGTGTTTCACCCTGAGTGGTTGGCTAATCCGGTGCTTGTTCTTAAGAAAAATGGCACTTGGCGCACGTGTGTGGACTATACAGATTTGAACAAAGCTTGTCCGGCCGATCCTTTTGCTCTCCCGCGTATTGATCAGATCATTGATGCGACGGTGGGTTGTGAGCGTTTGAGTTTGTTGGATGCTTATTCAGGTTATCATCAGATCAAAATGGTAGTTAAGGACCAGGAGAAGACCGCCTTCATTACTCCTTTTGGAGCCTTCTGCCACGTTTCTATGCCCTTTGGGATCAAGAGTGCCCAGGCAACTTATCAGCGCTGTGTGCAAAATTGTCTTCACAGTCAGATTGGGCGCAATGTTCATGCTTATGTGGATGACATTGTAGTACAATCCAGGAAGAAGGAGACATTGATAGATGATCTCAAGGAGACCTTTGACAATCTGCGTGTTTATAAGATGATGCTCAATCTAGACAAGTGTGTTTTCGGTGTTCTGGTAGGCAAGCTTCTAGGTTTTCTGGTGTCCAATAGAGGCATTGAGGCTAATCCGGAGAAGATCAAAGCGATTACGTCTTTGGCTAAACCGGCGTGCATTAATGATGTTCAACGTCTGGCAGGTCGAATTGCGGCCCTAAGCCGGTTTATTAGACGCTTGGGAGAGAAGGCGATCCCCCTATATCAGATGTTGAAGAAAATAGACACCTTTGTCTGGAGTGATGCGGCTAATGCGGCGTTTGAAGACTTGAAGCGGCAATTGGCTGAATCGCCGGTTCTTGCTGCTCTGGTTGACAAAGAGCCCTTGTTGTTGTACGTGGCTGCTAATGCCCGTGCTGTTAGTGTGGCAATTGTGGTTGAGCGCAAGGAGGCGGGAAAGGAATATCCGGTTCAACGGCCGGTTTACTATATCAGTGAAGTGCTTATCGAGTCAAAGCAACGATATCCGCATTGGCAGAAGCTGGTATATGGGATTTTTATGGCGAGTCGGAATCTCAAACAATACTTTCAAGGCCATCCCATTACAGTGGTCAGTTCAACTCCTTTGGGTGATATAATTCAGAACAGGGAGGCAACTGGCCGGGTTGCAATGTGGGCAATTGAGCTTGGTCCACATGGGTTGAAGTATATGCCTCGAAGAACCATCAAATCTCAGGCACTTGTCGACTTCATCAATGATTGGACCGAGTTACAGGCACCAGAGGACAAACCGGATAACACATACTGTACTATTCACTTTGATGGATCCAGGCAATTGGAGGGCTCGGGGGCTGGAGTTGTCCTTACTTCCCCTCGAGGTGATAAAATTCGTTATGTTCTCCGTTTAATGTTCCCCTATACTAACAATGTAGTTGAGTACGAGGCTTTATTCCATGGTCTCCGTGTGGCCAAGGAGATGAATTTAAGCCGGGTACGATGCTTTGGAGACTCTAATCTGGTGGCCCAGCAAGTTTCTGGCACTTGGGATTCTAAGGATCCACTCATGGCGGCTTACAGACGCGAGGTGGATATTATGGCGGGTCACTTCAAAGGGTATCAGGTTGAGCATATTGATCGGCGCAAAAACGAAGCGACAGATGCTTTAAGCCGGCTGGGATCTCAGCGTAAACCGGTACCTCCCAATACCTTTTTAGATATCTTGCATAACCCGTGTGTTAAGTTGCCTACAGAGGAGGATTTAGCTGTTCCTGATCCGGAGGCCCAATTGGTTGCCGCTTTACATCTTATTCCAGATTGGACGGTTGCATATTTGGCGTATATGAACCGGGGCGAGTTACCAGACGATGAAGTTCTGGCCCAGCAGATAGTCCGGCGATCCAAGTCCATGGTTATTCACAATGGCGAGTTACACCGCTGCAACGTTTCAGGCATATTCCAGCGTTGTGTTTCTCCTGAAGAAGGCCAAGAGATTCTACGGGAAATTCATGAAGGGGATTGTGGTCACCATGCCAGTTCAAAGTCCCTGGTTGCTAAAGCTTTTCGTCATGGATTCTACTGGTTGACAGCTCATGCTGATGCGGAGGATCTGGTAAAGCGGTGTGACGCTTGTCAGAAGTTTTCGCGCCGAGCTCATGTTCCGGCTCAAGAATTAAGAATGATTCCCATTACTTGTCCGTTTGCCACTTGGGGGCTTGATATGGTGGGGCCCTTTAAGCGCTCCAAGGATAAGAAGGCCCACCAGTTGGTGGCGGTTGACAAGTTCACTAAATGGGTTGAAGCGGAGCCCGTCAGCAAGTGTGATGCGGCTACGGTGGTTCAATTTCTCAAAAAGGTTATCTTCCGCTTTGGCTTTCCACACAGCATCATCATGGATAACGGCACAAACCTTTCTAAAGGTGAGATGGAGGATTTCTATCAGAGAGAACACATCCGGCTTGATTTAGCATCTGTGGCGCACCCCCAATCCAATGGTCAAGCTGAGAGAGCCAATCAACAAATCTTGAAGGGTATCAAGCCCCGGCTTATGGTTCCTTTAAAGCGGACGCCGGGTTGTTGGG
Organism: Triticum aestivum; assembly: GCF_018294505.1. Taxonomy (NCBI): domain Eukaryota; kingdom Viridiplantae; phylum Streptophyta; class Magnoliopsida; order Poales; family Poaceae; genus Triticum; species Triticum aestivum. The sequence continues at coordinate 503,131,332 of NC_057795.1, read as the reverse complement.
TAGAAGAATTGCCTTCTGTGTTATGGAGCATCAACACCACCCCCAACAGATCAACAGGTTACACACCTTTCTTCGTGGTTTAGGGGCAGAGGCAGTCCTCCCAAGTGATATTCGTCATGATTCGCCCCGGGTTGCCAATTATGTTGAAGCGGACAATGAGCAAGCACGCCAGGAGGCGTTGGACCTGTTAGATGAAAAATGGGACATGGCTTTGGCTCGCTCGACGGTTTATCAGCAAGACCTGTGGTGTTATCACAGCTCTCCTTCATTGATGTTCGAGACAACTCACGCAGTTCTGAGGAGTAGACCCGGAGGCTGTGGAACATAGCTCTCCTTCGGCCTTACTATACTTGAGCCATAGGCTTCTCTTATGTACATATTTCGACAATGTATATATTATGATCAATATAATAAATCTGCATCCTTGCTATAAGCAGGGCCTCTGCTATTTTTTCTCAAATATAGTTGAGTTACATGGGGGCTTCAGCTGGCAAAGTGGAGTACTACCTATTAAACCGGCTATCATGCCACAATACAGCTTGGGAGCTTCACATCCAAGGGGCCAAAGAGAGTCTGAATGCTCTGCACAGCTCAAACATAGGCACCCAATGAGCACAGCTCACAAAGTTACTTGGGGGCTCTTTGTCTAAAGTAACAAAGAGTTTGAAAGGACCCTTGTAATTGGGTATCGACCCACGGCTTGGAAGCCTGGTGTATTCACCTAAAACCCCGGGTTAACCTGCCTTCATCAAGTAAGCCACTCCTATCCAGGTAATCCTGGCACGACCCGCTGATCGTTTGACAAGTCAATCTTATACAGACCCTGAACTTGTCAAAGTTAAAACAACGATTGGTTAGTTGGAGGTCCATCTTAAAAGGCTTTGCAAAATGGTTTAACTCAGTGGCCTGGCAGCCCATGAAAAGCCTCGAATTTGGGCCTGGCAGCCCTTGAAAAGCCTCGACTACACGGTTTTATTTGCCTTTGTCAAGATTTTTTCTCTTTTGATGAATTTTATGTTGAACCGGTGTCTATTGACCCGGTATGGCTTTTCAGTCATCATACTAACCCGGTGTTTGTTAACCCGGCATGGCTTTCAACTACAAGTTGTCAGACCATATTATCAAACCGGTGTTTAAAAACCCGGCCTGGCTTTGACTACATGTTGCCAGTTTGATCATCTGGTGTTCATCGTAACCCGACATGACTTATTACACACCATCATTACATGGTGAGAGTTATAAAAACTCAAGATTTGGGTCTTCACCCTTACTATAATAAAAGTTGGTAAGCCAACTAAGTGATTTCATATCACAGGCATGACTTATTTCATATTTATTCAGCTTTGGTTATTAGCCAGGCTTCGTCTTGGGCATTGTGACCCGTCCGGCGGTAAACCGCCCAGACAATTTTTTGTATGCAGACATCAAGATCGCATGAACTTATCAAAGTATAATCAAGCACAACAAGTATCATGGCGGATCAACATAGTCATGCATCAGTACCACAAATCAAAGTATTTTAACTAGCCTATTACAAGGCGCTTTGAGGCCCAAAGTAATGACTGTTTTTACAGAACAAAGTCTGTAATGATAACTATATTGCCGAATCAAGATTCATCGCTGGGCTGACGTGATGTTGATGGATCTTCAGGCGTCGGTTCAACCTCCTCCTCTCCACCTAGTGGCTAGAAGTCAACGGTGGTCCAGTCAATCCGGGTTAAAGCTTGAAAGACAGCCTCTTCACTTATAAGATTCGACGGTTCAACGTCAGGAGCATAAGTGTCAACTCGATGGTTGTTGGCATCATAGAAGGACCGATGCGAAGTCAAATTCACCTCGTCCGCCAGCTGACTTGCTACCGGACACATCTCTTTGGTCAGGGCCTTGAGGGCTTCATTATCGAAGGCTGATCCATTTTCTTGTTCATCCGGATAGCCCTTGGCGATATCAACTGGATCCAGGTCAGCTATCCATGATTTGGCACGTGTCAGCGCTTCACCTCCTCTATCTGAGCAGGGGTCATTGAGAGCCTGGCCAAGGTATCCTTGATAAAGGTGGGTGCCGGTTTGTTGTACGAAGCTGCAGAGATGACCCATTGTGCACCAGTATACAATTGCTCAATCAATGTGTATGCTGCCTTCAACTTCATCCGCATGTCTGCGCCTAGATGAGCAATGCGATTACCTGAAAAGGTTTTGAAACTTAAATGTTAAACCGGTAAAATTGAAGATACTTCCGAATAGGATATTATAAAGTACTTACCAAAAACTACAGCTGTCATGGCATTCACTTGATGTTTCAACCCAGTCAGTTCTTCCTCAACGGTTTAAGAGCTGCTTCGGCGTCGTCAGCCCGCTTCAACAGAGCAGCTTTTTCAGTTTCCCAGTTGATGCGTTCAGTTTTGAAGCCATCCTTCAATTGTTCCATGGCAGTAAAAGCGCCCTTTAGCTTGGCTTTAGAGGTCTCTTCTTGCTGGGACTTGATATTTTCTTGAAGATCGGTGATTTGAGACTCTTGGGTCTTTATATCAGCCTACAAAGTCAGATGATAAAACAATTAATATCTCTTAAAGTCCCAAGTGCATAACAAGTTATACACTTGGCACTTGGGGGCTAATGCGGATTTCTTCTTAAACCGGATATTTTAAAGTCCCAAGGATCAATACAAGTATTAAACTTGGCACTTGGGGGCTAATGCTTAATTGATCAGTTACATTCACGCTGAAGGCACTTGATAAAGACAAAGGCTTAACAGAATGTCCCAGTTCATCTTGATAAGGTTAACCGGCCCTTGGGGGCTACTCAGTTGAAGTATTCTTAATATCAGAAGATCCGATTTGTCTACAAGAGATAAACCGGCCCTTGGGGGCTACTATGGAGTTGATATACATTGCAAGCAAATTTAAAGTATTTTCAAGATTACCTCATAGCGCTCCTTCATTAAGTTCACCAAACCGGCCTCATAATCCCGGCTTGTGAAGAGGCGGTTTAAGAATCCGGAATGAAGTTCCTCGGTGCTAAGGTTGACGAAGCTGGACAAATCTGTCTTCCCTTTCCCTTTGCCCATAGCTGCAAACTCCTCCTTGGCAGTGTGCTTTGACAAAATAATTGGGTTGCCAGGGGCAGTGAAACCATGACCAGTGATAACAACATCATCATTGCCACCTTTTGAGGGGGTTGGCGGATTGACACTATCCCTAGCCGGGCTTGGCACGTCGTCGCCCTTGGCTGGGCTTGGAGGATCAGCAGGCGGACTAGACGGATTGACTTCTGGCGCTTCAACATATGTATCCTGACTTTGAGGCACAGGGTCATCAATGGCAATATCAGCTTCTTTGTCAGCGCCTTCTGAAATTCTGTCTGGTTCAACTTCTTCAGTAGGGACAGTGGTTTTTGTTTTCTTGCTCAAACGAGCTTTGGCACTGTGATATTAAAACAAGAGGTCAGTTGGTAAACCGGTGCAAAAAGACAAAGTTAAAGACAATATCCTTACCCAGGGACGGTCTTAAGGGGAGGCATCTGAGTTGTGGATGAACCGCCAGATGAAGAGTTGGAAGACACCTGGTAATTCGAGTCAGACGGATTAAGAGGGTCACGGAAGCAACCCTTCAAGGGATAAAGACTTTCGGGAGAACAAGAAACCTCTGGACGACCCTTCCGGTTTGGTGTATCCGGTAAACCGGAAGAAGTGACCTATTGGCTGCTGTGCTGGGTTGTGCAACGACCTTCATGTTGTTGTGTCTTCAAAGAAAATTGTGGATCCAAATGAGCAAGAGGGTGAGAGCATTTTACTTTCCGAACGGCTCGGTGAAATCTTTGAACCGGCACAAGTTCATAATCGGAAGAAAGGATGATTACCTCAACATGGTCCGCACGACTGGCTTCCGCATCATCCTGGTAATGATCATTGTCAATAAGATGTATGAAAAAGGAGCCAAGGGAGTCAAGTTCTACCTCGTTTTCCGATTCAACGGCATCCTCAGGCGGATCAGAGGACTCGGTAGTTTTCTTCTTGCCTGCCCTCTTTACGACTTTGCTTTTCGGGCGTTGAGTTCTCACCGGTTTGTCTGAAGGTTTTCTCTTCCAGAAAGAGCTGTTGGCCTGTAAAAACAAACAAAGGATTATCAGAATAAAGTTAAAGCAGAAACGGATTAATAAAGGTGGAAAAGGGTAAAATGCTTACTGCTGGTGGTTTGTTGGAAGTACAAAAAGGAGCCAATCCGGTCTTGCTGCATTGAGCGATTGGTTCATCCAACATTTTCTTCATGGCTTAAGTAACTTCCTCATCAGTCTTTTCTATCTCATTGGACCGTTGAGGGTCTTTTACATCTCCGGTATACTCATACATCAAACCGGAGCAGCGGCTTAAGGGAAGGATACCCCATGAAACCCAGCATCGAACAAGGCTAATGCCGGTTAAACCGTTCTCTAGGAGGGCCCGGAGCTTAATGATTTGCGGTGCATAAACTTGACGCTCTTTAGCGGTGAGCTGTGGAGGCAGTGGATGGCTATTGCTAAGCCGCTGAGCACGGTAACCCGGCAGAGGGTTTTCATCAGCAGGTGCAGTGTTCAAATAGTAAAACCAGGTTGGATTCCAGTCCTTTGGATGGTTGTGGTGTTTTGCATGAGGGAAGTCAACTTCTTTCCTTTTCTGAATTGATACGCCACCAAGTTCAGTGTTGGGGCCGTCAGAGAATTTGGTCCGGCGGTTTAAGTGGAAAAAGTCTCTGAAGAGCTCAACAGTTGGTTCCTCTTGAAGATAAACTTCGCAAAACACTTGAAAATTGCGTATGTTGGACACAGAGTTTGGTCCGATATCCTGAGGATGGAGTTGAAAGCTAGCAAGCACATCCCGGAAAAACTTTGAACCGGGCGGGCTAAAACTCCAGTCTAAATGCTGCATGAACACAATCACTTCCCCGGCTTGAGGTACTGGGGGACACTCAGGGCCAGGAACTCGCCAATGGAGGACATCTTTCTTGGCCAAAGCGCCAGTCAATACATATCCATTGAGCTGCGTTTCGGTGATCCGGGAAGGAACCCAGTTGCATGCGGCGAATTGCTTGGTCATATTTGAAAGGAAACTGGAAAAAGCACGAAGGCCGGTTTATGAGTCGAAGTTGATGTATACCAACCCGAGTTAAACCGGATAATTATGCATGTTAAACCAGCTATTGCTACTCAAGTTAAATGGTGGTTTATGTGAGGGCTAATGGTACCAGGCAGATTATGATTTTCTACAAGTTAAACCGCCTATGAGGGAAGCAACAGAGATTAAATTCACTAAGTGTTGCAGAAAACAGGTTTCACACAATGATGAAATTATTTTGGATCTACCATGCTTCAGTAAAGAAAAATTTCTGTGACCTATAAAGGCGTTAAGCAGAACAGAGGAGTTCGTGCGTTCTATTGAGGATTTTTTACAAAGAAGGAAGATCTACTAGTGCCGAAAATGGATGCGGAGCAACTACCGCACGAGATCGACGCTACGGTTGGATCAAAGAAACCACGACAGAAGCAAAATGCGAAGAACTGAGATGAATGAGGAACTGTACAGATGAAATCGCTAACCCTAGCATGGATCTAAAAATGCGCAAAAGGGAAAACTTACAATAGTGGATCTGTTGCGGAGGGGCGCCGTTGTTCTCTGGAGCTTTTCAGGTTGATGCAGCGGCTTGGTTGGTGCAGAGATGAAGGTCGACGGTGGCGGCGACACTTGAGTTCGTCGGGTCGTGAGGAGGAAGACGAGGCGAAGAGGCAAGGGGAGAGAATGGAAAGGCCCGCCGGCCTTATTTATAAGGAGAAAGTGATAAGTGGTAGGTGCGAAAATCGAGGAGCCTGAAGCGGCAAAAGAGGGCGCGCCTGTCGCCTCGATCTTTGGGATACCATTAATGAAGAGAATCTTTTTAACCATTTTATAAAGAGATGATGTCATGATGATCCGTTGCTGTGTCCAGAGGATAACGTCACGGTGGTTTAACAAAGTTTATAGAAGAAGACATCATGGCGGTTTACAAAAAGTATAAGAAGATGTTCACAGGGTTTTTCTAAGTATTGAAGATTGACATGAACAAGGTTAAATCAATCTGGGGCCTAATGTTGGGGATATAACTACTGAGTGTAAACCTCCCAGGAGGGGCCGGTTCACCTTCAACTATATTGAAGCCCATGAATACCCAGAAGATGGCGCTTTACTAATGAAGCTTAGAGGCCCAGAGCCCAAAGGTGGATTAGGGCCCATAGTGGTAAACCGTCATAGTCATGTAACTTGTATTGTAAGTTAGGATAGGAGAGACCGAGCCGGACACTTGTATGAGCCGGCCTCGGGACTCTGTAAACCGGTTGGACGTCAACCCGTGTATATAAGGGGACGACCCAGCGGCAGTTCAGGGACAAGAAACAACAACTCGAGAGCCAGGCATAGCATGTTTTGCTCCCTGGTTATCGAGACCCCAATAATCCCATCACAACTAAACGTAGGCTTTACCTTCATCGAAGGGGCCGAACTAGTATAAAATCCTCATGTCCTTTGTCCGGTTTAACCCCTTTAAGCTAACCCGTCGCGATGGCTCCACGACTAAGTCCTTTCATGAGGACATCTGACGTGATATTCCCACGACAGCTACCTTACCAAGGCCAACCACCTTACCCTTTGAGTTATCACCAAAAGTGACATACTTTCGAGGGTCATCGTTTTCAACAAGCTCACGAAACATATCCTTGTCTCTGGTCATGTGATCAGTACATCCACTATCAAGAACCCATTCCTTTCCTCCATCCATGTAGCCATGAAGGTTAGCCATAAGACTAAAGTGTCTCATAGACTTATCAAGATCAAAGTCACTATTATCATCCTCATCATAGTATCCATGTTCAACATCATCTTGTGATTGTTCATTTCCTAGAGAGAGTGATTCATTAGTTTTGTGATCATGACAATGTGCATCTTTATGAATTCTAATGACTTCGGAAATGATATTGCTAATGATTCCAACATCTCCTTTGGCACGCATAAGGTCATGAAGCTCAAATAAACAATCTCCAAACTTAGGATCATTGGGATTCATCTTATTCAGAGCAATGGACTTGTGAAGAATCTCATCTATGTTTTTCAAGGAATAGTCCGGAAATCGTTCCTCAAGAAATCTCCGTATAGTATAAGCACATTCAAGAGTTGGCAAGCAACCAATCAAATTTCTAGGCAAACCTCTGGTGATAAGATTGATAGTTCTAAGATTGTGAATCATGTCAAGAGACTCATCAGGGGTAGGATGCAAGGGGTCGACAAGGGGTTCACAAGGAGTAGTAATGTACTTATTCAAGTGATATTCATGAAAAATTCCAAGCATATCATGTTTCCACTCACTATAGAACTCTCCATCAAGCATAAGCACTCTACGTCTAATACTCCTAATCGTAGACTCATCCATCTTCCTCCCATGGTGATTAAACCAAAGCAATGGAGACCAGATGATGCGGAGCATCCCACGATCATCCCCATGGACGTATCTACATCTCCCACGACACAACTTGGACCAATGACAAGAGCTCAAGCAAAGGCTATCGAAGATAAGGTGAACTCGCTCCTCTCCGAACTTCCACTTTCTACTTATGAGACATGGCTACTACCTCATGCGGAGACTCTATGCATGATCAGTATTTGGAGGGAAGCCACAGATCAGCTACATCCAACGGACAAGACGGCGAGGACACCAAGTTCAATGGACAAGAAGAAGGACTGCTCGAAACTCCCAGTCATCAGACGACCGGCATCTCTCAGACATCCGATGCCAAGTCCCAGCCAGTGCGCGCTCCAGCGCCCGGACGTCCGAGCAGCACCAGACGACTGACACCTCCCAGCGCCCGAACGGCCGAGCAACACCGGACGACCGACACCACCACACCCAAGCCAAAACATCGGAAGAATGGAGACCTCCGGACGACCGACCCCGACAGGATGACCAACAAGTCCTGACCAGAGCCAATACATCGGACACCTGACCGGAATCGGCCGTCCGGACCCTCGCGGGCTTTCGGACGACCGGTGACCGTCGGACGTCCGACGCCTGTATGCCCACCCGCGTGTTGGGCCGAAGCCCACTTACCCTTTCGTCCACTAAGACAATAAATAGACCTCCTCCTCCCTCTTTCTAGGGTTAGCAAAGGATTAGCTCATATTTGTGTGAGAGCTTTGCTCATCCACTTGGTTACTTCTCCATTGGAGTTCACGACCTCTTAGGAGAAGATCCCCCAAGCGGATTCAAGACCCGTTTACTAGAATACCCCCTCAAGACCTCCTCATGAAGAACTACTGCCACTTGTATCTTCCTTTCTTGTATTTGAATCGTGTATCTCTTTGTGTTTCAAGGATCCAGCATATGTGTGACCGGATCTTGTTGGTTGAGTGTTTTCTCTTGTGTTTCCTCTCGTGTTCCTCGTATTATTCTTAGGATCCCGTCCAATCGTGAAAGATCGGGCATCTAGGGTTCTACCCTACATCATCTTGGTATCATGAGCCACGTTGATCACGTATTTGGAGCCCCTACCCTTTGTTTTCTACCTTGATTTTGTTGTGTTCTTCCCCAATTTAGAAAATCCCCACCAAAAATAGCCCCAAAGTTTTTTGTGATTTGTTGGTGTGATGAAGTTTTGTTGGATTTGATCCATGGATTTGCTTTTCCACAAGTGGATCTAGCTTTTGCCCATCATCTCCACCATTTCCATTCACAAAATCGCCTGGATTTGACCATTTTCGCCATCTCCACCTCGAAAACCCGAGCTCATCCCGTGCTCGAAACCGCCCAGGCACCGGACGTGCGACGACTTCCGGTCATACGACCACCATCGGACGTCCGATGTTACCTGATGAAATGGAATATTTCAGTTCGGCCACCACCACCTCTCCACTTTCCACAACCACCTACGTACTCCCATACCTCCACTGCTTTCCGCAAGCACCACCTTCGCTTAACCGCTACCACCTCCGACAATTTTGACCCGTTTTGGTCTTTGAGCTTTGAGTTGCGGTTTCCATTTCCTAACGCGTTTCAGCTACTTAGGGACGGTTCAACAACGACAACACTGCCGCTCATATTCATCATCGACATCGACCGCTACATAATTTTGACAGCTCGACTGTAAGTAAGAACAGTAACTTCTATATCATCTTGGTATCATGGTATGTTTTCATGATACATTCCTTGCCATTGCATTGATAACCACCATAGCCCAACTTTGCGTACCTTGCCCATCAAGACTAGCCTTTGAGTATTGTCGCAACGTGACTTGTGCACATTAGTGATCATACTTACTATATCATACATACCATATCATTGTGGTGCATATCTTGGTATCATCTTTTGTGTCACAAAGTTTTCATCGCATATACACAATTGCTATCTTGGTTCGTGAAGTTTTGCATGAGAAACGAGCTCAAAAGAGAAAGAGCCAAACAAGCTTTTAAGAAAAAGGGAAAGATAAGCAAAGAGCTTATAAACAAGAACCATAGCATCACACTACATTAAGATTGTCATACTCGATCATCTTGGATCATATCACCAGAATACCATACATATAGCATATATACTTGGGATAGAAGTCGTTGCATTTTGGCCTAGTAGGTTGTGCACAAGTTTCATATCCGCCTATTGTGCAATCGTGCTAGCGTCTCTCCAGTGTTGTGCAACAAGAGCATTTCTGTGGATTCCACATTTTGTCTCATTCCTTGGTTGCACGACCCCACTTATCTATTTGCGTGTGTGTTTCCGTGTACCATACCTTGCTATTGGTCTACTTGTTGCATTTGCAAATTAGTGAATCTTTTCCAACATTATTGAGGCTCACTAACAGTTGCATCAAATTTTGTGTCACCATCCTAACCGAGCTCCACCGTAAGCTTTTACTTGTGTAGGTGTGAAAACTGACAAGAATTGGTACCAATTGTGCTATTTCCTTGTTCCACATTTGAGTGATCATTGATCCATCTTCAACATCGGTCAAGGTACATTTGGTATAAGTTCTTCTCTTTCTCCCTCTCACATATTTGCTTGGAATGATGGATAGGCCAAGTTCTTCTACCAACCCACTCTTCATGGAGCAAGAAGATGACATGTCATCCTATGTCACCAAGAGCCACCTCTTCGGTGTACAAAGAGTTTTACATCAAGAACAACAAGCGATGAGAGATTAGTTCGACAACAAGTTTGACACACACAAACAAGAGAATGATGCAAGAATGGACGCGATTCGTGCCTAGATGGTCAACCGCCATTCCACCACTTCATCCTACTCAAGGCGGAGCCGCTCAAATCGTCACTCTGGCGACACCCTCTCCGGCTCAAGTACACGGACATCAAACACTCTGTTGAGCCGCGCGCCAAGACCGTCAAGCTAACCGCAATCCTCTTCATGGCAACCATCCACAAGAGCAATTCGACGAGCAAGCACATCGTCAACGTCAACGTCACCAAGAGGAAGAGCGAGCGCGCCAACACCAAGACGAACAAGACTCTGAAGCACTCCGTCACCAACAACAACAGCGTGAAGCCCAAGCACTTGAGGCGCGACGTGCACTACATGACACAAGTCACGCCATTGCCGACTGCAATGGTCAAATGCGCGAGCAACAAGAAGCATTTCGCGAGGAAGTCCAAGAGAGGATTTATCAATCACGTGTGCTTCGTCAAGTTCTGTCGGGGATATACCCCGCGGTGTAACCCGCCGGATGTATGACCCGACTGGATCTTGGCGACTCATTGGCGACCCGCTCGGACCTGGCGGTTTACGACTCATTGGAGACCTGGCGGGCGGGTCAAATAGATGACAAGGCCCAAGGCCCAGAAGGCCGGCTTATGCTATGGTGGGCCGGCATAAGAGGAAAGGCATAAGGAGATTTCCCTTAAGGGGGCAAGACTAGGATTCCGCTTGTTATAGAATATTTTAGTCCTACTAGGACTCCACATGTAACCCGCCCCTCCAACTTATATAAGGAGGGGCAGAGCACCCAAAAAGAGGAGGAAAATAATCTTGAAGGCTAGACACAACTAAAGGGGAGCTGGCTTACGCGGCGACTCCCTCATGAGCATAATGAGACCTAGCCACAAACAACATGTAGGGCTATTACCGGATGATTCCCGGGGCCCGAAGCTATCTAAACTCTTCTCTTGTTTGTTGATCCGCCCCGCCTCTCTCGTCCCGATCAACCTCTCTCAAGCTACAACATAGATGCGTTGGCCTCACGAGTAAGTCCTCACACTAGGACACCTGCCGTGACAAATCCATGATAGTTGGCACCCACCGTGGGGCTCGCGTACGATGGCGTTGAGTTCTTGAAGGGATCTTATCTATGGTTTGAGAAGTTAGCAATTTTCCGGCTCAAACCGGCATGGGAAATTCACATCAACTATAAGTTCGTCAGTCAAGATTGACGAAGTGTTCTGCGGCAGCAGGGCATGAGATTAAGACTATTTTGAGTTATCTGTGCATGCCGTCGTCGTGTTATACGATGGACCGAGATCGACAAAGGTTCAAGAGAATTTCGATGGCTTGCTGGGTGCTGTATCCAGCGATCAGTCCAATCGCAATTTCCGCCGAGACGTCTAAGTGCTAGGAACGAAAGCCACTTTGAGTCACGGCGGCTTAAGTTTTTTTTGCCAAAGACAATTATAAACCGGAAACAGACAAAGACATGGATTCGCCCTCACGTGAAGAAATCAATTACGATCTGGAAGTGGATACAGAGTTGACCCGGGTTCCTTGCTGCCTCCCTTGGACGGCGTGGCCTCTGAGCCGCCGTGGTCGATCCCCCCGTGGCTTGCCCCTGCGGCCTCTTCGCTCTGCCCTCCACCGGAGCATCACCGGTCCGCTCCTCCATTGTGGATTTGCCGGGGCCCTCCAAGCCGTATCCACTTCTGAGGCCACCGTGCGCTGCTCCGAGTGGCCACCGCTGCTCTAACCTGTTGCTCGAGCCCCGACCTCCGCAATCCCCGTGCCAGCTCCGCGCCTCCTTTGTGGTTTACCTCCTCCGAGCCGCTCGACCTGCCCGCACCACCCGCTGCCATTGCCGCGTCTCACTCCGGTGTTGAGCCTCCCGTTTTCTACTGCGAGCCTCTGTTGCTGCATCTTGCTCTCGCCTTGAGTCGTCTCACTGCCGGTTTTCTCGGCCGCACACGAGCTAGCACCCGCGGTTCTAGTCCGCGGCGTCGAGCCGCCGTCGACCGTGCCAGGCCAATCTCGCCGCTGCCCCGAGCCACCTTAATGAGCCATGCGGCGCCTCGTGCCTCCGCCTCCGTTTCACCCTTGCGGAGAGCCGCCCCGCGCCGACCGGCCTGGAGCCGCTACTGCAAGCCACCACGCCAATCGGCCTGAAGTCGCCGCTGCCACCTTACCTCCTGATGAAGTTGCCTCCTGTCCGGGTTGCCATGAACCTCACCGGCCTCTTCCGCACTCGTCCGCATTGGGACCTGTCCCTAGTACCCTTGCCCTTGCTGAGTCATCTGCGCCCGTGAGTCGCCTTCTATGTTGCGGTGTAATCCATCTCGACCCGCCCCTGTTGTCCCTTGCCTTGAGACGGTGGCTTGTTTTTGTCGCTAAGGCCTATTGTCAAACAACAGAAACTGAAGATAAACTGCAACAAACCGAAGGACCAAAATATGCTCTTTTCCATAATGGAATCTAATATTTTAGAAACGGAAGGGTATACATGCTGGAGAAACAGCTCCATCAGGTTAATGATGCCAGGAAGTTTCTGGTGCTCAAGTTAAATTACTGCTGAGGTGGGGGTTTCTAAAAATTTACGTCCACAAACATTCTGCTTCAACTCAATTGACTACTGAAGAAACGCAAGTTTCAGTTTCAGCGGATACAGAAAACATACTTTGCTATGGGGTTTTTCCTGCTGGTAATTTGAGCTCAGGGATTTTCGGGTGTGTTGAAGGGCCCAACCTCACTTGCACCTCCGTCCCCGGGTTCACTGGTTCCCCACCGCTCCAGTAGTTAGTGCTGGCCAGAAGAGAAAAAGAAAGTAAAGAAAGGAAAAACGAGCAGGGTACTATTGTTACTTTACCATTTACAGCAATGAGGAGATAAAATCTGCCCAAAATCACGTCAACGATGCCAGGCGATTTGACCCACCGCTGGGCTGCTGGATGCTATCCGTAATTCCAACTGTGGATTTATCTGTATATTGAAACTTGGTCTGCTTCGTCTCTGTTTATCTAACAAAAAATGCCAGGTGATATCCATCCAAGTTTATCAAACATATTGTTTTCATCAAAGAACAATTACTCTTGTCTATGGTAACTTTTCACAGGACTATTATTCATTACAAAGGTGTCGCAAAGGGGCATGCACCAATATTATTTTTGCACTAGCGTGTTCGTGCCATGCTACTGGATGAATACATGCGCAAGTCGCCGCTTCCGCTACATCAACACGACGCGGCTGGATCGCCCGTCCACGCGGCTTACCGTGCCTGCAATTGATTTGCCCGTCCGCACCGGCTTACAACGCCGCGACCGGCTCATCTATCTGCTCTTGCGGCCGACTCAGCCGCGATTGATTGCAGCTTCACCGTGGTAATCATCAACTCCGCGGTGGATAAGTTTTAGCCTAACATATCAGGTGAAATCCATCTAGTATATTTTTATATTATATATTGCTTTCTTTAAAAGAGCAATTACTCTAGCTTGCAAGTTCTCCAATGCAGGACAAGTTGTCTACTGCAAAAGGGACTATTATATCTCTGAGTTGTCGAATGGCTCATATTGGTTTTTATCACGGTCAAGTATGAAGAATCTCAAGCCAACCCCTCGAGTCGTCTTGAGACTCGGGGGCTACAATGACATGACTCCACAGAATTGGCCTTTTTCAGTGAATTCAAGAACTCCGGGTCATTGGAGGGAAAAATAACCCGATCCCGGAGGCTGCTGTTATATTGATGAAAATTTAAAGGCTGTCAGAAAATTTCTTGGCTCAAAATGAAGATTCCGGTTTAAAATCCGGTATAAGAGAAATATGTCTCTCACAAAGCATTGAATCTCTCAATATCCGGTTTAAAATCCAGCTCAAGGGAAATCTATCTCCGACAAAGCTTTGAAGCTCTCAATATCTGGTTTAAAATCCCGGCTCAAGAAGAATTCATCTCTCGCAAGTTCGAGTTCTCAGGAAAAATTGAAGGATGCCAAAGAGAACTTGTTGTCATGATGCGCGGTTCAAACATGGGTGTCCTGTCTTATTGGCTTATCATTATTGATCACTTGGGGCTTCCTGCTTGTATTCAAAGCATAGCTGTGAATATCCCTCTTGATCGACACACTGCCAAAACTTATGGTCACTTGGGGGCTTCCTGCTTGTATTCGAAGCATAGCTGTGAATATCCCTCTTGATCGGCGCAATGCCATCACTTGGGGGCTTCCTGCTCGTATTCGAAGCATAGCTGTGAATATCCCTCTTGATCGGCGCAATGCCAAAACTTATGGTCACTTGGGGGCTTCCTGCTCGTATTTGAAGCATAACTGTGAATATCCCTCTTGATCGGCGCAATGCCAAAACTTATGGTCACTTGGGGGCTTCCTGCTCGTATACGAAGCCTAGCTATGGATATCCCTCTTGATTGGCTCAATGCCACAAACCACTTGGGGGCTTCCTGCTCGTATTCGAAGCATAACTGTGAATATCCCTTTTGATCGGCTCAATGCCACAAACCACTTGGGGACTTCCTGCTCATTAAGCATTGCTGCGAAATAACCCTTTTGGTCCGGCTCATACACCATGATTACAAAGCACGTGGGGGCTTCCTGTTCAAACATAGGTGTATTCACCAAAGAGAACATAGCTTACTACCCTCGTGAGCTGGCTTTGGACTATAAGTCGCCAGTGTATGATGATCTTATATACTTGAAGCGTTGTGCTCTAAGTTTTGGGATATTACCCCTTGCTGCATGCGGTGTTGTAAGCCGGCAGTACAAATCAATTGAACAGGGCATTGAGATCTCAATCTTTGGGTTGCAATCCTTACTGCACAGGTATGATAAGCCGGCATAGTGCGTAAATATCACATGTATGATATTTTGTTATGATTATATAAGGTTATGATTAAACTGGCCTGGCTTTGGACATTAAGTCGCCAGTATATTTTGGATTGTGCCATTGGAATCATGCACTTATAAATCATTGGATTATTACCTTCACTGGGATGGCAATGTAAGCCGACAGTATAAATCAATCCTACAGGTATGTTTTCCTGGCAATATGAATATGCGAGGTTTGACAACCCGCCCTGGCTTTTGACTTTAAGTCGCTAGTGTGTTTAGGCTTGAATGGCGTTGATGCTAATCTTTTCCATAATTGCATAAGATTATATTATGTTTGGGGTTGTTACTCGCCCTCTCTTTTGATGCTAAGTCGCCAGGGCATATTTGTTTTAACTCTGCAGGATTTGTAGAGCTATGACTTACATAAATTATTAAGTTCAAGCCCATCATCAAAAATTGAAATTGGTGTTTCAAAAGGGTTATCAATTATTGATTTTCACAAAGGCTATAAACTGCCGGGTTACAAAAATTCTGGTTTACAATGAATGCGCATTAAGTCGCTATCGGCCAAGAGCCGCCGGGTATTTAAACTCCGGATTTACTTGTCAACCGATGAGGTATTCAAATCTTTAATAGCCAAAATTGGCTGGATTTTCATGATGATATTGAATGATTAAGGTTTTCATACCGGGTTATATTACTCAAATCTTGAATAGCCAACATGGCTGGATTTTTCAAAGTCAATAACCAGTATTATGATTGAGGTTTTCAAAGTCGCTTCAGCGCAATGGCTATTATTTTATCAATTGATATGATTTATTCTGCAATGGAATAAATAGTCGAGTCGCTGCAGGCTTACGACCCGACACTTGGGGGCTACATTATTCAGATTGATATGACGTCAAATACGCAAGTCCCATGTCACTGCCAGCATGCACCATGGTACTTGGGGGCTAATGCAAGGTCATTTTTACTTACCTTATTGAAGACCCGACTCATCACATTGTAATGAGTCGGCCCTTGGGGGCTACCAGTTGCTCCTGTAAAAAATTCAAGGTACGCAATTGGTAGAGTACAAAGCTCTTAACCTTGTGGATGTGGGTTCGAGCCCCATGGTGAGGATTACATCATATGATGTTATTTTCAATGAAGTATATATTAAGTCCCAGCTCAATATTATCTTACTGAGCCGGCCCTTGGGTGCTGTACGTTGTTGTTGAGGTCTACATGATCATATCTACAAAGTCCCTGCTCATTATGGCATAATGACCCGGCCCTTGGGGGCTACACTTGTTGAAGTTTTTATGAGCATAAGGCAATTACAAGTCCCAGGTTGTTGCAAGCATGATAACTCGGCACTTGGGGGCTACATATGTGGAATATTCAGTTTTGACCAGTGACTGAAATGAACAACCTGGATTTCTTCAAGGTTGCAACATTTATATTGAAGCAAGTCTTAAGCTGTTACTATGCTCCCTTCTTAAGACTTGGGGGCTACAGGTGATATGCATACAAGGGAGGAATAACTTCAAATTCTCAGTTTTGAGCAAATCAGGTATTATATTATTATCTGAGAAATATGCAAATTTTATGACTCGGCATCACCATAAGATTAACCCGGCATCAGCAACAATTACATGACCCGACATCATTTGTTTATAACCCAACAATTTTGGCAATCATAAATCGGGAAGATCTACATCTTTAAGCCGGTTGAGTATCAGTTGAATATTTCAAGACCAATATTTTTGTCAAGTCAGAGAATTGAAGGCCGCCACAAATGGATTATTTCTTATAATATTTCTCTACAAGAGCCAATGTCAGCAAATTGATTATGAAGCTGGCCTATTCACCCAGATTTTTCAGAAGAAGTGCCAGGATTTTTTGCATTGGAAAAGTTTGAACATATCTGTTAAAGGAGATTTGCTATGAGATCATGGACACGCATCCAGGATGAAATGACAAGGACTTAAGGGTGATCAGGTGTCGGTTCAGGAAAATATTTAACCCAGAGCACAACCTATCAAATTTGTTCTTGTGTTTATTGTGTAGGATCAGTTTAACATGGATAAATCCAAATTAAACCGGGGGCTAATGTCGGGGATATACCCCGCAGTGTAACCCGCCGGATGTATGACCCGACTGGAGCTTGGTGACTCACTGGCGACCCGCTCGGACCTGGCGGTTTACGACTCATTGGAGACCCGGCGGGCGGGTCAAATAGATGACAAGGCCGAAGGCCCAGAAGGCCGGCTCATGCTATGGTGGGCCGGCTTAAGAGTAAAGGCAATAGGAGTTTTCCCTTAAGGGGGCAAGACTACGATTCCGCTTGTTATAGAATAGTCCTAGTCCTACTAGGACTCCACATGTAACCCGCCCCTCCAACTTATATATGGAGGGGCAGGGCACCCCAAGAGAGGAGGAAAATAATCTCGAAGGCTATACACAACTAAAGTGAAGCCGGCTTACGCAACGACTCCCTCATGATCATAATGAGACCTAGCCACAAACATCATGTAGGGCTATTACCGGATGATGTTTCCCGGGGCCCGAAGTTGTCTAAACTCTTGTCTTGTGTGTTGATCCGCCCTGCGTCTCTCGTCCCGATCAACCTCTCTCAAGCTATCACATAGATGCGTTGGCCTCATGACTAAGTCCTCACACTAGGACATCTGCCGTGACAAATCCATGACAAGTTCCTCAAGCTTCTCCACAAGCTCGAGAGCTCCTCCACAACCTCAATATCATCAAGAGCATGATGACTACAAAAATCCTCCACGCCAAGAGCAATATGAGATTGGCATTCCTCCACATCAAGGGCATCATCATCACCCTCGACCCAATCACAATGAAGAGCAATGCCACGGCAAGCTCAAGTTCACCATGCCCAAATTCCATGGAAGCAATGATCCTGAAGAGTACCTTTCATGGGCATTGAAGGTCGACAAGATCTTTCGTTTGCACAACTATGAGGAAGAGAAGAAGATCACTATGGCATCACTTGAGTTCCAAGACTATGTGGGAGGAAATGAAAGATGTCATGCGCGCACGCTTTGTGCCCACCTATTACAACCGCGATCTCTTCAAGAAACTCCAACTCCTCAAGCAAGGAACAAAGAGCGTTGAAGAATACTACAAGGAAATGGAGATTGCCATGATAAGAGCCAATGTCACGGAAGATGATGAGGAAACCATGGCCCGTTTCTTGAATGGCCTCAATCATCCTATCAAGAAGATTGCAGACTTCCAACACTACTACAACCTCATTGAGCTCGTGCATCAAGCTACCAAAGTGGACTGCCAAGTACAAGATGACTTCAAGTATGCCTAGTACTCTTCCAAGAGCTACGGCTTCTCCAACACCCAAGCTTCAACAACTCCAACAACTTCTACCTCAACCAAGCCATCTACAAGCAATGGGGACAAGTCAAGTTACAAGAAAACTTCGACAACCTCAAGTCGTCCTCCTAGTACAAGCCACTTCAAGCCGCACGCTTCATCATCTACTCCAACTGACGAGACCTTCAAGACAAGTTCCATTAAGTGTTTCACATGCGGCGACCGAGGCCACAAGCCATTTGAGTGTACCAACAAGCACACCATGATCCTCAACAACGATGAAACCTATGACTCCATGAGGGAAGAGGAGATAGAAGCCCTTGAGCAAGTGGCCATGCACCAGCGCGTGAACAGAGATGAAGATGATCAAGTCTTTTGTGATGAGGATTTGAGCCCCGCTCTCGTTGTCTCCAAAGTCTTGACTCTTCAACATCAACAAGACGAAGACCAAAGATGCCACATCTTCTACACCAAGGCCGGCATCAATGGAAGGTCCGTCAAGGTCATCATTGATGGAGGGAGTTGTCACAACTTGGCAAGTGAAGAACTATGCTCCTAGCTCCAATTGGTCAAGGTGAAGCACCCACACCCCTACAAGGTTCAATGGCTAAGCGATTCCGACACTATCCAAGTCGAGCATATGATGCAAGTTTCTTTCAAGATAGGAGCATATGAAGACAATTTGGAGTGTGATGTCATCCCTATGTCTGTTTGCCACCTCCTTCTTGGTCGACCATGGCAATTTGACCAAGGTGTCACCCACAATGGGCGTACCAATCACTAT
This sequence comes from Triticum aestivum, assembly GCF_018294505.1. Classification (NCBI taxonomy): domain Eukaryota; kingdom Viridiplantae; phylum Streptophyta; class Magnoliopsida; order Poales; family Poaceae; genus Triticum; species Triticum aestivum. Next base: position 503,112,178 of record NC_057795.1, on the reverse strand, counting down.
AGATTCAAGATGAAAGGAAAGGAGTATGTGCTACGACCTATGTCTCCAAGTCAAGTGATCACTGACAAGCACCATCCATCATGGAGAAAAGAGTGAGAGAGTGTCACCCAAAAGATAGTGAGCACCACAAGCCAAAATTGAGTGCCTTCACGATGAGCGACAAGAAAAACGTAGTCCTATTTGCCCCCAAAAGTGAGATGAGAGAAATGTGTCAGAACCCATCAAGTGTTATGCACTATGTCCTTGTGTGCAAGGACGAGGCACCAAAAACTAACACCTCTCACGATCTACCTTTCGTGTTGTCTTCTCTTTTGCAGGAATTCCAAGATGTTTTCCCCGACGAGCTACCTCTGGGTCTACCTCCACTACGAGGCATTAAACATCGAATCGACCTTACCCATGAAGCACCTCTAGCTAACAAGGCTCCCTACCGTGTCAACCCTGAGGATACTAAGGAGATCGAACGGCAAGTACAACAACTCATCGACAACGGTCATGTATGTGAAATCTTGAGCCCTTGTGTCGTTCCGGTCATTCTTATTCCAAAGAAAGATGGTAGTTATCGCATGTGTTCCGATTGTCGTCCCATCAATGCTATCACCGTTAGATATCGTTACCCTATTCCACGCTTAGATGACATGCTTGATGAGCTTAGCGGATCCACCATTTTATCTAAGATTGATCTTAAGAGTCGCTACTATCAAATACGCATCCAAGAAGGTGATGAATGGAAAACCACATTTAAGACCAAATTTGGCTTATATGAATGGATTGTTATGCCAATGGGTTTATCCGAAGCACCCGGTACTTTCATGTGAGTCATGCACTTTGTTCTTCGTCCCTATATTGGTGTATTTGTTGTGGTCTATTTTGATGATATTCTTGTCTTTAGCAAATCCCTCAAAGATCATGTCACCCATCTTAGAACCATGTTGCAAGCCCTTAGGAAAGAGCACCTTTATGCTAATATGGACAAATGCCTTTTTGGTGTTGATAAGCTTATTTTCTTGGGTTTCGTTGTGTCTTCTAAGGGTGTTCATGTAGATGAACCTAAGATCAATGCTATTAAAACTTGGCCCCAACCAACCAACTTGCAACAAGCGCGTAGTTTTCTTGGTTTAGCCGGTTTCTATGGTCAATTTGTGAAGGATTTTAGCGCGATTGCTTCACCTTTGCATTCCTTGAGTAAGAAAAATGCGCCTTTTGTTTGGGGACCATCCCAAGATACCGCATTTAATGAGCTTAAGAATTTGCTTACTCATGCTCCCATGCGTGCATTACCCAACTTTGACAAACCTTTTGAAATTCATTGTGATGCTAGTGGTAATGGCATAGGAGGTGTGTTAACGCAAGAATAGCGCCCCATAGCATACTTTAGTGAGAAACTCTGGAGTGCAACTCAATTATCCCATCTATGACAAAGATCTATATGCTTTAGTGCGGGTTTTGCGTGAATGGGAACATTATCTTCGCCCTCACGAATTTATCATTCATACCGATCATGAAACGATTAAGTACTTAAAGGGTGAAACTAAGTTGAACAAGCGTCATGCTAAATGGAGTGAATTCATTGAGTCTTTTCCTTATGTCATCAAGTACATGAAAGGTAAGGAAAATGTAGTGGTGGATGCTCTTTCCCGCATATGCATGCTAGTCACTAAACTTGAATTGAATGTCATTGGCTTTGAGCACATCAAAGACTTGTATGCGCATGATCCTACTTTTTCTATTCCTTATGCTAAGTGTTTGACGCATACATCTTGGGAACGATATTACATAAAGGATGATTATCTTATGAGAGCTAACAAACTTTGCATTCCCGAGTCTTCTCTTCGTCTGCTCCTTTTGCAAGAGGCTCGTGGAGGCGGACTCATGGGACACTTTAGACATGACAAGACATTCACTCCGCTCTCCAAGAACTATTTTTGGCCCAAGATGTTCTGTGACATCTCACGCTTCACCAACCGATGCTCTACATGTCGCAAAGCTAAGTCAAAAGCTCAATCCCATGGTCTTTACATGCCCCTTCCTATTCCTTATCAACCTTGGGAAGACATTAGCATGGACTTTGTACTTGGCTTTCCTAGAACTCAAAATGGAAAGGATTCTGTTTTTGTTGTTGTAGACCGATTCTCTAAGATGGCTCATTTTATCCCATGCAACAAGATAGACGATGCTTCACATATTGCAAATCTTTTTTGTAGGGAAATCTTGCGCCTCCATGGAGTACCAAAAACGATTGTCTCGGACCGCGACGTCAAGTTCTTGAGCTTCTTTTGGAAGACTCTATGCGCCAAGCTCGGAATCAAGCTCTTGTTCTCTTCGGCATAGCATCCTCAAACCGATGGCCAAATGGAGGTGATGAACCGAACACTCTCCACTCTACTACGCGTGTTGATCAAGAGGAACATCATGGAGTGGGAGGAGTGCCTACGTATCACCAAGTACGCCTACAACCGTGCAAGACACTCCAGAACCGGAAAGTACCCCTTCGAGGTTGTCTACGGCTTCAATCCGTTGTCCCCATTGGACATTATTCCTCTTGCAATACAAGAGTGCACCAACATGGACGTGAGTGCACGATCAAGCTACCTCAAGAAGATGCATGAAGATACAAGGCACACCATCGAGCGCCAACTACAACGACTCGCGACCAAGCTCAACATCAACAAACAACCCATGACATTCAACGGAGATCTTGTGTGGCTACGCCTTTGCAAGGAACGCTTCCCCAACGAACGCAAGTCCAAACTTCTACCACGAGCCGATGGACCTTTCAAGGTGCTAGCACGCTACAACAACAATGATTACAAGATCGACCTCCCAAGCGACAAGTACAACGTGAGCGACATCTTCAATGTCAAAGACCTCTCGCCATACCATGGTGATGAAGCTTTCAATCCAAGGTCAGATCTTTCCCAAGGGGGGGAGATGATGCGGAGCATCCCACGATCATCCCCATGGATGTATCTACATCTCCCACGACACCACTTGGACCAATGACAAGAGCTCAAGCAAAGGATATCGAAGATAAGGTGAAGTCGCTCCTCTCCAAACTTCCACTTTCTACTTATGAGACATGGCTACTACCTCATGCGGAGACCCTATGTGTGATCAGGTATTTTGAGGGAAGCCACGGATCAGCTGCATCCAACGGACAAGACGACGAGGACACCAAGTTCAATGGACAAGAAGAAGGACTTCTCGAAACTCCCAGTCTTCGAACGACCGAAGTCTCTCGGACGTCCGACGCGTGGAGGCTCCGACTGGCCAGCCAATTCCCAGCCAGCGCGCGCTCCGACGCCCGGACATCCAAATAGCACCGGACGATCAACACCTCCCAGCGCCCGGACGACCGACACCAACACACCTGAGCCAAAACATCGGAAGAATGGAGATCTTCGGACGACCGACCGACCGGACGTCCGACCCCAACTGGATGACCGACAAGTCCTGACCAGAGCCAAAACATCGGACGCCTGACCGGCACCGGACGCCGGACCCTGATCCTTCAGACGACCGGTGACCATCGAACAAGCCCCTCAAAGGATTATGTTCCATAGTAACAAGTGACAAAGCATATTCATGTTCATAATCAAAGGGGTATTAATATGCATTAAGGATCTGAACATATGATCTTCCACAAAATAAACCAACTAGCATCAACTACAAGGAGTAATCAACACTACAACAACCCATAGGTACCAATCTGAGGTTTTGGTCCAAAGATTGGATACAAGAGATGAACTAGGGTTTGAGAGGAGATGGTGCTGGTGAAGATGTTGATGGAGATTCACCCCCTCCCGATGAGAGGATCGATGGTGATGACGATGGTGATGATTTCCCCCTCCCGAAGGGAAGTTTCCCCAGCAGAACAGCTCCGTCGGAGCCCTAGATTGATTCCGCCAAGGTTCCGCCTCGTGGCGGCGGAGTTTCGTCCCGTAAGCTTGGTTATGATTTTTTTTCAGGGTAAAAGACTTCATATAGCAGAAGATGGGCACCGGAGGGCTTCCAGGTGGCCCACGAGGCGGGGGGCGCGCCCAGGGGGCTAGGGCGTGCCCCCACCCTCGTGGCCAGGGTGTGGGCCCCCTCTAGTACTTCTCCCGCTCAATATTTATTATTAATTCTAAAAATGACTTTCGTGGAGTTTTTTAGGACTTTTGGAGCTGTGCAGAATAGGTCTCTAATATTTGCTCCTTTTCCAGCCCAGAATCTGAGCTACCGACATTCTCCCTCTTCATGTAAACCTTGTAAAATAAGAGAGAATAGCCATAAGTATTGTGACATAATGTTAATAACAGTCCATAATGCAATAAATATCGATATAAAAGCATGATGCAAAATGGACGTATCAACTCCCACAAGCTTAGACCTCGCTTGTCCTCAAGCGGAAGCCGATATCGAAAAATATGTCCACATGTTTAGAGATAGAGGTGTCGACAAAATAAAGTACGGACATGAGGGCATCATGATCATTCTTATAACAACAACATATATAAATTTTGTCATATGATTTCTTATGCACAAGTAACAATCTATCCACAATGTCAGGTATGAATCAGAAACTTCATTGAGAACCGACAAACTATGATCTCGGTCATTGAAGCAATTGCAATTTATCATAACATCAGAAAGAGTCAATATAAGAGCTTTTCAGCAAGTCCACATACTCAACTATCATTTAGTCTTTCACAATTGCTAACACTCATGCAATATTTATGGTTATGGAGTTTTAATCGGACACAGAGAAAGATAGGGGCTTATAGTGTTGCCTCCCAACCTTTTACCTCAAGGGTAATGTCAACAATAATAGTTCATGCTAACTTACATCCAATTGGATATATATATATATATATATATATATATATATATATATATATATATCAGGATCTTTCCAACACGAGGTGCTTGCCAAAGTATAAAATATAAAAAGGAAAGGTGAAGATCACCTTGACTCTTGCATAATGTAAAAGACAGAAGTAAAAGATAGGCCCTTCGCAGAGGGAAGCAGAGGTTGTCATGTGCTTTTATGGTTGGATGCACGAAATCTTAATGCAAAAGAATGTCACTTTATATTGCCACTTGTGATATGAACCTTTATTGTGTAGTCCATCTCTTTTATTTCTTCCATATCACAAGATCATATAAAGCTTATTTTCTCCACACTAATAAGTCATACATATTTAGAGAGCAATTTTTATTGCATGCAACATGACGACTTACTTGAAGGATCTTACTCAATCCATAGGTAGATATGGTGGACTCTCATGGCAAAACTGGGTTTAAGGATATTTGGAAGCACAATTAGTAGCTCTACTTGGTGCAAGGAATTTGGCTAGCATGAGGGGGAAAGGCAAGCTCAACATGTTGGATGATCCATGACAATATACTTTAAGTAAGATGCGAGAAAACATAACCCATTACATTGTCTTCCTTGTCCAACCTCAACTCTTCAGCATGTCATACTTTAATGAGTGCTCACAATCATAAAAGATGTCCAAGATAGTATATTTATATGTGAAAACCTCTCTTTCTTTATTACTTCCTATTAATTGCGACGATGACCCAAACTATGTTTGCAAACTCTCAACAACTTTTAATCATCATACTCTTTATGTGAAGTCATTACTCTCCATAAGGTCAATATGCTCTCTTTTATTTCTTTTTATTCTTTGTTCACTCAAGATCATAGCAAGATAGCAAAGCCCTTGACTCAACACTAATCTTTATTATATATAGCTCATGAACTCGACTACATAGAGGGATCATAAAGAAAAACTCACAAACTAATTCATACAAAAACTTTATTCTACTGGATCAAGATATTACCAAATGGATCGAACTAAGAAAAATGGTAAAGATAGGAGTGTGATGGTGATACGATACCGGGGCACCTCTCCCAAGCTTGGCAGTTGCCAAGGGGAGTGCCCATAGCCATGTGATTAATTCCTCGGAGGTGGTGATAATGGAGTTGTTGATGATGTAGGCTTGTCGTTTGTCTTCCAAGGCATAGGCTCGCCATCGTAGAAGGATGATCGAGTCTCCGGGATCCTCAAATCTACAGCCAAACTCATCCTCTTGAATCTATATTCATACTCACAGTGTTGGTTTTGCAGGTCATAAATCTGGGCTTGGAGGTGCTCGATTTTCTCATGAAGCTTGAAGATGGTCTCCCCAATGTTCTTGGCATCCAGCTTGTGGTTGTTGGTGAACTCCGCGATCATCATCTGGTTGGCGTTAAGTCCGCGCTCCACCATCCCTTGGCACTTGAAAACTTGTTGTTCCACTATTTTGAGCTTTGTCTCCACGCTTCCGGTACTCCTTGGTCCCTCAACATCGTGGATGTGCAGCACCCCCTCACGCATCTCAATGGTTTGAGGGTGATGCAGCACCTCCGCGAGGTAGGGGTTGATGACCCTCTCAAAAAACTTGTCCTTGGGGGCGCTTGAAGACGTCATGGTGCTCTAGATCTGTCAGAAAAACAGCTCGAAACAAAGACAGAGGATATTTGCGTGATACGGTGGTCAAAACTATGGCACCCCGGCTCAGAGAAACCAGAACACCCCATATTCCAGCCCAGAGATCAAGATGAAGTCTTATGGAATACGACACTGCTTGACATAGAACAAATCAACTCTTATTACAAGAATAATAATACAAAGGTTTGATGTTACAAAGGTTCACATCAGCATGGCGACACTACGCCTGCGATACAACACTTGCTCTATGCTAGCAGCAGAACAACTCGTAGCAGCGGAAATCTTCTAGCAGCGGAACAACGACGAAGGTAGTGAACTCCACTCTGCAGGGACTCTGGCTGCGACATGATCTAGCTCGCACTAACAGAAGCCACAACAAGCAATCAAGTAATCACGGCATCACCTGCAATCTGGCATGACACGCCAGGTCAGTACATCGAATGTACTTGCAAGCTCACAACAACCAAAAACATCAAGGCAGGACAACAAACAACACAACATTAAGCAGGTTAATTAAATTAACAGCTACCATGATACAACAACAACTACTAAGCATGGTATGAAACTACTACAATACTGATAAATCACCATCTCATATCTCCATAACCATATCTCTCTTGGCTAACCGGCCAAGCAATATAACATCTGAATCACCTCGTGATCAAAACCAAACAGTGATCATTCCGGCGATCACAACCATGACCAACACTTGGTCTCAAACGGTTATCTTTCCGGCAATCACTACCATGACCAACACTTGGTCCCCAAACGGTGATCTTTCCGGCGATCACTACCATAACCAACACTTGGTTCCCAACATCATCAACATCCTGCCAATCTGTACTGCTCAAAATGTCCACATATAAATCACCTATAAGTCATTCCGTCATGTGAGTATTGATCGAACAGTGTGACCTAGTATGAACTTATGCCCATGACCGAGGACGCGGCTATCGATAGTTTAAACACACACACTCTGCAGAGGTAGCACACTTTACCCACACCACAGAACCCATGGCCTCGCACTCCCATTCGGGTGGACCAACGACGTTCCGACAAAACCGATCTACGGCCATGACACTCTCCTGGCCACTCCGACTCACTCCCCACTGGGCTAGTCTTGGGTGGCCTCGTGTCTACCAAAGACACCAATGGCCACCGTCGTGGCCAAAACAATAAACCGTCCCAAACGGGGACAAAAGCGCTTATCATCCAACTACGAGCACACAAGGTTATGTCTGCTTACCGGGCCATTGTACCGCATGCCCATAACCTTCCCTCGTTGGAGGCACCAGTGAGAGGCACGACAATAGACCACATTAGGGCCTTCCCATAAAGGCAAATGTGGTTGCACTGGAAAAAGCCCGGTTCGATGACACCTGACCAACTTAATGACGGAATTTAACCCCAAAAATATAACTGTGATAACTGATACTCCGATGTCAACTATCAAACTATAATCCAAGTCATAGCAATATCCAACAAATAATCCAAGCATAATATCATCATCTCAAAATACTCCAAGGGTAGCACAATACTACTATCATGATGAACCCGAAAACAATAATCCTACTACTCCAATAACAAGAATAAAGCTATTCGGCTAAGATCCACATGTAAACATCATCTTCGAAATTAATACTCCAAGCAACAAAACATCAACTATCATCATGAAAATAATCATACTAACCACTAATAATCCAAAGGCAGCATGATATCCAAAGTAATACTCCAAGATATAATAACAGATACCATCATGGAAGTAATCATAATATCAACCACTAATACTCCAATGGCAACATGATACTCATCAACTACAAACATAACTCCTAGTAATCCAAACAATAGCATGGCAACAACAAGATCAAAATAATACTCCGAGAAAATGCCATGCGCAAAGTCTTGTAGCTAAAGCAATATTTTAAACAAGTTCAAATAGATTAAACCATGTCACTGCATTACAATGATGCAAATGGAGGGTGTGGCTTGCCGAGGGTGGAAGAAATCACCAGGAGAAAGTGCGAGAAACTTGCGGAATGAATCATCGGAAATTGTACTCTCTCGGAGGGGGCTAAATAAGGGTGTCGGTGTCAAAACCAGCAGATCTCGGGTAGGGGGTCCCGAACTGTGCGTCTAAGGCTAATGGTAACATGAGGCAGGGGACACGATGTTTACCAAGGTTCGGGCCCTCTCTATGCAGGTAATACCCTACTTCCTTCTTGATTGATCTTGATGATATGAGTTTTACCAGAGTTGATCTACCACGAGATCGAAGAAGCTAACCCTAGAAGCTAGCCTATGATTATGATTGTTCTTGTCCTATGGACTAAAACCCCTCCGGTTTATATAGACATCGGATGGGGTTAGGGTTACATCGGGTCGGTTACAGAGAAGGGAATCTACATATCCGAATCGCCAAGCTTGTTTTCCACGCCAAGGAGAGTCCCACCCGAACACGGGACGAAGTCTTCTATTTTGTATCTTCATAGTCCAATAGTACGGCCAAAGCATATAGTCCGGCTGTCCGAGGACCCCCTAATCCAGGACTCCCTTAGTAGCCCCCGAACCAGGCTTCAATGACGATGAGTCCGGCGTGCAGATTGTCTTCGACATTGCAAGGTGGGTTCCTTCTCCGAATTCTTCCAAAGCACATGTTGTAAAGAGCAGTACCCGGCTCCTCATTTAATGTTACGCTTCATCGGCTTCTGTACTCCAATAATTTCCAGCTTCCACGTGTCAAGAAAATGTGAGGAGTTGGGGAATTTTTACACTTGCCACCCTAACCATGTAAGTAAATTGTCTATTTAAAGAGATTGAGATCTTCAGATCTAACCCACACCATCCTCCCCAAGCGAAGAATCATCAGAGCGCGCCCGAAAAAACCATCCCAACATGGCCGGTCCCCGCAGCTCCTCCTCCTGCCCTCATAGCATCAAGCCGGGTGATTGGCAGAAGTGCACTGTATCCCACGGTCAATTAGTGAAGTTGCAAACCCAGGGGTTCCTCCCACCTGCATACCTAGTCCATGTCTGAGCCGGATTAGCTACTTTTGACGGCGGGAGCAAGCGGAGAATTCCCCAGTCCATCTGGGGGGAGCGAGTATGCCTTGTCCCTTATCTACTGAGGAGCATCGGATTTCCAATCCATCCATTCCTCTGTGGGCTCTTGGAGTACTATGGCCTCCAGTTGCATAATTTCACCCTAGCCTCCATCCTGCATATCGCAGGCTATGTCGCCCTTTGCGAGTTATTTCTGGGTTGCGAAGCTCATTTCGAGCTATGGAAGAGGCTGTTCTGCCTCGTCCCTCGTAATCAGGAGGGATCGATATTGCAAGTTGGAGGAGCCGAGATATGGCGCATCACCGGGACCGGATACCTATCCGGCACACCGAAGAAGGTATCCGAAGAATGGCCCTCCGAGTGGTTCTATATAGAGGACGTTTCCCTTCCTGACCCAGTTTGAATGGGTCTTCCTGAGTTCACAAATAGTCCATTGGTGAAGCGCCACAACTGGCATCCCCGGAGCCCCAAGGAGGAAGATAGCAGAGAGGTCCCTCAATTTATGAGCAAGATACGAACGCTTGCTACATCCAGATTAACAATAATCGAGGTTATGGTCGTATGCATAATGCGGGGGGTACATCCACTCCAGTACTGAGGGCGTCCCATGTGGCACTTCAATGGTGAAGACGACGCTACCCGCTGCGGTAGGAAAGGCCCGGACTCCACCGATGCGCTAGTGAAAATACTGTCCGAGTTATACAAAGGAGAAGAAGAGGAGTTCATCCGTATTAAGCCAAAAGATGGATTTTCCATGTACAACCCTCCCAGCTGGGTGAGTTGCTATCCCTTACTCAACTATATCCGTTCTCCTAGTCCTTTAGCATGAATTTTTACTCTGCCCATCCATAACAGGAATGACAAAAGTTTACCAAGGAGATCAACAACCCGACTCCACATCCAGAGGACCGCAACCGAGCCCTTGACCCCGGATTCGAAGTGGATCCGGATATATTTGTGGAGCTTGTCAAAGGGGTGTTCTACCAGGCGATCTGTGACGACACCGAAGTGGCCGTCATTGCTGACTATCCTGGCCTCCTCCCTATATCACACGTAAGTGAATAGGATACTTATTTCCAAAAAGGATTCACTCTTTCCGCCTTACCCACAACACAATGCTTATGTTTTTTTAAAGGGAAGGTGATCGGCGCGCCATGCCGAACCCGAGGCCACTCACCAACGAGGAGTGCCTATGCCGGGTAGGCTTCCAAAAAGGAAGGTGAGCGGAAATGCGGCCGAACGACCATCAAAGAGGTATGGTTTTAGACGTGCCCCACGATAGTCATCTTAAAGTATGACAATGTCCTTTGTGCTTTGGCAGGAAGAACATCCGCCGAACTATATCCGAGGATCCAACTCTCCATGCCTCCACCAGCCGGGTTTTAGAGCCGGTCTCGAGGGCGGAGGTTAATACGAGGGCGACACCGGACAACCCTCGTATAGAGGATTCAGATAGAATATCCGCTACAAACTCCGAAGTAGAGAGTGCCATGAATCATCGGCGTCGGCGGGCCGCACTCCGTGACCCTCGTTTCTCCGAAGAAGCTTTCAATGCCTTCAGCTCGGGTGATGCGTACATCCGAGCTGCTCGAGATGGGCTTGCTAGAGTCACAATCCAGTATTTGAAAGATATACGGGTAAGTAAAATCTGATAATTATGTATATCAGCAGCCCCTAAGACTTGGAACAGTTGGTACAACTGATTTAAGTATCATTGTATGAACAAGTTCTTTCAGAGAAGAATAACCTGCTGTCTCAAGAGCTGGAGAGGTGTCAAACCCAGCTAAGGGCCAAAACTGCAGAACTAAAGGGATCCAAAGAGGCCTCAACTGGTAATACTTCTCTCTATCGAGAAAAAACGTAATCACGTATACTACAGGTTTTGACGCGTTGCCGATCTGATGACAGATTCTACAGATAATCCCGGAGTGAATCCGGATATCCTACAAGAGGATGAATAGAGAGCTCAAAGGCATCAAGACGCTGGCGAGCGTATACTTACACGGGTCAGGCAGGAGAAAAATGATCTCATGGATGCCAATACCAGGCTTAGCATAGAATTAAAAGATGTTCGTGCTCAGCTAGCTGACTCCGTGAAGGAGAATAAAAGGCTTCACGCGGCATTTTCAGTATGTGCTCAAACAAACTTTTTTTTATATATATAGTTCGGCGAATAAACGGTCTAACAACATTATGTCTGTAGGTATGCATACTGGCCTTCCCGAGGAGGAGATGCGCGGACCCTCAGGCGATCTGCTGCAAGACCTTTCGCAACTGCACGAACAAGTTCGACAGGTTATGCACGGTGTCACCAAAGCCTTGTGGCCTTCCGTCTCCCTGCCAGGAGGCATGGGGGAGCTTGTACATCTACTTAAGGGAGCACAGCAGCGCTTCCAACTATGGAAGATATCTACTTGTTGACAAGGTGCGAGAGAAGTTTGGGCGATGGTAAAGACGCGGTACACCAAGCTTGATCCGAATCATATGGCCCGGGTCGGACCTGTAGGGTCAGATGGGAATGAAATCCCCGTTAGTCTGGTATATGACTAGGTAGAATTAGCCACAAAATATTCCCAGCAGGACTGTAGACTAGACAGCCTGTTGGAGGGCATAGAAGAAGAAGTAGTTGAGTCAAAGTGACTATGTACTTCGATGGACATATTTTTCCCTAGCCGGATTGTAAATCATTTGTCATGGCAGACCTTTTCGCTTCGACCTCCTGACTCAATAGTACGGAGTGTTTCCAAATACCCGCTCGGTTATAGAAACCGGGGCACGCATGGAAACATGGGTCATAGTTGCTTGAACAGACAACTACCCAACTAGTTATGTTATATTACATGGGTAGTAAGAAACATCTTCCAGAGAGAATAGTTCCGTTAAGGGTTCCTCTTCCCTGGGTACGCATGCATTAATGTGCATGTCCGAACTATGGTTGAGAGCGAATATTCCCTTAAGAACGCTAGCTTTCAGCTTCACCCAGTCTGAGGTACACATCCAGAGGACCCGACAGTAACAATCGCAGAGGTGCTCCACTTATGCCCTAGCTGAATTAACGGGAACGTAGGGCATAAACACGAGAGCCAGGCAACCCACCTTGGCCAAAACTTAAGTCCGATGCATATAATGGCGAAGAAAAGGTGCATACGGAAAAAAGACACATATGCAATGGGCATGAAGCCCGGAATATAAGTATATTAAGTTTCTATATAAGAAGCCCCCAGGTATAACGGGCGCACATACTTGACAGTTGGTGCGTCACGAGTGTGTAATTGAGTCACATTAGAGCTTTAGGGCTAAAAAATAGAAGGGAGAGTATATAATTTAAAAGTAAGTAAAAAGGAACAGAGGGAAGGAGACAGACAAAGAGTTCGGCGCTAGGCATAGAATCTTTGGAGTCTGGCCGCGTTCCATGGGTTTGGCTCGAGCCGATTATTTGCTGCATCACGCAGGCGGTACACTCCTCCGGTGAGAACTTTATCAATGATAAAGGGACCCTCCCACTTGGGCTTGAGCTTGTCCTTTTTCTTCTCCAGTAGGCATAGAACGAGTTCGCCAATATTATAAGTTTTGGCCCGTACTTCTCTGCTTTGATACCTGCGAGCCTGTTGTTGATAGAATGCGGAACGGGCTTTTGCGACATCGCGCTCCTCCTCCAAGGCATCTAAATTATCCTGCCGATCCAATTCGGCCTCTCTCTCTTCATACGTGCACACATGAGGTGAGTCATGAATAATATCACAGGGCAAGACAGCCTCTGCGCCATACACCATGAAGAAGGGTGTATATCCGGTAGTGCGTTTCGGCATGGTCCGCAGCCCCCAGAGTACGGAGTCGAGCTCCTCGACCCAGTGTGTGTCTGATTCTTTTAAGGATCGCACTAGTCTGGGTTTAATTCCGCTCATAATAAGACCGTTGGCGCGTTCGACTTGACCGTTTGTTTGAGGGTGGTAGACAGAGGCGTAGTCGAGCTTAATACCCAAGTTGGTGCACCAAGTTTTCACCTCATCGGCTGTAAAATTGGAGCCATTATCAGTGATGATGCTGTGGGGGACACCATAACGATGTACGACACCCGATATAAAGTCTATCACTAGTCCAGATTCGGCCGTTTTAACAGGTTTGGCTTCTATCCATTTGGTGAATTTATCCACCATGACCAACAAATATTTTTTCTTATGGCTTCCCCCTTTAAGAGGTCCGACCATATCTAGACCCTAGACCGCAAAAGGCCAAGTTATGTGGATTGTTTGGAGAGCGGTAGGCGGCATATGGCTTTGGTTGGCGAAAAGCTAACATCCGACACAATGTTGGACGAGGTCCTGTGCATCTGCCCGGGCCGTTGGCCAATAGAAACCAGTACGGAAGGCCTTGCTTACAAGGGCCCGAGATGCGGAGTGGTGACCGCCGAGTCCAGTATGAATTTCAGCCAAGAGCTGTCGCCCTTCCTCCTCGGAGATACATCTTTGAAGTACTCCAGTAGCGCTTCTCTTATAGAGTTCTCCCTCGTGGACTTTATAGGCTTTAGAGCGCCGAACTATGTAGCGTGCCTCGTTTGGTCCTTGGGGATTTATTGCCTATTAAGGTAGGCTAAGAAGGGTTCGGTCCATGGGGCAATGACAGCCATGATTAGATGGGCCGAGGGTGTTATCTCGGTGGCGGAGCCCCCGACTATGTCAGTGTATTCGGTATCGGGGGCTGTGTTCAGATCTAGGCTAGTATTGTTGGTCTCCCCTTACAACACCATGAATGGCTTGAAAAGCCTTTCCAGAAAGATGTTAGGTGGCACCAGGTCGCGCTTAGCACCAATGCGGGCGAAACATCCGCTGCTTGATTGTTTTCTTGAACCACGTGATGGAATTCGAGCCCCTCGAATCGAACTGACATTTTGAGGAAGACATTTCGATAAGCCGCCATTTTTGGATCTTTGGCATCGAAGTCTCCATTTATTTGAGATATTGCGAGGTTTGAATCCCCATGTACTTCTAGGCGTTTAATGTCCATGGAGACAGCCATCCGAAGACCATGCAACAGAGCCTCGTATTCGGCTGCATTGTTGGAGTCTGTATATAATATTTGGAGTATGTATTGGACAACATCTCCAGTGGGGGATGTTAGGACAACACCTGCTCCCAGACCTGCAAACATTTTAGAGCCGTCGAAGTGCATGGTCCAATTGGAGTATGCGCCGTACTCTTTAGGGAGTTCGGCCTCTGTCCATTCGGTGACAAAGTCGGCCAGTACTTGTGATTTAATGGCCCACCGTGGTTTATATGTGATGTCGAATGGGAGAAGCTCGATGGCCCACTTAGCAATCCGTCCCATTGCATCGCGGTTATTTATTATGTCATTAAGTGGGACTTCGGAGGCCACCGCGATTGAACACTCTTGAAAGTAGTGCCGTAGTTCTCGAGATGCCATGAAGACCGTGTATGCTATTTTTTTATAATGGGGGTAATCGAGATTTGCATGGTGTGAGGACAGTAGATACATAGTATACCGGCTTTTGAAGCGGTAACTTGTGTCCGTCCTCCTCTTGTTCGACGACGAGCGTTGCGCTCACAACTTGGTGTGTTGCGGCTATGTATAGCAACATGGGTTCGCCTACGCTTGGTGTGTCCAGGATTGGGTTGCTTGCTAAAAGAGCTTTTATTTCTTCCAGTCCGGCCATTGCTGCATCCGTCCACTCGAAGTGTTCAGTGCATAGAAGAAGTCGATAGAGTGGCAGTGCCTTTTCTCCCAATCTGGAGATAAAGCGGCTTAAGGCTGCCACGCATCCAGTTAGTTTCTGGATTTGTTTAAGATCTGTTGGGGTAGCCAACTATGACAAAGCTCGGATTTTGGCGGGGTTTGCTTCAATTCCTCTATGCAAAACGATGAAGCCTAGAAGCTTTCCGGCGGGAACGCCGAAAACACATTTTTCCGGATTGAGCTTGATGTCATATGTTCGGAGGTTGTCGAGTGTGAGCCTCAGATCGACTATTAAAGACTCGACGTGTCTGGTCTTAATGACCATGCCGTCCACATATGCTTCAACTATTTTTCCAATTTGTTTCTCCAGGCATGTTTGAATCATACGTTGGTACGTTGCCCTGGCGTTTTCAAGCCCGAAAGGCATAGTGTTGAAGAAAAAAGGGCTGTATGGGGTGATGAATGCCGTTGCGGCTTGATCCGACTCCGCCATCTTGATTTGATGGTTTCCGGAGTATGCGTCGATGAAACACAGTGCGTCGTGTCCTGCGGTAGCGTCGATGATCTGATCAATGCGGGGGAGAGGGAAGGGCCTTAGGGCAGGCCTTGTTGAGGTCTTTGAAATCGACACATAGGCGCCAGGATTTGTCCTTCTTTGGTACCATCACCAGGTTTTCTAGCCAATCCGGGTGTTTTATTTCTCTGATGAATCCGACTTCGAGTAGCTTGGCTAGATGCTCTCGCATGGCTTGTCGTTTGGGTTCGGAAAAGCATCTAAGTATATGCTTGACCGGTTTATATCCCTTCAATATGTTGATGCTATGCTCGGCCAGCCTGCATGGGATTCCTGGCATGTCTGAGGGGTGCCAGGTGAAGATGTCCCAATTCTTGCGTAGAAACGTTCGCAGTGCGGCGTCGATTGTGGGGACCGGATGTGCCCCGATGGATTCTGTCTTTGTGGAGTCCTTTGGATGGACTTGGAATTTGACTATTTCGTCGGCTGGTTTAAAGGAGGTGGACTTGGATCGTTTCTCGAGTATCACGTCATCCCTGTCCACTGTGGAGCGTAATGCAGTTAATTCTTCAGCCGCGAGGGCTTCGGACAGTGCCTCAAGGGCTAGGGCGGCGGTTTTATTTTCGGCGTGGAGTACTATGTCCGGATCACTGGCAAGGGTGATGATTCCATTGGGCTCGGGCATCTTGAGCTTCATGTACCCATAGTGGGGTATAGCATGGAAGCTCATGAATGCGTCACGCCCCAAGAGGGCGTGGTATCCACTGCTAAAGGGGACCACTTGGAATGTTATCTCTTCGGACCTGTAATTCTCCGGCGTGCCGAATACCACATCTAGTGTGATTTTTCCCGCACATCGTGCCTCCCGTCCGAGAATAATTCCTCGGAAGGTTGTGCTGCTTCTCAATGCGGCTCTTGTCTATTTTCATTTTGTTGAGGGTTTCCTCATAGATGAGGTTTAATCCGCTGCCGCCGTCCATGAGCACTTTAGTAAGCCAGAAGCCATCCACGATTGGACTAAGGACCAAAGCGACTGGTGCCCGGACTATTCTGAATTGCGGTTCGTCACTGGCGTTCAAAGTTATGGCCATGTCATTCCAAGGGTTTTTTGCTGCAATTTGGCAAACTTCGGTAATGTTGTGGAGTGTTCGCTTACGCCTGTTATTCGAGGCAAAAGTCTCAAAGGCTGTCAACACTGTATTGTTGTTTTCTGTGGGATGATGCTCTGCCGAATTATTGATGAGGAGATCCTCGCCGCTCTTGACCACCTGCCGAAGTATCCAACATGCTCTAAGGTTATGTGTTGGTACGGTATCCGGTGTGATGTGAATTTTGCATGGCCTATTGAGCCATCCCTCCAATACGGTTCCGCGCCTTGTAGTGGGCTTCGGCTTCTTCATGATTTGATCGGGTGACCGATGAGGGTACACCCATTTTGTTCGGACGAGGGGTTTAGTGAGAGATAGTGGGTCCCAAAAGGCTCCCTAGGTTTTCCAGGCACTTTCCATTGCACAATACTTCTGTACTATGGCCGCCAAGTCAGCAAAGTGTGATATGTGACGGTGTTTTATGGCGTTAAGGATTCCCTTGTCCGTGCAATTTATGCAAAAGAACGAGATTGCATCTTCCTCGCTACAGTCTTTAACCGTGTTCATTACAAGGAGGAATCTGGCCCAAAAGTGATGTACTGTCTCTTGGGGTTGTTGTCTGATATGGGAAAGATCGCTTGTATCTGGGCGAGTGGGTGGAATTAAATCCGAATCCTGACCCGGTCTGAGACCCAGAGCTTGAAGGGCTTCCGAATTTAATAATTCGGCTTCTAGGATGTTACCCAACTTTTCGGGCCCATAGTCCGGTTCTTGGTCCGGGACTTGGGGCGCGTCTTCCCGCGAACGGGTATCTGGCTCAGTGAGCTCGGTAATCCAGACATAGTCCGTCCTCAGTATGGGAGGAGAGTTATTGCGTTGCTCCTCCACCACCACTATTTGATGGGTGACCGGTGGAGCATTAATCTCCCTCTGATCGGGTTTAAGCCCAATCTGGTCGTACTCCGTAGCGACTCCTAGGGCGGCGATGCGATCTAAGAGCTCGTTCAAAGACGATAGCTCCGTCAGATCCATCTGCTTGGTGTGTTCCGAGCTGACGCGGAGACGATTCTTGATGACCCGAGAGGTCATCGTGGGCTCAACGGCCGAACGGGTGGTCATGATGAAACTGCCCAACCGGAGGGTTTGACCCGAGGCCAAGGCTCCCCTGGAGATGATGTTATCCTTGATAACAAGGCAAGCCATCAACCTTACCTTCGACGTCACAGTGGAACTCTCAATGAAAGCACCAATGTCGGTGTCAAAACCGGCGGATCTCGGGTAGGGGGTCCCAAACTATGCGTCTAAGGCTAATGGTAACACGAGGCAGGGGACACGATGTTTACCCAAGTTCGGGCCTTCTCTATGGAGGTAATACCCTACTTCCTGCTTGATTGATCTTAATGATATGAGTATTATAAGAGTTGATCTACCACGAGATCGAAGAGGCTAACCCTAGAAGCTAGCCTATGATTATGATTGTTCTTGTCCAATGGACTAAAACCCCTCCGGTTTATATAGACACTGGAGGGGGTTTGGGTTACATCGGGTCGGTTACAGAGAAGGGAATCTACATATCCGAATCGCCAAGCTTGTTATCCATGCCAAGGAGAGTCCCACCCGGACATGGGGCGAAGTCTTCTATTTTGTATCTTCATAGTCCAGCAGTCCAGCCAAAGCATATAGTCTGGCTATCCGAGGACCCCCTAATCCGGGACTCCCTCAAAGGGCAAGGGCATAATGGTCATTTTCAGAACGTTACAACATGGTGAAAATGGTTCCAACAGAACGGGCTCGACAAAACGAAGAAGTGGGCTTTGGATTCACCTCATTTGAACCTACGGTTAAAGAGATATGAATGTTTTTCTACCAGGGACCCATCTATAAAGAAATCCTCACAAACAAGCCCTCTGCCGGAAAAACAGAAAGCGCCTTCTCAGGAAATACGTTTTCCAGAACGGAAAGCGTATTTTGACTCAAAGAAGAAGTAGAATGCGCTTTCGGTTAGCGAAGGCGTACTCCCTGGAGGACGTCTCCACTTATCCAGCGTGGCAGTGGTGGCCCACGGCGCTGGTCAATGCTGAGAGACCGACATGTGGGCCCCGCGGTACTCTCTCTCTCCCCCGCTGGTCTCCTTCTTCCTCCCGACGAGCGCCCGCGAGCCAGAGGCAGGGGCGTGCTGCGGGTGACCATTCCGGCGGCCTGAACCGTCTCCGGCGACACTTCAGCAATCGGAGTGACCAGGAAGAAGAGCCGCATCCGCCTGGAGGGTCCTTTCCCATCGAGAAGCAGCAGAGGAGAAGGGCTCCGGCTTCAGAGACGGACGACGGCGATCACAAAGATGGAATTGGGGTTACGGTGGAGGTCAAGGAGAGGCAGGGTTCGGGAGGGGTTTGCCGGGGTTGAGGAACTCTTCTGGAGGTGGAAAGGAGGAGGGATGGGCTCGGCCTTGACTGAATTTAGGCAGATGGCCGCGGCGGCCATGATGGCCAACAAAGCCGAGGAGAGCTCCTGGAGCTCGTGGGAGAGGTCGGGGAGGATTGATGGGGTGGGTGCGGTCCATGCGGTGCTCGGGAGGGGCTCGGGTGGTCTTTATATAGGCGGGGCGAGAGGCACGGGCTCGGGTGCCGCCGGGCACGTCTGGCCAAGGCTCTGACGAGCTCATCGAGCACGGGAGGGCGCAGGAACACGATGAGCCATTGATTCAGAGGTCATGGAGGGGTAGACGACACTGGAGAGCAGAGGAAGAGGCCGAGGTGAACTCGGAGCCAAAGGAGCACTGTGCCCCCGTGGGTGTTCGACGGCGAGCGTCGGTGAGCGTCGGTGAGGAAACAGACGGATGGGGAGAGGGGTCCAGGGGAACAACAACGACGAGAGCTTGCTGCTGGACACGCTCACGAGCACGAAGACGACGAGAGGGGGAGGGGCCCGAGCAAGAAGACGTTCTGGGCGTGGCCATTGCACGCCAATGCGGTGGTCACCATGCAGACTGGCATCAAGAAGAGCCAAATGGCTGGCCATTGTTGTCTAGGGGTAAGTCCTTCGAAGGGAGGTTTTAACTGCGTTGGTAGCTCGGCCAAAGGTGCAATGGTTAGATGGTAAATGAGCTCTGAAGTTTGCTGCAGTAAACTTGATCAGCTTAATGTGATCAATAGAGAGATGCTATGGGTCAAAAGTTATGTCTGGGATGTTTAGGCTAGGAAGGACTATAGTCCTGGGGAGTTTGAGGAGAATGGACCAAGTTTTACTGCAGTTGCTTCACAACTGACCAAAATGGTCCAAAAACTTGGGCATGATGATGCACTCACATGGAGTATCAACTTAAGCTCAACTTGGGCAAGGCACAATTATTTGATCATATGAAGATGATGAGAAAGGTTTCATACCATTTGGATAAACCAAAATGGTACTTCCTTCACAAGCATCTCCTCGGGACAGAAACTTGCAAATATTCTAGAGGGATAATGGCTTGATGAAAAATGCCCAAAATGGGTGGAGATATGTTTTATGGGTATAAGAATGATCTGGTAATTTATCAGGATTTTTGAAGCAATATAAAATACACTTGCTTCACAACTTGAAAATATTGCCAAAACCAAAGATTTGCTCATGTGCTCACATAGATGATTGGATGGGGGGGCCAATGGGTGGAGGTGGTTAATATGAGCATATTAAGGAGTGTGCAAAAGTACAACTCATTTGGATATTCCTAGCTAGTACTTCCTTCACAATGGCTTCTATTTGACAAAAACTTTGAAAAATTGCTGAGGAATATTGGCTAGGCAAATAAAGTTGAACTTGTGCATGAGGCAATTATTTGGACATATAAGCATTCCCAAGGAGTTTGGGAGCAATCAAGAAAATATAGGTGGCACTTCCTTCACAGAAAACCACACTGGACAGAAATGAAGAATAATTATTGGGGAATTATTTTTGAACTGGCCAAGGAAATGTTTGGGCATATTTGAGCTATATATGACCCAAAGGAATTATGAGAATTATTTGGGGATTTTTGGATGGACAGAAATATAGGTTGCTTCACAACCTAGGGCTGATAGGGTTATTCCTTTAATAGAAAAATGAATTTTCCCTGGAAAAGAATTTTAGGGTTTGGTCAAGAAGTGAAGTGACCTGATCTTGGCAAGGTTTTGAGATTGATGAGCCACTTGGGAAGGGGAATGAGGATGATTTCCCTGGTGGCAAGGCCACAGAACCACTCTAAAAAGAAAAACAGAGCAAAAACCAAATAAATCAAAAGAAAAAGAAAAGGCCCAAAATCTAGGATGTTACAAACCTTACCCCCTTAAAGGAATCTCGTCCTTGAGATTTAGTTGCTCTAGGAGCAAGTATGACTTGAGGACACCGTTTCCAACTCGGGTATCATTTTCCCTTTATTTATTGATCCCCTAAGAATTTCAGATGATCAACTTACCTTGCTTTGGGGTGGTTTGCTTCACCCTTTCCTCAATTTCTGATGGGTTTTTGCTCACATACCAAATCCTTTTGCTGAAGCAAATTTTCTCACATCTGCGGTGATATCCAATGGATCTGAGCATAAGTTTTCCTTTGGTCATGAAAACCTTTTTACTTATGTCATGGGGTTGCTTCAAATGAATGCATGTCTTCTAGGTTTCATAAATGCTGAGAATCATGACCATCCTCGTAATGGGATCTGACTGCTCATAGGTGGCACTGATTCATCTTGATTTATTTCTTTGACTCGAGCATGAGATATGTACCAAAGGTTTGACTGCCTTCTATCTTGAGCAATATAACGGTGTATGGAGATATAGTTGTGCGATACTTCAAATATTTACATCTTGAGACTGGCCCGACATGGGGCTGACGGACAAATGATTTTCCTGACAGACTGACCATGTACTTGGTTTCATCGGTGAGTATATCAGGTTGGAGCTGATTGTTCGGCTTTTGATTTTTCTCATGTGGTCGATATACCCATCTGTGGTAATAGGCTGTGATATGTTTTAACACTGCCGCTGAGGTCAGACTGCTGAGCTTGCAAAGAATTCTTGGTTCTGACAGAATATACTTGAATATTCCACACTAACCATGTCAAGCGGGACAGCGGGATACGCAAAATCCTTGTGAATAGAGTAGGCCGCTGTGAGTATGACTTTAGGGATCCATATGCAATAATGGCTTTCAACTGACTTGGGTATCCAGACCCTGTCCTTGATTCTTCGTATGACCATGGATGTGATTAATATTTTTTACATTATTCCTTGTGCTTGTTTTTCTAACCTGTATCTGCACCCGTATGACATATACCAAGGGTTTGTAGTTGTACGGAGCTCATTACCGAGGCCAATCATACAAGAAGGTGACAAGGTCTCATCATATCTCCTTGTCAATTGCGGGAATAATGACCTTGATGACCATTTGTCGGGGGTTGGGTACGACATATGCCAAAGGGTGGCTTATCATGGTGGGGCGAGTAGAACGTCACCGGTGCCCGGAAGCGGGATAAGGCGAAGACATGCACGCCGGCGGATGTTACCCAGCTTCAGGGCTCTCCGAGGAGATAACACCCCTACTGCTGCTCTGCGGGGTCTCCGCATGGTCACTATGGCAAAGTGAATACAAGGTTGCTCCTAGAGCTATTTTCTGGAGGTAGGAGAGGGCGAGGCCAGCTCCCTCCTTCCTATATGATCGGGTCTAATATTAGAGAAGCTATCCCTCTTGCATGGGTGCCCCGGGGGGCTTATATAGGCCTGCCCCCCAGGGATACAATGGTAATCCGGCTGGGCGCGGGTCCCAGCCATCAGTCTCTCAGGCCGCCGACTACCATGGCCCGCCGACTGGCGGGCCCCGCAGACAGGCCTGGTACTGTAGCGGTGCTCCTGATGACGCTGGATTGGTCATGAGGTCATGGCAACAGTGCCGCCGTCTGGCGGACGATCACTGTCGCCATTCCCCATCTTGTCTGATTAATGGCGTGCGGGGCCCATGGGAGGGGCCGACCGACTCCAAGGGGCCGACTCCCACAGGTCCGCCTTCGGGGTGATCTCGCCGTCTTCTATTCTCCCGCTGACGGGTGGTCCCGCCGTCTCTGGGCCGTACAGGTAGCCGTCGTGGGCACAGTGCGCCGCCCACTAAGGCTGAGGTCAGGGCCGGCATGGCAACAGTGCCGCGCCGTGATGGAGATCTCCAGTGATACGGCACACTGTAGCCATGTCAGCCCCTCGTAGGCGGGGTAGAGACGGCCACGCAATGACCGTACCCCGCCCCGCCATCGTGACGAAGGCAGGATAGGGTTGGAGTTGCGGGCCGACTCCCATAGTCGTCTTATCTTGAAGTCGCCAGCCAAGAGTCGGCTCGTCTCGAAGTCGCCAGCCAAGAGTTGGCTTAACTCGAAGCCGTCCATGGGACTCGGCTGTGAGGGACAGTCGCCGCCGCCTCCCAGGAGGCGGCTCTTCATCGCGGGGTCTTGAGGGGCGCAGTCGGCCCCGATGTTTCGAAAGGTTCTGGGGCTCGGGTTAGCCTACCCGTGGCCCATTACTCCGACAGTAGTCCCCGAAGCTGGTGAGGCGGCACGGGAGACGCGCCGCGGAGCCTCAACAGTTTCATCTCCCTGGGGGTGGAATCTCGGCCCTCGCCGTCTTCCTCCAGGCCGACTAGCTGGAGTCGGATTCGCAGAAGGCCGTCTTGCCTCTTAGAGGGTTTGAATGTCGCGGCGGGGTCCAGGCGGCGTGCCTGATAAGCTTCCGGGCAGCCGCCCGTTGCGGGTACGTCACATGGCGCCATGTGGCGGGGTCGGTCTGCCCACCCACGTTTGCGACGGGACAGGACCTCAGGCAGGGCCCGCCATTACCGTGCCTCGGCATGCGAACGGATTTGCTGCGGTCGTGCGGACGGTTGGGTTTCCCACGCCGTACCTTCACGCAGTTACTGCGTGTGGTAAATCTTGGGTGCGTGGGGGCCGGGGCGCAGTTAATCCCACGCCCGCCCCATCGGCTTCTCAGCCCTATGAGCCTATAAGTACGCGGGGGAAGGGAGCGGCAAAGCACGCGCGCCCATCTCCCCTACTCCCCTTGCTTCCTTCTTGCCTCTTCTTCCTCTTGCCGCCGCCGCACTGAGCTACGCCACGCTTGCGACAATGAGCTCTTCCTCCGCCACCGCACCTGCTGCCGTGCGCTCCGGCGTGTGGGACGGCTCCGAGGTGGACGACGACATCATCGAGTTCCTCCGCAAGACGTGTTCGCCTCCCCGGCGCGGACCTAGTGCGAGCCCGTGCCGCATCGGAGAGGGAAATCCTGCCGGCGCCGGAGGAGGGCGAGCGGGTCGTATTTTGCTCGCACCTCATGCGCGGCCTGGGGCTGCCGGCGAGCGGCTTCTTCCGCTCCTTCTTGGAGTTCCACGGGCTCTAGCTGCACCACCTCACGCCGAACACGGTGGTGCTGCTGGCTGCCTTCACCACCTTGTGCGAAGGCTTCCTCGACGTTCTCCCCACAATCGAACTATGGGGAGAGTTCTTTCAGTCGAAGCTCGGCACGCACGTTGCCGGCGTGCCGGCCCAGTGCGGCGCTTTCATCGCGATGTGGAGGTCGGTGGCCGACAATCCGTTCCCCGCCATCCTGCTGATCAAGTCGGTGAAGATGTGGCAGCGTTCTTACTTCTATGTGAAGAACGTCGCCGCAGACGGAGACTGGGTCAACCTGCCGCCTTTCGAAGCCGGCGCACCAGCTGGGAGGCTCCCCAACTGGTCCCACTGGGTCAATATGCCGACTCCCGCTAGTGCTGCCGCCGTCGGGCGACTCCGAGTTCTGACGCAGTCGGAGGGCTTGACTGGGTTCGACTTGTTGCCGCCTTTGTGGCGTGCCGAGTTCTCCCGCTTCAAGGCCGACCTCATCTAATCTGTCAGATGAGCGGCCACCGGGATCCGAGTCGGCTCTGCTCCAAGGACATGCCCCACACGGAGGTGGCGGACATGGTGAACTATATCTCAAACTGCAACCTCGCGGCAACTTGGTAGTTCGGCAAGGAGCCGTACTCACGCGCCAACCCCCCGCCTGTCGTATGTCATCTTTCTTCTTCTTTTGTCTTCTTTGCAGCCGAATCCGACTTCTAATCTTTTTGGTTTTCTTGAGTCAGAACCCCCTCATCCAGCCTTCAGCCGGCACCGCGGGCTCGGCCCGCCAGTTCGTCCCCGATCGAGCGGAGAGCGACATTAACGACCCAGACTTAGGGGCCGCGGTGATGGAGGCCGATGCCGAAGAAGGAGGAGGAGGAGGCTTCAGGCCGTCGGCCACCTTTGCCGACTGGCCTGATGACGATGCCGAGGGGGAAGCCGCCCCGCGCCACCAATCAAGGGCCGGCCAGCCGAGCGCGAGTTCCGCCGCCGGCTTGGGTGGTCAAGGCGGCGCGAAGAGGCGCCGGTCCGGGCCGAGCTTTCTTGGAGGTTGGCCGAAGAAGCTCAAGGGGGCGGCCTCCGCGACTCAGAGGGAGGAGGCGATCGCGAAGGCCAACCGCTTCCGCAAGGAAGTGAAGAAGCTGCCACTGGTCTCCACGTAAGTGCCTCCATTCTTGACTTCTTTGCTTTTGGTGGATTTTTGTCCAAATCTTTTACATGCTTTCTTCGCCTCAGGGCTCCCCTCACATTCGAGAGGGTCGCTGCCGCCTCCGTCATGGGGTCGGCAGAGACCTCCGCCAGTACTCGGTGGATTGATCCCGCCGCCGACCTTCGGGAGGCGACGGAGCGGAACGTGCGGGAGAAGCGCGACGAGGACGAGGCCGCCCGTCTGGAGAAGGCGGAGGCCGAGAAGGCGGCTGCCTCCGCCCAGAGGAAGCTGGACGAGGCCGAAGCCGCCGTGGCGGCAAGGCGGCGAGCTGAGGAGGCGGCGCTCCTCCAGTCGGCATTGCTCGTCACCCCGCTGAACTCCGTGCAGCCGCCCCCGGAGTTCACGGGGCAGACTAGGGAAGCCGGCGGTGAGAACCCCATCATGGAGAGGGAGAGCGGCGATGGCTCTATGTCGGACACAATCGTGCTGCCACTGCCGCCTCCGTCGCTGTCTGGGGGTGCGCAAGATAAACAGCCGGCAGGCCCGCCGGGGCCGCTGACTGAGGACGAGTCCGTGGCGAGGCTGCTCCTTCAAGTCACCTCGCCAGTGCGTTGCCGCCTCGAGAACGCGACTTTGGCGCCACGCCCGCTGGAGACCGGCGCCGCTAGCTCGGCCGTTGGGTGGGTGCGAGGAGGCGGCACGAGCCCGCTGAACCAGGCGCTTCTGGACGTCCTGGCGAAGCTGCGAGCCGAAGGAGACGCCATCCAGAGCTGCACCAAGGCGCATCTGGCGTCGCGCGTAGCCGTCCGGGTATGCTTCATTTTTGACTTTGTTTTTCTTTGTTCTTCTCTGTGGGGACGCGCCAGCGCACCCACTGGGTGTAGTCCCCGAGATTCGGGCCGGCTGCTGAGCAGGCGGCTCGGAACTCCTTCTGGCGAGTTCCGATACTTATCTTCGTCTAAAAATTCTTATTGCAGGAGTACCACAACCTCCGCGGCACTGCCTTCAACCGCAATGTTGAGGAGCTCGGCAAGCAGACTGCCGACTTGTCAGAGAGTCGGAGTGAGTCCTCCTTCTTCTTTGCGGGGGCGTGCTGGCGGACCCGCGGACTGTAGTCCCCGAGATTCAGGCCGACTACTGCGCAGTCGGGCTGGATCTTGTCGGCGACTTTCTTGTTGACGACTTAATGTCTTTCTTTTTTATTCTTCAGAGGCCAACGCCCCTCTTCAGTAGTAGTTGGGTGAGGCCAACACCGCCTTGCGTGCCAAGGGGGAGGAGTGCGACAAGCTCACCGTGGAGCGTGATCTGCTGGCTGCGCAGCTGGCGGAGCAAAAGGAGCTGCTGAAGAAGGCGTAGGAGGAGGCAGAGAAGAAAGAGGCTGCGCTCCTGACTGAGTTCGAGAGTGAGCGCTCCTCCTGGACCGACAAGGAAGAGCAGCTGACTTCCGGTTTTCATGAGATTGAGGACATTGCCGACTGTGAGTCTCTTTACTTTCTTTGGGCCGCCGACTGCGGGTCGGGCGACTCCTGATTCTGACTTGCTTCTTTTTTGTCTTGGTAGACTTCTTCCCTGGCCACTCGCAGGCGGCCACTCAGGCCATCGAGGCAGATCGCGAGGCGCGGAGGGCAGATGGTGCGGAGATTGCCGCCAAGGCCCCCCGGACCCTTGACGAGCAGCTTCTGAGCATCGAGGCTCGTCTGCGGCCGGCCCATCGGATGCTGCGCCGGCTTCAGCATACCGGCGCCTAGGCCATTACCGCCCTGTGGCCGGACATGCCGGTTCTGCGCACTGCCAGTCGGACTGCCGACTGGCTAGAGGTCGCAGCCGGTCGTCTTGAGGCTTGGAAGGGTTCCTCGGCCCAGGCTGGAGCGCGCCGGGCCTTGGAATTCGTGAAGGCATGGTATCCAGGGCTGGACCTGGACCGTCTGGCCGCGTTCCGGTCAGAGGCCCAGGCGGAGCTGGTAGCTGTGGAAGACGCCCTCGTCGCCCGTGCTATGGCGATCGCTGATTATGCCAACACCAGCATCTTCGTCCCTGATCGGGCTGAAGATGGCAGGGAGGCGCCGCCGGAGTGGTTCAGGATGAACCCGGATTACGACAAGGACTCGGCGGAGGTGATTGCTTCCAGCGCCGAGGAGGAAGGCGAGGCAGAGGACGAAGGTGAGACAGAGGCGCCAGAAGACGGGATGGGCGACCAGCCTCAACTCGACCGCGCCTCCAGCAACGAGCCGTGTCCGGAGAAGGCGGCTGCCGCCAGAGACGATCAAGCCGAGACTGCCAAGCCGGCCGCCCCGGCGCCTGACACCGCCGTCTCCTCCGACCCTCCGAACCCGGATGCCGCCTCCTAGGCTGCCGTCTTTGCCTTCATTATCTGCCTTTGTAGTCTTTGAAGAACTTTGTTAATTCCAACAATTCCACCCATGGGGTGTATTTTGAACTTCTATTTGAAGATTCAACCAAGGGCCTATGTTATGTAAATATTTATCCAAGTTCTATCTTTCCTTGATCATTGCTCTTTTGGCTTTTTCCTTTGCTGCCTTCCCTTAGTCACCGCCTTGCCAGCCAGACAACCGCTCTGCGGACTGCCATTGGATCAAACGCATGGCTACTTTGGGAAGGTAAGTACTTGGCCATTTCAGAGTCTTTTTAACAAGTCGGATAGAAAGCGGCAAGCCGACTACTTACGAGTCGGCTTCACTTAGGAGAGGCTAGAAGAAAGCGACAAGCCGACTATTCATGAGTCAGCTTTGCTTGAGAGAGGCTAGAAGCCATCTTAGGCTATGTTTGTGCTTGGGTCCTTAGCCATTTTTTGTGTGGGCGCCCGTTCTTCCTTACTCCTGCCTACCAAACAGTCGCTCTGCGAGCTGCGGCTTCTGACAGGAGACGGCTTAGGCGCCACACACTACTTTTCTGACTGCGGGAAGCATTTCATAGCGTGAGGCGGCGAGTCCTCGGGCCGACTAGTCGAGCCCGGTGCCAAGCGGCATAACAAAGAGTAATGTACTCGAAGGCATAATTCTTATCATACAGATGACAAAAGGGGGCAGTCCCCGAGCTCGCCTCGGGGGGCCCGAAGTCTTGGTACTTTAATACAAAGGGTAGCATGATACATACTGCATCAACTGTAAAATCTTCGGAGAAGATTTGCATTCCATGGGCGCTCCGTCTCTTTTCCGGAGTCGTCCCTCTTGCGTGCTCGGGGCTTCTGAGCGTCGATCAGGTAGTAGGAGTCGTTTCCCAACACCTTGCTGATAATGAAGGGGCCTTCCCAAGGCGCCGACAGCTTGTGCTGGCCGGCTATTCGCTGGATCAGCTGGAGCATAAGGTCGCCCTTCTGGAAATATCTCGGCCTGACCTTCTTGTTGTAGTATCGGCGCAGGCTCTGCTGGTAGATGCTGGACCGGCTGAGTGCCAACAGCCAGCCCTCTTCGAGCAGATCGACACCATCTTGACGTGCTTCTTCTGCTTCTTCCTCGGTGTACATGGTGACTCGCGGAGAGTCGAACTCTATGTCCGTTGGGATGAAGGCTTCAACACCATAGACGAGGAAGAAGGGTGTGAAGCCGGTTGACTTGTTTGGAGTCGTGCGCAGACTCCAGAGGAATTTCTAGCAAAATTTCGGCAGCATAACAGCTGTAAATGCTCAAAAAGGATATTGAGACATTTGACAAAGGATTTCGTACACACTCAACATCATCATATCAAGTCTTGAAACCATTCCTACAACATAATGTGGTAGAAGAACTGAACTAGGCTGATAACCATCAAACTTATAAGGTACTACTGATTAGTAACACGTGATCCTGATAGAGAGAACAGATCCTAATTCCTTAACCCCCGGTGGAAGAATGGACTGACTCAGATCGGAATGTCATAAGGTATAAGGAGTAAAAA
Organism: Triticum aestivum; assembly: GCF_018294505.1. Taxonomy (NCBI): domain Eukaryota; kingdom Viridiplantae; phylum Streptophyta; class Magnoliopsida; order Poales; family Poaceae; genus Triticum; species Triticum aestivum. The sequence goes on along the minus strand of NC_057795.1, from coordinate 503,082,937 downwards.
GAGCCTTACGTTCCAACCCACAAACAATTCCCCTACATATAACTAAAGAATTTCTAGACTCAACATCGACCAGTTTGGCTTGGAGAACCTACAGGCAGTCCGGCTCTGATGCCAACGCTGTCAGGACCCCGACTCGATGTCACATCGATCTAGCTGGTAACACCTCATATCACTTTGCGGCCTCACGCACGGTATCCCCACGGGTGTCGTCTTACCCTTTTCCCGGGACCGTTTGCGCCTTTTGGCTCACGTATATGATAGTGTCGCTAGCATCCATATGATAAAGAGCCCGGGCTGACATGACTAGTCGTAAACCCAAAGTGGCACAGACTTACAGGGACAGGCATCCATGACCCAGCTTCGAACGTGTCGGTCATCAGCAAGTGGGTCCGGGCTGTAGCACTGGGCTAGCAGGACTCCGGTAAACCGGGCTGTAGCGGGCTAACAGGACTCCGGTACTCAAAGCGTGACATTTCCCCGAAGGGACAGACACAGGAACGAAGAAGGACACATGCCGGCCAGCCTAAGTGTTCCAGAGCAGTAGCAAGCTACCATGGCTCAGCGGTAACACTAGGAGACATTTCCCGGTAAGAGAGGCTACTAAAGATAAACAACTAGATGGTCAGATCCCACACATACCAAGCATTTCAATCATACACACAATATGCTCGATATGTGTAAATACAACGAAGCATCACAACATGACTCTAGGACACAAGTACTTTATTTAAGGCTCAGGGAGCCATACATAATATACACACAAAGTTACGGGTCTCACGACCCAACATACAAGTTATACAATCATACAAGCCAACAGCGGAAGTAACTTGTCTGAGTACAGACAACTAGTAAAATAAAAGAGGCTTGGAAAGCCTGGCTATACTATGTGGTCCTTCACAAGCTCAGGGTCACCACCTGGGTCTTTAGCCTACTCGTTGATGTCAACGTCTACATAGAACCCATCAGAAGGGGTTGCAGCGTCTTCTGTAAAATGTAGATTATAGCAACATGAGTACAAAGGTACTCAGCAAGACTTACAACAGATCCTACATACATGCATAGTATCAAAAGGGTTGGTGGAGTTATTGCAGCAAGCCAGCTTTGACTCTTGGCTAGACTATCCTACGATACTCCATTTGAAATAGTTTTGCGCACACGAGTCCACTATTCACCACTTCAATACACTACCGAGGATCCACCTCCGTCTTCCTACGGAAGAGCCATCCTCGGCACTCACACTTATCTTGAGGCTTTTAACAGTTTCCATTTACTTGTCTATGAACTGTATAGGCAACCAAGTAGTCCTTTACCGCGGACGCGGCTATTCGAATAGATCATGTTAACCCTGCAGGGGTGTACTTCTTCATACATGTTTCCACCACTTAGCGTCTGCACACGACATGTGCTCGGCAGACTTCAAGCGAAAGCCGACGTGGGTGTAGACCACGACCTACCTAAACACTTAAGCCTCTAGTCCAGGTTTATCGCCTATTCAGGTTCCATCCGCAGGGAGTCCGGCCGAGGTTTCCCATACGGCCCCGAACGATGTGAACAGGGTTCCCGAGATACCTAACGGGTATTCGGTACACCGTGCCACGTACCTACCGCATCACAGCCCACCCCTACGGTCAGCGCTGTCCACGGCCTCCAGTAGGCTACAAACACCAGAAACTACTTGCAACTCCTGGACAGAGAGCTAAGGTGAATAAGAAGTCGAGCGGGGTCATATTTCAGGGCCCAATGTATGGTAGTAGCTGATTCTTAAATCACACATACAGATCTCAGTGCTTAAGGTCGGCTTCAATGAAACAACCCACCATGTACTCCTACATGGCCTCTCATCGATACCTTTACCAAATCGTATTCACCACACCACTCTCATTACCGACATTAACATTTCACTCTAGCCCATCACCCAGATGAACCAGACCTGACACGACTCTAAGCATAGCAGGCATAGCAAGGTAGGAACAACACATACATATGGCTCAATCAACTCCTACACATGCTAGTGGGTTTCATCTAGTTACTGTGGCAATGACAGGTCATGCAGAGGAAATGGGTTCAACTACCGTAGCACACAGCAGTTTGAATCGCGTTGTCTTAATGCAGTAAGAGAGAGCAGGAGCGAGAACATGGGATTGTATCGATATGATCAAATGGTTGGTAGCTTGCCTGATGGTTCGTTGCACGGATACGATTCTTCGTTAGGGTAATCACGGTACTCCTCGGGGACAGATCCTGTCGCAAAGGATAACGATACACAGGCATCACCAAACAATGTGCAACAATATGATGCATGCATGAAACATGGCAATATGAGTGTGTTGGGCTAATGCAACTAAAGCCAGAAGTGTTTGAGCAAATTTGAATCAAAGATTCAAATTTTCAATTCAAATATGGCCTTTTAAAGTGCCTTTCCTTGTTCTGATTAAAACATCAATTTAACTTGTTTGGTCATGCATGAAAATAGTACAGATGGATAGATTGGATTTTTCTGATCATTTTTCATATATAATTTGTCCAATTTGGAGTTACAGAATAAAAGTTATGAATTTTTGAAGTTTAAATAATATTCTGAATTTCCTGATTTAATTTAAATCCAGAAATATCATTTACTGCGTCAGCCTGACATCACAGTGACATCAGCAGGTCAACAGAGCTGGCTCGGGTCAAACCTGACGTGTGGGGTCCACACGTCAGTGTCACAGGGGCTAATCCCGCGTTGACCCCGGGCTGGTTAGCTTTGACTAAGCCCTGGGCCCACTTGTCAGCGTCTGTAGGTGGTGGTTTAGTGGCTAATTAGCTGGGCCACGTCAGCTCGCCGGAGTTCTGGCCGGCGGCGACCAACAGTGCGGCGGCGATAGTGGTTTTGGTCGTTTCGGCCACCAAATGGACCGCGGAGATCACCGGAGTGAAGCTGAGGACGTCCCGCGGCTCTTGGCGGAGTCCGTTGGGGTCGGGGTGGCCGGAGTTGACGGCGGTGAGCTCGGCTGCGGCCGCCGGGGTTCGGTCGTGCACGGGAGTGGTGCTGGAGCTCGAAGTCGAGCAAAGTGAGGCGCTAGGGATGCTCTACTGGGTTCTGTGAACGCGTTGGACTCGCCGGGGTGACCAAATGGTCACCGGAGCTGCGTCGACGGCGAGCTCGGCGACGGCGGAGGTTCGGCCGTGGTGGAGATGAAGCTACGGTGAGGGATCGAGGGGGAGAAGAGGGGGAAACGGTGGCGTAGCTCACCGCGGTTGCAGTGGGCGTCGAAGCGGGCTCGGGGACGCGCTGGAGACGGCGAATTCGTCGGCGACGGTGGTCGGAGCCCGAAGAGGGGAACGGCGACGTGGCGGCGATGCAGGGCTTCCGGGGACTCGTGGAGCGGTGGGGAGGAAGAGGGAGTTGTGGCGGAGCTTCTGAGCTACTCGGGGGAGCGAGGGGTGGCCGGAGACAGTGGCTACGGCGAACGGCGGCGACGGTGTGCTTCGGCCGAGAGCGAGAGAGAGCGAGGGAGAAACGGGGGAGAGTGAGCGAGAGCAGGGGGGATCGGGACGGGCTGCGGACGTCGTCCACGCGGCCAGGAGGGCGTCGGCAAGCAGGAGGTGGCCGCGCGGCCGCGCGCGCGCGAGCACGCAGCAGCTTCGGGGCGTGGGGAGGAAGACGACGGGGAGCTACAGTGCTGGGCTGGGTCGGCTGCTAGCTGGGCCGGCCAGCTGGCTGGGCCGCACAGGTAAGTCTTTCCCCTTTCTTTTTTTGTTTTCTGATTTATTTAATATATCTGCAACTGTGTTGAATTAATTAAAATACCTAGGCAACTCCAAAAATCACCAAACTACTCCTGGTCCATAGTTGGATTATTTCCAACATGAAACATTTTAGTTTGGAGATATTTGAGCATTTAAATATTTTATATTATTTTAAATGCCCAAATTCAAATAGTCTATGATTTAATTCAAAACCCTAAGATGGCCTAGGAAAATGTGCACCACTTTTGCAGAGGTTCTGAACCAAGACAAAAATGATGGGCATTTTAGAAGGGCATTTCAGGTTCATTGAAAATTATTTTAGTAAACCCTAGTTGGTTTCAGAGGGGACTGGGGGTTCTGTCATCCCCATTTCAAGTTTCTGATGAAAGAGTAAACATGATGCAACACTCTAATGCATGACTAGCTAGGGTGTGACAACTCACCCCCACTCAAAAGAATCTCGTCCCGAGATTTGGGTTCCTCCGACAAGAAGGCGGGATATTCGAGTCGAAGACGATCCTCCCTTTCCCAAGTTGCTTCATCCTCAGAATGGTGCGACCATTGAACCTTGAGAAACTTGATATTATGACGTCGCGTGGTACGTTCGGTTTGATCGAGGATACGAATGGGGTACTCTCGATATGTAAGATTATCTTGGAGATCAAGCGTTTCGTGGTCCACTTCACGGATAGGATCCGAGAAGCAACGCCTGAGTTGAGAAACGTGGAAGACATCGTGAACTCTGGAGAGGTGCGGAGGTAGTTCCAATTGGTAGGCAACTTCTCCTCGTTTGGCAAGAATGCGAAAAGGTCCAATGTAACGAGGAGCCAATTTGCCTTTGATACCGAAACGATGGGTTCCCTTCAGAGGGGTGACCCGAAGGTAAGCCTTCTCGTCAACCTCGAAAGTCATAGCCTTATGTTTTCGGTCATATTGACTCTTTTGACGGGATTGGGCTGTTTTCAACTTTTCACGAACGATACGAACTTGTTCTTCTGCTTCCTGAATCATATCCGGGCCAAAGAATTGTCTTTCCCCGGTCTCTGACCAGTTAAGGGGTGTTCGACATCGTCGTCCATAGAGAACTTCAAAAGGGGCTTTACCCAAGCTAGATTGATAGCTGTTGTTGTAAGCGAATTCGGCAAATGGAAGGCACTTCTCCCAGTCCATTCCGAAAGAGATAACGGAGGCTCGAAGCATGTCTTCTAGAATCTGATTGACGCGTTCCACTTGACCACTTGACTGAGGGTGGAAAGCGGTGCTAAAGGAGAGACGGGTTCCCATAGCATTTTGGAAACTTTCCCAAAATCGAGAGGTGAAAAGACTTCCTCGATCCGAATTGATTTCCAAAGGAACACCATGGAGAGACACTATCCGGGAGATGTATAAGTCTGCCAGCTGACTAGCGGTTATACTCTCACGAACAGGTAGGAAATGAGCTACTTTGGAAAGACGATCGACCACGACGAAAATAGCATTATTCCCTCTCTTGGTCCTGGGAAAACCGGTAATGAAATCCATACCAATTTTATCCCATTTCCATTCAGGAATAGCTAAGGGTTGAAGGGTGCCAGCAGGCCGTTGGTGCTCTGCTTTTACACGACGACAGACGTCGCAATTTGCAATATACTGAGCAATTTCTCTCTTCATCCTAGTCCACCAGAACCTCTGGCGTAGGTCCTGATACATCTTAGTACTACCGGGATGAATGGTGAGAGGAGATTCATGGGCCTCCTTAAGGATCAACTGCCGCAGATGCTGGTTCTTGGGAACCACTAGACGATTCTCAAAGTACACAACACCATGATCATTTGTGGAGAAACAACTAGCACCTCCGCTAGCAATGTTCTCTTTGATTTTAGATATTCCCTTATCTCGCTTTTGGGCAGCGATGATTTGATCCGTAAGAGTAGGTTTTGCCACCAAGGTGGAAAGAAAACCTTGAGGTACAATGTGAAGGTTAAGCTTCCGAAATTCCTCATGGAGAAGCGGTTGACTTTGTTGTAACATCAGGTTGTTACAATAAGATTTACGACTTAGCGCATCAGCCATGACGTTGGCTTTCCCTGGGGTATAGGTTATTCCTAAGTCGAAGTCTGTGATCAATTCAACCCAACGTCTCTGTCTGAGATTCAAATCCGGCTGGGTGAAAATGTACTTCAGACTTTGGTGATCAGTGAATATTTCGCAACGATTACCGAGGAGGTAATGTCGCCAGGTCTTAAGTGCATAGACTACGGCTGCAAGTTCTAGATCATGAGTAGGATAATTCTCCTCATGTGGGTGCAATTGCCGTGAAGCGTAAGCAATTACGTGTCGATCTTGCATAAGAATGCAACCTAGTCCTTGTCGCGAGGCGTCGCAGTAGATAACAAAGTCCTTGGAGAAGTATGGCGGTACCAGTACGGGAGCAGAGGTCAGGCGTCTTTTCAGTTCCTGAAAACTGTGCTCACATTGTGGAGTCCATTCGAACTTCTTATCTTTCTTGAGGAGTTCGGTTAGAGGTTTAGCAACTTTGGAGAAGTTCTCGACAAAGCGACGGCAATAGCTCGCTAAGCCTAGAAAACTCCGAACTTGCTTGACCGATTCAGGTGGAGTCCAATCAAGGACGGCTTGAACTCGCTCAGGGTTAACAGCAATACCTTTACCAGATATTACATGACCCAGATAGGTCACTTCTGGCAACCAGAATTCACATTTAGAAAATTTGGCATAAAGGCGATGCTCTCGAAGTTTCTGCAACACTAGTCTTAGATGTTCGGCATGTTCTTCCTCGTTCTTGGAGTAGATGAGTATATCATCGAGATAAACTACGACGAATTTATCCAAATACTCCATGAAGATTGAGTTCATTAACCGAGAAAAGGTGGCTGGAGCGTTGGTTAAACCGAAGGACATGACGGTGTACTCGTATTGGCCATAACGAGTAACAAAGGCCGTTTTAGGAATGTCCCCGTTTCTGATTTTGATTTGATGGTAGCCCAACCTCAAATCCATCTTAGAGAAGACTGAAGATCCAGCGAGCTGATCATACAGGTCGTTGATCCTGGGAAGTGGATATTTGTTCTTGATCGTGACCAAATTGACAGGTCGGTAATCTACAACCATCCGGTCCGTACCATCCTTCTTCTTAACGAATAGGACGGGGCAAGCCCACGGAGATGAACTAGGGCGGATGAAGCCCTTTTTCAAGGATTCATCGAGTTGTTTCTTAAGCTCGGCTAGTTCTAGGGGTGCCATCTTATAAGGTCTTCTAGCAATCGGAACGGTTCCGGGGATGAGGTCTATTACAAACTCAACATCCCTATCAGGTGGAACACCTGGCAATTCCTCTGGAAAGACATCCGGGAAGTCACGGACTACCGGAACGTCCTCAAGGTCTGGCAAAGGGCTGGCGTTAAGAGAATATAATTGTCGCTTGGCTATTCGGGTCAAGACATTGACTATCTTCCCGAAGGATGGGTGAGTTGAACAGTCCTAGAGAAGCAATCAATTTTGGCTTGATGAGCTGACATCCAGTCCATACCCAAAATGATATTAATATCCGAAGATTTAAGGGCTATCAGAGATGCAAGGAAAACAAGTCTGTCGACTTGGATCTCATTTCCATAACTTACCCTAGAAGTTTGCCATTTGGATCCCGGAGTTTGAATTACCATGGAGGATGGCAAGTCACAGAATGCAACGTTATGCAAACGAGCATAATTTTCAGATATAAAAGAATGAGAGGCTCCTGTATCGAAAAGAACAGATGCCGGGTGGCAATTAACAAGAAGCGTACCGAGAACGACGTTGGGATCTTCTTGAGCTTCTTCGGCAGAGACACAGTTGACATGGCCACGTGAAGCGGTGACCGGTTTAGCATGGAATACTTTCCCTGTCGGCTTGCCACGGCCAGTAGCTTTAGCAGATTGATTGGGGTTGGTCTGGGGACACTCACGCATATAGTGACCAGATTCCCCACACTTGAAACAAGTCACGGAACTGGTACGTGGAGGAGCATTATTGGTTGGACCCCCATAGGGCTTAGCTGGAGCAGACTGTTGAGCGGGGCGAGGCGCCTGGAAAGATGGCCTCGGTGTGAACCTGGGTGGCAAGGCGGTGTTGGGTACCCACACGCGGCGCTTCTGAGGACCAGCACCGGATGAGGAACCCGTGTCACGTCCATGCTTGCGTGTTGCGTCATAGTCAGTCTGACCAGTTTCAGCACTGATGGCTTTGTTGACAAGTTTCGAGAAGGATGTGCACTCATGCAGACGAAGGTCGCGGCGAAGCTCAGGACTAAGGCCCTTGCGGAACCTTGCTTGCTTCTTGGCGTCAGTAGAAACTTCCTCAGTTGCATATCGGGCGAGATTACCAAACTCCCTGCTATAGACATCCACAGAAAGTCGGCCTTGGGTGAAATTGCAAAATTCTTCACGCTTACGGTCCATGAGACCCTCCGGAATGTGATGTTCACGGAAAGCGTCGCTGAATTCAGCCCAAGTTGTGACATGGCCTGCTGGGCGCATAGCTCCATAATTCTCCCACCATAGACTGGCGGGGCCTTCAAGATGATATGCAGCAAAGGTGACCTTGTCAGCCTCAGCTACCAGCGCCGAACGCAGTTTGTGAGAGATACTGCGAAGCCAGTCATCAGCGTCGAGAGGCTCGACGGAGTGGTGGAACGTGGGTGGATGCAATTTGATAAAATCACTGAGTGACACCACGTTAGCCCTCTGATGGTGTGCTGTGTTCTGTTCAATACGCTCCAACAACCGGTTTGTCTCCCGCTTGTTTCTCTCAGCTTCCATCATCACTTCGGCTAGTGAAGGAGGATGAGGCAGATTTTCATTCCTGGCTTCACTGCCTTCGGCCTGCTCTTGGGAAGCAGGATTAGCGCGTGTGTTGACCATCCTAGGTAAACAAGACAATGATTTAGTCAGAATGATGAAATTCCGACATGGGATACATAATGTAAGAAATAACTCGGAATGCAAGATGATCATCCGTATGACATGGTAGATACAGAAACTGCTTCTTTATTCCATCGTCATACACACCATACAAGGTTTAGTACAAGCCAAGCAAAGTACTAATACGGTGAAAAGAGGATTACATCTCATCGGAGGCATTCCAAGCTCCTATACATTATTTTTCTACATCTCCGGAAGAGTACAAACTAGGTCATATCCCACGAGACACGCAGGACAATAGACGACACAGCTAGTGCGAACTAGTGGTACTACTACTAACTCAGACCGATCCGTAGTAGTCCTCGTAGAAGTCACCTCCATAGCCTGGAAGTTCAACATGATCATCCGGAAACAGACGGTCTCGCGGAGCTTGTGGACCATAGGGGCTAGGATGAGGTCGTGGACCAACAAACGGTGGCCTGCGGGGACCGCGAGGTGGGGTGATGCCTCCTACATCACGCCAAACCATCACGTCTGGCAGAGCAGATCTCACAGGATAGAGATCGCGCATATCTGAATATCCAGCTTGCACCGCCGGTGCGAACCGAGTCAAAGTGGCCCAGTGGTCAGCACGGGTATTGAAGAGCTCTAACCTTAAGGCCCGATTTTCACGGTCCTTATCCTCGAGCATCTCAGCAGTGGTGCGAGTCCGTGAATCCTCCTGAGTGGAGTCAGCATAGATAGCCTGGAGATACCCTTGTGCTCCCGGAAGTGATCCTGGCATATACCGGAAGTCAGAGTCCCGAAATAGACCAGATCTGACTCGCATAATGGTCATCATAGAGTAGGCGGCATCCTGCACAGCCATCTCGATAGTAACCCCGAGTCCATAGGAGCAGTGAAGAGGCTCAGTGGATCCAGGATAAGATGGAAATATCCTGACAGTGCAGAGATACTGGCTTTGATTAAAGTCTCGGAATTGCTCTTCGACCGTGTACTCAGGATACCAGCGGTATCCAGCCTCAGTCATTACCCTGACCAACTTAGCAGTATGGCCGGGTACATCTAGGCATCGAGTCAGGCGAACCACTTGATTGAGGTCGCGAGTGGCCATCTGAAAGCATAATCATAATGCAAAGGCATTAGAATTTCTAGCAAAATTTCGGCAGCATAACAGCTGTAAATGCTCAAAAAGGATATTGAGACATTTGACAAAGGATTTCGTACACACTCAACATCATCATATCAAGTCTTGAAACCATTCCTACAACATAATGTGGTAGAAGAACTGAACTAGGCTGATAACCATCAAACTTATAAGGTACTACTGATTAGTAACACGTGATCCTGATAGAGAGAACAGATCCTAATTCCTTAACCCCCGGTGGAAGAATGGACTGACTCAGATCAGAATGTCATAAGGTATAAGGAGTAAAAAGAGCCTTACGTTCCAACCCACAAACAATTCCCCTACATATAACTAAAGAATTTCTAGACTCAACATCGACCAGTTTGGCTTGGAGAACCTACAGGCAGTCCGGCTCTGATGCCAACGCTGTCAGGACCCCGACTCGATGTCACATCGATCTAGCTGGTAACACCTCATATCACTTTGCGGCCTCACGCACGGTATCCCCACGGGTGTCGTCTTACCCTTTTCCCGGGACCGTTTGCGCCTTTTGGCTCACGTATATGATAGTGTCGCTAGCATCCATATGATAAAGAGCCCGGGCTGACATGACTAGTCGTAAACCCAAAGTGGCACAGACTTACAGGGACAGGCATCCATGACCCAGCTTCGAACGTGTCGGTCATCAGCAAGTGGGTCCGGGCTGTAGCACTGGGCTAGCAGGACTCCGGTAAACCGGGCTGTAGCGGGCTAACAGGACTCCGGTACTCAAAGCGTGACATTTCCCCGAAGGGACAGACACAGGAACGAAGAAGGACACATGCCGGCCAGCCTAAGTGTTCCAGAGCAGTAGCAAGCTACCATGGCTCAGCGGTAACACTAGGAGACATTTCCCGGTAAGAGAGGCTACTAAAGATAAACAACTAGATAGTCAGATCCCACACATACCAAGCATTTCAATCATACACACAATATGCTCGATATGTGTAAATACAACGAAGCATCACAACATGACTCTATGACACAAGTACTTTATTTAAGGCTCAGGGAGCCATACATAATATACACACAAAGTTACGGGTCTCACGACCCAACATACAAGTTATACAATCATACAAGCCAACAGCGGAAGTAACTTGTCTGAGTACAGACAACTAGTAAAATAAAAGAGGCTTGGAAAGCCTGGCTATACTATGTGGTCCTTCACAAGCTCAGGGTCACCACCTGGGTCTTTAGCCTACTCGTTGATGTCAACGTCTACATAGAACCCATCAGAAGGGGTTGCAGCGTCTTCTGTAAAAATGTAGATTATAGCAACATGAGTACAAAGGTACTCAGCAAGACTTACATCAGATCCTACATACATGCATAGTATCAAAAGGGTTGGTGGAGTTATTGCAGCAAGCCAGCTTTGACTCTTGGCTAGACTATCCTACGATACTCCATTTGAAATAGTTTTGCGCACACGAGTCCACTATTCACCACTTCAATACACTACCGAGGATCCACCTCCGTCTTCCTACGGAAGAGCCATCCTCGGCACTCACACTTATCTTGAGGCTTTTAACAGTTTCCATTTACTTATCTATGAACTGTATAGGCAACCAAGTAGTCCTTTACCGCGGACGCGGCTATTCGAATAGATCATGTTAACCCTGCAGGGGTGTACTTCTTCATACATGTTTCCACCACTTAGCGTCTGCACACGACATGTGCTCGGCAGACTTCAAGCGAAAGCCGACGTGGGTGTAGACCACGACCTACCTAAACACTTAAGCCTCTAGTCCAGGTTTATCGCCTATTCAGGTTCCATCCGTAGGGAGTCCGGCCGAGGTTTCCCATACGGCCCCGAACGATGTGAACAGGGTTCCCGAGATACCTAACGGGTATTCGGTACACCGTGCCACGTACCTACCGCATCACAGCCCACCCCTACGGTCAGCGCTGTCCACGGCCTCCAGTAGGCTACAAACACCAGAAACTACTTGCAACTCCTGGACAGAGAGCTAAGGTGAATAAGAAGTCGAGCGGGGTCATATTTCAGGGCCCAATGTATGGTAGTAGCTGATTCTTAAATCACACATACAGATCTTAGTGCTTAAGGTCGGCTTCAATGAAACAACCCACCATGTACTCCTACATGGCCTCTCATCGATACCTTTACCAAATCGTATTCACCACACCACTCTCATTACCGACATTAACCTTTCACTCTAGCCCATCACCCAGATGAACCAGACCTGACACGACTCTAAGCATAGCAGGCATAGCAAGGTAGGAACAACACATACATATGGCTCAATCAACTCCTACACATGCTAGTGGGTTTCATCTAGTTACTGTGGCAATGACAGGTCATGCAGAGGAAATGGGTTCAACTACCGTAGCACACAGCAGTTTGAATCGCGTTGTCTTAATGCAGTAAGAGAGAGCAGGAGCGAGAACATGGGATTGTATCGATATGATCAAATGGTTGGTAGCTTGCCTGATGGTTCGTTGCACGGATACGATTCTTCGTTAGGGTAATCACGGTACTCCTCGGGGACAGATCCTGTCGCAAAGGATAACGATACACAGGCATCACCAAACAATGTGCAACAATATGATGCATGCATGAAACATGGCAATATGAGTGTGTTGGGCTAATGCAACTAAAGCCAGAAGTGTTTGAGCAAATTTGAATCAAAGATTCAAATTTTCAATTCAAATATGGCCTTTTAAAGTGCCTTTCCTTGTTCTGATTAAAACATCAATTTAACTTGTTTGGTCATGCATGAAAATAGTACAGATGGATAGATTGGATTTTTCTGATCATTTTTCATATATAATTTGTCCAATTTGGAGTTAAAGAATAAAAGTTATGAATTTTTGAAGTTTAAATAATATTCTGAATTTCCTGATTTAATTTAAATCCAGAAATATCATTTACTGCGTCAGCCTGACATCACAGTGACATCAGCAGGTCAACAGAGCTGGCTCGGGTCAAACCTGACGTGTGGGGTCCACACGTCAGTGTCACAGGGCTAATCCCGCGTTGACCCCGGGCTGGTTAGCTTTGACTAAGCCCTGGGCCCACTTGTCAGCGTCTGTAGGTGTTGGTTTAGTGGCTAATTAGCTGGGCCACGTCAGCTCGCCGGAGTTCTGGCCGGCGGCGACCAACAGTGCGGCGGCGATAGTGGTTTTGGTCGTTTCGGCCACCAAATGGGCCGCGGAGATCACCGGAGTGAAGCTGAGGACGTCCCGCGGCTCTTGGCGGAGTCCGTTGGGGTCGGGGTGGCCGGAGTCGACGGCGGTGAGCTCGGCTGCGGCCGCCGGGGTTCGGTCGTGCACGGGAGTGGTGCTGGAGCTCGAAGTCGAGCAAAATGAGGCGCTAGGGATGCTCTACTGGGTTCTGTGAACGTGTTGGACTCGCCGGGGTGACCAAATGGTCACCGGTGCTGTGTCGACGACGAGCTCGGCGACGGCGGAGGTTCGGCCGTGGTGGAGATGAAGCTACGGTGAGGGATCGAGGGGGAGAAGAGGGGGGAAACGGTGGCGTAGCTCACCGCGGTTGCAGTGGGCGTCGAAGCGGGCTCGGGGACGCGCTGGAGACGGCGAATTCGTCGGCGACGGTGGTCGGAGCCCGAAGAGGGGAACGGCGACGTGGCGGCGATGCAGGGCTTCCGGGGACTCGTGGATCTGTGGGGAGGAAGAGGGAGTTGTGGCGGAGCTTCTGAGCTACTCGGGGGAGCGAGGGGTGGCCGGAGACAGTGGCTACGGCGAACGGCGGCGACGGTGTGCTTCGGCCGAGAGCGAGAGAGAGCGAGGGAGAAACGGGGGAGAGTGAGCGAGAGCAGGGGGGATCGGGACGGGCTGCGGACGTCGTCCACGCGGCCAGGAGGGCGTCGGCAAGCAGGAGGTGGCCGCGCGGCCGCGCGCGCGCGAGCACGCAGCAGCTTCGGGGCGAGGGGAGGAAGACGACGGGGAGCTACAGTGCTGGGCTGGGTCGGCTGCTAGCTGGGCCGGCCAGCTGGCTGGGCCGCACAGGTAAGTCTTTCCCCTTTCTTTTTTTGTTTTCTGATTTATTTAATATATCTGCAACTGTGTTGAATTAATTAAAATACCTAGGCAATTCCAAAAATCACCAAACTACTCCTGGCTCATAGTTGGATTATTTCCAACATGAAACATTTTAGTTTGGAGATATTTGAGCATTTAAATATTTTATATTATTTTAAATGCCCAAATTCAAATAGTTATGATTTAATTCAAAAACCCTAAGATGGCCTAGGAAAATGTGCACCACTTTTGCAGAGGTTCTGAACCAAGACAAAAATGATGGGCATTTTAGAAGGGCATTTCAGGTTCATTGAAAATTATTTTAGTAAACCCTAGTTGGTTTCAGAGGGGACTGGGGGTTCTGTCATCCCCATTTCAAGTTTCTGATGAAAGAGTAAACATGATGCACACTCTAATGCATGACTAGCTAGGGTGTGACAGTTTCCTCGATTGGCAGTTCTTTGCTCACCAGGAACTTGAGGATGGGCTGTGCCCATGAGGGTGCTGCTATTTCTTCGACTACCAGTACCGCGACTTGCACGAGGGCGGCTGGGCTGGGAGGCGGCGGGTTGGAGTCCGCAGCCGCTTGCTGGGTCGAGGAAGTCCCCGAGCCGACTGGAGCAGTCCCCGGTCCGGGTTCCGGGGTCAACGGTTTGGTTGCCGCAGTCTCCGGGCCAGGCTCTGCAGTCCCTGGGCCGGCTTCGACTGGAGCGCTCTTGGAGTCGGATCCGACTTCTTCGAGTGGAGCCGGCACAAAGATGGAGTCTGATTCTGGTGAAGGCTTGACAGACGGCTTGAGGAGGCGCCGAAGGGCGATGCCGGATGGTATTGCTTGGCGGGTGGAGCCGATTCGTGCCAAGGCGTCTGCTTGGTCGTTGTCATTCCTTGGCACGTGGAGGAACTCGCACCCCTCGAAGTATCCGCTGAGCTGCTGCACAAGGAAACGGTAGCTCGCCATGTTTACATCCTTGGCGTCCCAATCGCCAGATGACTGCTGGACCACCAAGTCATAGTCGCCATAACACAGGATCCGGCGAATGAGCGCCTCGTACTCAGCAACGTTGTTGGAGGCAGCAAAATGGATCTGCAGCGCATATCTGAGCTTGTCGCCTTTGGGGGAAGTGAGGACGACACCGGCTCCCAAGCCGGTGCGCATCTTGGAGCCGTCGAAGTGCATCCGCCAATGAGTGGAGTCGGGCACTGGCGGCATGTACTGGGTCCCGGCCCAGTCGACGAGGAAGTCGGCCAGTGCTTGTGACTTGATGGCGGTGCGGGGCTGGTAGTAGATGGTGTAGGGAGCCAGATCGATGGCCCACTTGGCCACTCATCCAGAAGCATCTTGGCTTCTGATGATCTCGGCAAGTGGGGCTGTGCAGACCACAGTGATTGGATGCTCCTGGAAGTAAGGCTTCAATTTCTTGGCGGCAAAGTGCACGCCGTAGCACATCTTCTGGTAGTGGGGGTAGTTCTGCTTAGAGGTCGACAGTACTTCGCTCAGGTAATATACCGGTCTCTGGACAGGTAGCGCCTTGCCTTCCTCCTTGCGTTCGACTACAATGACTGTGCTGACTACCCGGCTGGTGGCGGTAATGTACAGGAGCATGGGCTCCTTGGGAGTCGGAGCCGCCAGCACAGGGGGCGTAGTCAACATTTTCTTTAGTTGGAGAAAATCTTCGTCCGCCTTGGGAGTCCACTCAAAAAAGGTCGTCTTCTTCATGAGCTGATATAAGGGGAGAGCCTTCTCGCCCAGCCGACTGATGAATCGGCTGATGGAGGCCAAACAACCGGTGAACTTTTGCACATCTAGCAGTCGTCTAGGTGCTTCCATCCTCTCGATGGCCTTGATCTTCATAGGGTTGCACTCTATGCCGCGTTCGGAGACCAGGAAGCCAAGGAGTTGGCCGGCTGGTACTCCGAAAACGCACTTCTCGGGATTGAGCTTGATCTAGAATCGGCGCAGATTCTCAAATGTTTCCTTGAGGTCTTCCAACAGTGTTCCACGCTTTTCCGTCTTCACCACCACATCATCCACGTAGACGTGGGCATTTCTGCCGAGTTGCTTGAGGAGGCACTTCTGCATGCAACACTGAAAGGTGGCGCCGGCATTCCTCAAGCCGAACGTCATGGTCAGGTAGCAGAAGGCACCAAACGGCGTGATGAAGGCGGTCTTCAATCTGTCAGCCGGGTTCAGCTTGATCTGGTGATATCCAGAATATGCATCTAAGAAACTCAACAGCTCGCATCCGACCATGGAGTCTATCCCCTGATCAATTCTCAGCAGAGCAAATGGGTCCTTGGGGCAAGCTTTGTTGAGGCTCGTGTAGTCGATACACATCCGCCACTGATTGTTCTTCTTCAGCACCAGGACTGGGTTGGCCAGCCACTCTGGAAAAAATACTTCCATAATGAAGCTGACTGCCAGGAGCCGGGCTATCTCTTCTCCAACAAGTCTTCTCTTCTCTTCTGACAAGGCGCAAGCGCTGCCTGACGGGCTTCACATCAGACCGGACATGTAACTTGTGCTCGGTGAATTCCGTCGGTACACCTGGCATGTCCTTACGGGACCATGCGAAGATGTCTCGATTCTCATGGAGGAAATCGATGAGCTCGCCTTCCTATTTGCTGTCAATGTTTGTACCCATGACGGCGTACCTCTCTGGGTGCTCTGGGTCCAAGGGTATCTTCTTTGTCTCTAAGGACGGCTTGAACGATCCTTCTGCTTCCGACTCCTTGGGGTCGGGCGACATCTCGGGCTGCTTGCCGGCCATCGCCACAACCCGATCAAGGAGCTGCTTCTCAGCTGCGATCACCAAGGACTCGGCCAGCCGACTGCTTTCGGCCGCGCAGGCGGACGACTTTCTGTAGTCGCCGGCTACGGTTAGAATCCCCTTGGAACTCGGCATCTTCATCTTGAGGTAGGCGTAGTGGGGGACCGCCATGAACTTGGCCAAAGCAGGTCGACCAAGCAACGCGTGGTACGGGCTTTCGAGGTCCACCACTTCAAACCAAACTAGCTCTCAGCGGAAAAGATCTTTGTCCCCAAAGAGGACGTCTATCAGGATCTTGCCGATTGGCGAGCAGGAAAGGCCGGGAACAATGCCGTGGAACACAGTACGGCTGCTCTGAAGCTGTCTTTGCTTGATTCCTAACTTCTCCATGGTATCCTTGTACAGGATGTTGATACTGCTGCCTCCGTCTATCAGCACTCACGAGAAGCGAGCGGCCCGCCTATCTGTGGAGAGTGTGGCGCCTAAGACCAGGGCGTAGGACCCCGGACTCGGCATCACCTTTGGGTGTTCAGCTTTGCTCCAACTGATAGGCTTTTCGGACCAGTGCATGAACTCAGGAAGGCTTGACGCGACTACGTTCACCTCTTGCTGCTGCAGCCGCCTGCTGGGTCGATCGTCAGCCACACTGGTGAACACCACATAGGCTCCGTGCTCATCTGGGTACTCGTCTTGTATCGCGCCGACTGGCCTGGCAGCCGGCTGCTAGGGTGGCGGTGGAGGCGGCGGCCCAACAGGCGGGGGAGGGAGTAGGCTGTCTCCCTTTGCGATTCTGGTGAGCCCGTGGCATTTCCGGGTAGTGTGATTTGACGGCTTCGCGCCGTTGTGGAACTTGCAGGGGCCATCTAGAGTCTGCTCGTAGGAGAAGGCCAACAACCAGTTGGAATTGCCGCCTTTCTGTCGCTTGGTCGGAGGCTGCCCCTCCGGTTGTTGGTCTTCGACTGTCGCCACTTGCCGGCTGTTGGAAGCCGGCTGTGGGGCTTTTCGCTTGTGGTCGCTTTGTTGCTGCCGCCGACTGGTGTCCCCAACTGGAGTTCTTGGAGCCCGAGGGGCTACTTTGCCAGTCGCACTAACTTGAATCTCCGCCTTCATGGAGGAGTCGGCTGTGGCGTACTTGTCTGATGTGACCAGCAGCTCGTCGAGGGTCTCCGGCTTGTCGCAGAGGAGCTTGTGCTTGAGGAGGGTGCCTTCTCTGCACCCGGCAGTAAAGTACTCGATAGCCTACACCTCGTGCACGCCATCACAAGAGTTCTAAAGCTCGGCCCAGCGCGTGAGATAGTCGCGAGTGGAATCGTCGGGGCCTTGCACGCACAAGGAGAGTTGGCGAGGCTTGGGAGGTCGCTTGTACGTGCTCGTGAAGTTGCAGACGAAGGCCTCGGTGAAGTTGACCCAGCTGTTGATGCTGCGGGGCTTCAAGATGTTCAACCATGTCCGGGCCGTGCCCTGGAGCATGAGCGGAACATATCTTACCGCAACACGCTTGTTGCCGTTCGCTATATTGATGGCTGTGGAGTAATCAATCAGCCAGTCCTCCGGCTTCACGGTGCCGATGTACTTGGGCGTGTCTCGGGGGAGCGTGAACCCTTTGGGAAAAGGCTCATCTCGGATGCGGGGTCCGAAATAGGGAGGACCCAACTCGTCTTCTTCTTCCAGCGCCAGGGATCGTTGGAGTCGGTCGATCCGGTGGTGGGCATCATTCTCTCTGACTCCCTCTCGGCGGCCAAGGCGGTCGCTGAGAGTCGGATGCTCTACGGGTGGTGGGGAGACTCGCCTTTCTCTGCGAGGAGGGGGGGCAGATAGTCGTCCCGCCGTTCCACCGCTTTGGGCCGGCCGTCTTGGTCGCGCTCGATGGTGATGCGAGTCCGACTGTGGCTGACAGCCGGCTCCTTGTCTTTCTTTCCGCGGACCCCGCCAGTCGGCGTCCGAGGCGTCACGCCTTGATCTCGACGGGGTGGCGGGTCGTAGTTTTGTCGCCACGGCGCCTCCGTGCGGCAGCCGGCTTCGTTCTGCGCGGCAGTTGCATCGAGGAGCTTCTGAACTCACTCCGTCATCAGGCGGCACTCTTCCCCCTCGAAGTTGTCGAGCTCATCCGCCGCCGCCTGGGCGGCACGGATGTTCTCCGCAGGCGTGGCATACACAGGGCGATCGGCCCCGAACAGATTGGCGATTGCCACGCGGCGTTGCCGGACCGCGGCTAGGCGGCTAGGCCCAGTCGGAGCCGGTGAGCCGCCCACGGCGCGATCCATCTCACGTTGGTAGGCTTCTGACAAGCGTCTCATGCTTGCCAACTTCTTCGCGCCCTCGATGAGCTGAAGGCGGCGCGCCTCTAGCGTCTCGGCGTCAGCGTCTCCCAGAATCGGTGCGGACAGGTCTCACAGAGCCGCGTCGAGCGGGTCGTGAACGCGTTCGCCGGAGCGCTCGCCATGGTCAAGGACGAGAACCTCCGTGACGGTGCTTCCGCCGCTCCCTGTGCAAGGGAGCCGCTCGTCGTAGGCCACCACGTTGGTGGGGAACGCGTCGAGCGACGCGGTGTCGGAGTCGACCAACATCGGGTCGGTGGAGCCTATGCACTCCAGGTCTACAGCAGGCTCGCTGACGACATGGAGTTGGTCGACGAGGCCCACGAGGAGGCTCTCAGGGCCACCCGTGCCTGCGTCGGATGCAGGTTCGTTGGAGAGGCGAACCTCGCCGATAAGTTCGGCGAGGCAGCTGGCTGCGCAGGCGATCTCAGCGCCGTGCAGCGCGTCAGCGCAGACTCCGTCTGGCATGCCGGGCTGGCTGTGCTCGCCAGGGAGGAACATGGTTCACGTCCAGAGCAGGTCTCCGGACGATGGTGCACCTCGCCCCACGGTGGGCGCCAAATGTCGGGGGTTGGGTACGACATATGCCAAAGGGTGGCTTATCATGGTGGGGGCGAGTAGAACGTCGCCGGTGCCCGGAAGCGGGATGAGGCGAACAAATGCACGCGGCGGATCTTACCAAGTTTCAGGGCTCTCCGAGGAGATAACACCCCTACTGCTGCTCTGCGGGGTCTCCGCATGGTCACTATGGCAAAGTGAATACAAGGTTGCTCCTAGAGATGTTTTCTAGAGGTAGGACAGGGCAAGGCCAGGTCCCTCCTTCCTATATGATCGGGTCTAATTCTAGAGAAGCTATCCCCCTTGCATGGGTGCCCAGGGGGGCTTATATAGGCCTGCCCCCAGGGATACAATGGTAATCCGGCTGGGCGCGGGTCCCAGCCGTCTGTCTCTTAGGCCGCCGTCTTCTCCGCCGACTACCGGGGCCCGCCGAGTGGCGGGCCCCACAGACAGGCCTGGTACTGTAGCGGTGCTCCTGATGACGCTGGCTTGGTCATGAGGTCATGGCAACAGTGCTGCCGTCTGGCGGACGATCACTGTCGCCATTCCCCATCTTGTCTGATTAATGGCGTGCGGGGCCCATGGGAGGGGCCGACCGACTCCAAGGGGCTGACTCCCACGTGTCCGCCTTCGGGGCGCTCTCGCCGTCTTCTGTTCTCCCGCTGACGAGTGGTCCCGCTGTCTCTGGGCCGTACAGGTAGCCGTCGTGGGCACAGTGCGCCGCCCACTGAGGCTGAGGTCAGGGCCGGCATGGCAATAGTGCCGCGCCGCGATGGAGATCTCCAGCGATACGACACACTATAGCCATGCCAGGCCCTCGTAGGCGGGGTAGAGACGGCCACGCAATGACCGTACCCCGCCCCGCCATCGTGACGAAGGCAGGATAGGGTTGGAGTCGCGGGCCGACTCCCACAGTCGTCTTATCTTGAAGTCGCCAGGCAAGAGTCGGCTCGTCTCGAAGTCGCCAGCCAAGAGTCGGCTTAACTCAAAGCCGTCCCTGGGACTCGGCTGTGAGGGACAGTCGCCGCCGCCTCCCAGGAGGCGGCTCTTCATCGCGGGGTCTTGAGGGGCGCAGTCGGCCCCGATGTTTCAAAAGGTTCTAGGGCTCGGATTAGCCTACCCATGGCCCATTACTCCGACACCATTGCCAAGATTGTTGATTTTGAGTTGTCATCTCCAGATATTGTCGATCCTTGTAATTCATGAGATGTATCTCTGCTTATTTACCTTGCCTGACTCGGGAGGTTGTGGGGTCCTTACTTTCCTTAGGCATATCTGCTGGATCTTTACCGCATCTCATATGAGTTACTGATATGACTGGGGATGCATGCTTACCGTGTATAAGAATAATATGCCACCGAATACTCGATCCATGCAGTAGGCATATGTTTTGACTGAATTTTACCTCTGACAAAATTATTGCAAGTATGGTCCTTGAACGGTACTGCCATACATTTGCAACTCATCATATAATATTTGAGGGTGCAATATTGTGGCACTGACGCGGACTTGGTGGTTTACGAGAGAAGCCATCCGAGTAGTTTGATGAGGAAGACTTGTGTCGGGGGGGTGAACCCCGGGCAGGCAACGGAACCGGGATCCTTTTCAAAAATAGCGGGGCCCGCATCACCCCGTGAACCGGCACGCGCCTGATCGGGTCGCTCGACCCGGCAAGGCCCGCAACCTGGCCAAGCCGCTTGACTCGGCAAGGTACGTCGACCTGGCCGCAGCAGCTGGCACAAGGCAACTCAACCCGGCGCAGACATGGCTTCCCCAGCAAGCCAACCCACCCGTGGCGTCCACGGCAACCAAGCCACGTGTCAGCTCCCGTCCCATTCAGGCTATATGATGGGACAAGACCTCAACCACCGATGACCAAGACAATAGTGTTCCCGCCCATGCCTATGATCAGCCGGAGCGTGGCAACAGTGCCCCTTACCTACCCGCTGACCAGGGCTGGCGTGGCAATAGTGCTCTCGCCCTCACCACTGACGACAGCAAGCGGCGGCCTAACGGAGAGAACTGTACACGACTCAACTCGGCCATGACCTGACGATTGACAAGATGGCGCACAGTCCCCCTAGGCACGCGGGGCCCGCACCTAGGGGAACCCGGGGAACCACAAGCCCACAAGCGGGACCCAGCCCAGTACACCGGACACCGACAATACGGGCCCACCGACTCGGCATATTACCATTGGATTCTTGGGTGGGTTGATCTATAAAACCCCCCAGGAGCCCACGCCTATAGAGGCATGCGATGCGAAGCAATACAAGATACCTGCAAGAGAAACACATGCAAGCACAGGACTAACCACCCAACAGCAACACCGGGGAGAAGGAACATCCCAAGCCTTGGCCAGCTTCCTTCCTCCTCCATACAGCTCCAAGAGCGACATTGTACTATCGATCATCCAACTAAACTCAGTAGGACTAGGGGTGTTATCTCTCCGGAGAGCCCCGAACCTGGGTATGTCCGGCGTCCCGCGCCCGCGCATATCAACCTCGCCTCTGGAACCCACCAGCGCCCTCGAGCCTCCTCCTCTCTTTAACCATTCTTTGGCATCTGCCGTGCGCCCACCACGACAGTTGGCGCCCATCATGGGGCAGCTCGAGGAGCTGGCCGGGAGCATGCTTCAGACGGGGCCCTTCTCCTACTCCGACGAGTCCGTCACTCTAGCGGACGACGTCATCGGCGCGCTCACCGCCTCGTTCACCGCATTGCGCATCTCCGACGCATTGGCGGTCGACGAGTACCCCAGCGAGGTGCTCAGCTACTCTGACTCTCCGCTCTCCCTCAGCGGCAGATTCACTGCCGGGATGATGGACGCCCATGTGGGGGTCTTCGTCACCGGCGACGGCGCCTCTTCCTCGTCGAGCAAGGCGAGGAGGGTCGTAGAAGCCGCGGTCATCGCGGCACGGACCGAGCCGTCCGACCCGCTGCATGCCGTGATGCAGATCCTCCACATCCCCATCGGCACCAACGTCGACACCACCAACGTCGGCGAAGCCCGAACCCAGCTCGAGGACAGGCGCCAGCAGATGATGGACTTGTCCGAGACGCTGGCTACCACCAGGCATCGCCTGGAGGCCGCTCAGATGGAGCACGACGCCGCCCACAGATTCACGCCCGCCGCGGCCGAGCCAAGCCGGGTCGCCGATACTCGCGCCCGGGGAGGAGCGATCGGTCGGGCCTTCGGCGCCATCCGGACCGTCTACGAGACCCCTGTTAAGACCATGCGCGCTGTGGAGGCAGCCGCGGTCGGCCTCGGCCAACTCGTGGGTGAGGAGCTCAAGGAACACATCCGGCGGATGCGCGAGCTCCTCCACGCCGCCAACACCCAGCAGGATTGCCTCAACCAGCTCGCCAAGCCGGCGGGGTCCGGCTCCGCCCACCTTGGCGGACCCGGCGAACTTCTGCACACGGCTTCCTCGCCGCCAGGCGAGGCACACTCCGGCCAAGCCCGGACCCGACGCAACCCGGCCGCCACTGCCGCCGACACTCTGGGCAACGAGCCCGCCCCGGAGACCCAGCGCGTACCCGGCCAGCATGGCTGGCGTCCGGATCCAACCGACCCGGCCCCTCGGGGCCTGGCTGCCAGTCGACTCGGCCCGCGAGCCATCAACGATGCCGACGCGCACCACCGCCTCGATCAGCTCACTCGCTCCCTGGAGGTGGAGGAGAGCGGAGCTATCGGGCCGGCGTGCTTCGGCCCACGCATTCGGGAGGAGCCCTTTCCCAAGGGGTTCGTGCTCCCCCGTGACACCCCCAAGTACAATGGGACCATGAAGCCAGAAGACTGGCTCACCGACTACACCATGGCCATTGGCATCGCCGGTGCCAATCCTCGTCTCGCCGTGCGCTACACACCGCTCATCCTCCAAGGGTCGGCCCGCACATGGTTAAACAGCTGGCTGATGGGCAGCATCAACGCATGGGTCGACTTCAAGGAAGCCTTTGCCTGCAACTTCACAGGGACATACAAGCGACCCGGTCGCCCCAGCCAGCTCACCATGTACGTGCAGGGGCCGACGGAGACCGGCCGCGAGTACCTTGTACGCTGGACCGAGCTCCGGAACAGTTGCGAGGGCGTCCATGAAGTCCAAGCGATCCAATACTTCGTCAGCGGGTGCCGAGACAACACCCTCCTCAAGCACAAGCTCCTATGCTCCGAGCCGGCCACCATGGCCTCGCTCATGGTGACGGCGGACAAGTACGCCAACACCAACTCCGCCATGAAGATCCAGGTGGCACTGGATGAAGTCGGCAAGGCGAAGCCGGTTCCTCCCCCAAAGCCGGACGGCGAAAGCATCCGGCAGCACCATCACCAGAACAACAAGCGCAAGGCCGACCAGCCGGCGCAACGTCACGACAACCGGCTCGTCGCGGCTACCGAGCCCACGGCGAACCCGGCAGCGAAGCGCCGACAGACCGGCAAGATGGCATGGCAACCCGCCATGAGTTTCGAAGAGATGCTCGATGCCCCATGCAAGCACCACAGCGGCGCAAGACCCTCCACACACATGCTTCAGCAGTGCGCCATCACAAAGCGCATCATGAGGGGATACGTTCCGCCTCCTCCGGCTCCGGCTCCGGCTCCAGGCACAGGACAGCCGCCTCCGCCTCCACCGCTGCCTCCCGCCGGCGGCGCAATGTGGAATGATGCCTACCCAGACCAGAAAGCGGCCTACATCGTCTTCAGTAGCCTCGGTGACAACAAGCACAGAGAGTGCCTCCTTCGGCAGGAGGTGAACACCGTCTTCCCGGCCAAGCCGGATTTCATGCACTGGTCGGATCGCCCGATCACCTAGACCCGGGAGGATCACCCGACAGTCATGCCAAGTCCGGGTGGATATGCCCTCGTCCTCAACCCCACCATCGTCACCCGACATACATGCAAGTTCTCCCGAGTCCTCATCGACAGCGGCAGCAGCATCAACATCCTCTACCGCGACACGATGACCAAGCTCGGCCGCAAGGCCGAGGACTTGGAGCCAACCCGGACAGCCTTCCACGGCATCGTACCCAGCCTCTCCTGCTCGCCCATTGGCCGGTCCGGCTCGATGTCCTGTTCGGCGACAGCAGCCACTTTCGATTCGAACCGGTTTGGTTCGAGGTGGTGGACCTGTCCAGCGCATATCATGCATTGCTGGTCCGGCCCGCGCTCACCAAGTTCATGGCGGTTCCCCACTACGCGTACCTGAAGATGAAGATGTCGGGTCCCAAGGGCCTCATTATCGTCACCGGCGACTACCGCAAGTCTCTGGAGTGCGCCTGAGACGGCGCCAAGTTGGCTGAGTCGCTGGTCATTGCCGAGGAGCGGTGCCAGCTCGACCGGATCGTCGCCCTGGACGGCGAGGCCTCTGCTGCGTAGATCCCGACCCTAGACCCGACCGACGGGGCCACCTTCAAGCCCTCCAAGGAAACCAAGAAGGTGAAGCTCAACCCAGAAGACCCCAGCTGCAGCAAGTACGTTGTCGTAGGCGCTCGCCTCGACAGCAAATAGGAAGGCGAGCTCGTCGACTTCCTCCGTGAGAATCGGGATATCTTTGCATGGACCGCCAAATACATGCCGGGTATCCCGAGGAAGTACGCCGAGCACAAACTCCACGTCCTCAAGGACGCAAAGCCTGTCCGTCAACCCCTCCGTCGATTTTCCGAAGAGAAGAGAAGAACCATTGGTGAAGAGGTCGCCAAGCTTTTGGCGACCGACTTCATAATGGAAGTGTTTCACCCCGAGTGGCTGGCCAATCCAGTCCTCATCCTGAAGAAGAAAAAGGCCTGTCCCAAGGATCCGTTTGCTCTCCTCCGGATCGACCAAGTCATCGACTCGACCACCGGGTGCGAGCTCCTGTCCTTCCTAGACGCTTACTCCAGCTATCACCAGATCAAGCCAGACCCGGCCGATATCCTGAAGACGTCCTTCATCACGCCCTTTGGGGCGTATTGCTACATCACCATGTCGTTCGGCTTGAAGAACGCCGGCGCTACTTTCCAACGCTGCATGCAGAAATGCCTGCTACTGCACCTCGGCCGCAACATCCAGATGGACGTGGATGATATCGTGGTGAAGACCAAGCATCACCTCACGCTCCTCGACGATTTGAAGGAAACATTCGCCAACCTCCGTGAATACAAGGTCAAGCTCAACCTGGAAAAGTGCGTCTTCGGTGTCCCGACCGGGAAGCTGCTCAGCTTCCTCGTCTCGGAACGTGGCATTGAGGTGAACCCGAAGAAGATCAAGGCCATCGAGCGCATGCGCAAGCCAGCTTGGCTGCGCGATGTCCAGAAGTTCACCGGGTGCTTGGCCTCGGTCAGCCGGTTTCAAAGCCGGCTGAGCGAGAGGGCGCTACCCCTGTACCAGCTGATGAAGAAGACAAACCCGTTCGAGTGGAACGGCAAGGCGGATGAAGCCTTCCAAGACCTCAAGCGCATGCTCTCCACTGCACCAGTCCTGGCCACACCGACTGACAAGGAGCCGCTGTTGCTCTACATAGCCGTGACCTCGTGGGCGGTCAGCACAGTGCTGGTAGTCGAGGGACCAGAGAAGGGCAAGATCCAGGCCATCCAGCGCCTGATCTACTACCTGAGCGAGGTGCTCTCCACCTTCAAGCAGAACTACCCACACTACCAGAAGATTTGTTATGGCGTGTACCTCACCGCCAAGAAGCTGAAGCAGTACTTTCAAGAGCACGTCGTCACCGTCGTCGGCACAACGCCTATCAGAGAAATCATCGGGTGTCGGGACGCCTCTGGCTGGGTCGCCAAATGGGCGATCTAGCTAGCCGGCCACACCATCCTCTACGAGCCCCACACCACAATCAAGTCTCAGGCTCTGGCCGATTTCCTCCTCGACTGGACCGAGACCCAGTACTTTCCACCGCCTCCCGACTCGACGCATTGGTGCATGCATTTCGACGGGTCCAAGATGCGACTCGGCTTAGGGGCTGGCATCGTACTGTCATCTTCAAAGGGCGACCGACTCCGCTACACGCTCCAGATCCACTTTGCCACCTCCAACAACGTCGCCGAATATGAAGCCCTTGTGCACGGCCTCCGGCTTGCCAAGGAACTCGGCATCCGGCGCATCCTGTGCTACGGCGACTCGGACCTGGTGGTGCAGAAGTACTCTGGCGAGTGGGACGCCCGTGACTCCAACATGGCAAGCTACCGCTTCCTCGTCCAGAAGCTGTCCGGACCCTTCGAGGGCTGCGAGTTCCTCCACGTCCCACGTGTGGAGTACGAGGCAGCCGACATGCTCGCCAAAATCGCCTCGTCACGTCAAGCCATCCCGTCCGGCGTCTCCCTCGAGCACCTGCGCAAGCCGTCCATCAAGCCATCACTGGACTCCGTGTCCATCCACGTTCCAGAACACCCGGCCGCACCGCAAGCCGGCCCAAGGCCTGCTGAACCCGACCCGGGGGCTGCTTAGCTCAACCCGGCCACCATCACCCCGGACCAGGCCGTCGCCGTCCCCAACCCGGGGGCTTCTCAACCCGGCCCAGGGGCTGTCGACTCGGAACTCAACCTGGTGGCCGTCTTCACCGTGGTCACGGCCCCACCTTGGGCCCTGCCGATATCATAATTTCTGGAGAACGGGTTTCTCCCCATGGACGAGACCGAAGCTCGGCAAGTTCAGCACCGGGCGTCCGCCTATAGCATCATCAACAACGAGCTTGTCAAGCGCGGCTCTACTAGCGTGTTCTAGCGCTGCGTCGAGCTGGATCACGACATTGACATCCTCCTCGACATTCACCAGGGCGAGTGTGGGCACCACGCCGCATCGCGATCCCTGGTGGCCAAGGCATTCCGCCATGGCTTCTACTGACCAACGACCCTCGAAGACGCCGAGTCACTCATCCTCAAGTGCGAGGGGTGCCAACGCTTCAGCAAATGCAGCCACCAGCCGGCGTCAGCACTCAGCACCATACCGATCGCCTGGCCCTTTGTGGTCTGTGGACTCGACATGGTGGGACCCTTCAAAACCGCTCGAGGCGGCATGCCGCACTTGCTGGTGGCAGTGGACAAATTCACCAAGTGGATCAA
This sequence comes from Triticum aestivum, assembly GCF_018294505.1. Taxonomy (NCBI): domain Eukaryota; kingdom Viridiplantae; phylum Streptophyta; class Magnoliopsida; order Poales; family Poaceae; genus Triticum; species Triticum aestivum. Next base: position 503,055,453 of record NC_057795.1, on the reverse strand, counting down.
GGCAAGACCAATCAAGAAACTGGCCGAGCCAACAGCCGTCCGGTTCATCAAGGACATAGAGGTGCACTACGACATGCCGAACAGCATCATCACCGACAACGACACCAACTTCGCCAAGGGCGCGCTCGAGCAATACTGCTCCATCTCCGGCATCCGCCTCGACCTAGCCTCCGTGGCACATCCGCAGTCCAACGGGCAGGTCGAGCGGGCCAACGGACTCATCCTGTCCGGCATCAAGCCGTGACTCGTCGAGCCACTCATCTGCTTACCTGGCAGTTGGCTTGACGTGTTGCCTGCAGTCCTCTGGAGTCTACGCACCATGCCGAACCGGTCGACCGGGTTCACCCTATTCTTCCTCGTTTATGGAGCCGAAGCCATCATCCCGACCGACGTCGAGTTCGACTCGCCGCGCATCGTGATGTACACCAAAGCCGAAGCCATAGAGGCACACAAAGATGGCATTGATCTGCTCAAAGAAGCGCACCTGCTGGCACCTAGCCGTTCGGCTATCTACCAGCAAGGCCTGAGGCACTACAACGGCAAGAAGATCAAGCCTCTTGCATTCTGCGAAGGTGACCTCGTCCTCTGACTCATCCAAGAGCAGGCAGGACAGCACAAGTTGTCCTCTCCATGGGAGGGCCCATTCATCGTGAGCAGGGCTTTGCGCGACCGCAACGCCTACTACCTCATCGACGCGCGCAAGTCGAAGAAGCGCAAGAAGGACACCGCCAGTGAAGAAACGACCCGGCCGTGGAACGTGGAACTCCTCCGCCCGTTTTACAGTTAGCCGCACGAGTGTATGTATCGTCGCCTTTTGTAAATGTATGAAACTATGGGGTCCCCGAACAAGACTTGGGGGTTGCCTTTTTCCGACCAATTCATTGCGTCCCTATTTCTTATCACTTTACAACTGAAACCGGCCGCCGGCTCGACTCGCTCGACCCGGGGGCTCGGGGAAGGCCGGCTCGGTCGCCACCCCGCTACTTTACTTGGTGATTCCTGGTAAAGTTAGGGTGCCACGGTCCCCCACTTCGCCCTAAAGCCGCAGATCCAACTCTGGCTGTCGGCGGGCAAGCACAACGGGCCAAAGCTCCTCTACGATTCATACACTAAGTCAGAAGCCGCCGGTTCGATCAACCCGGCCCGTCGCTCATCAACTAAGTTAGCCGGACGACCGACTACTCACCAACCGGCCAAGCCGGTTTGCCGCCAGCCGGCCCAGTGGGTGTTTTGCTCGCGCTCAACGCTTCTAAGGACCCAAGTCCTACGCGCCCCTCTCGAAGAATCGAACTCCTTGTCATGGACCGGAGCCTCGGCCGTCTGACTCGTGGGGGGGAGGTTTGAGAGAGGAAAAGCATATGAAATTGGTTCTAAAAAGCGGAAGGCAAAGAGCAAACAAGCACTCACGACATTTACACACAAATATTTAAAAACAAAGGCACATGGCCCGAGTTCATTACACCCTAAAAATCCCCAGTTGGAACAGTTTCTTACAAAGTTTCTCAGGCATCCCCAGTGCCGCGTCGCGATGTTGACGGCTCTCCCCTGCCGGCCTCCGAGTCCAGCGTGGAACCACTGTCCTCTTCGGCATCCGCGTCACCGTAGACACACATCTCCTCCGAGCTCCCCTCCAGATCGTGAAAAAGCAAGCCGTAGTCGTCACCATCGACGACCCCGCCGTCTTCCGTCCGCTCCGGATGGAACTCGTCATGGAAGGCGAACTCGGGAATGTAGCTGGCCCGGGAGGCGATCCGGCCGGCCTGCTCCTGCAGTAACTGCTCCGAACTAGCGCGCTGCCCCATCAGCGCGTCTTGTTGAAGATCCGGATGCCAAGACAGCGCGATCCGGAGCGCCATCTCAGCACCAGCCCGGGCGGCAGAAACACGCCATTCGCCAAGGCGGTCCTGCCCCATCTCCATCCAGCGTGCCAGGTGCGAGAAGCTGCGCGGATGGACAGAGTCCGGCCACAGGGCTATCATCATCGCGGTGCCGGCCCGGGACAGCTGCTCCATCTGCGTCCCCAGGACCCACAGGCGGGCCTCAGCAGCGGCGATGATCTCCGGGAAGGTCCAGGCCGTCAGCGGATCCATTCCAGACCCGGCAACGCCGGTCCGGTCACGCTGATAACAGACGGCTTCCTTCGCCAGCCATTGCGTCTCCGGGAAGGCCCCTATCGCAAAAGAAGAAGCAAGTTAGAAGAACAACAAGGAAGAAAGGACCGGGTCCCGACCCGGCAAACTACAAGAAGCAGCACTTATTGGAGAAGGATTCTTCCAGGTGCTGCGCCTCGAGCAAAGTACCACATCGCTCCCGCTCCAAGACGTGGTCGCGCTCCCCGAGTGCCTTCTCCAGGTTGGCTGCCTTAGCAAGGGCCGCCTTCAGCTCGGCGTCCTTGTGTTCAGCCGCCTTCTCGGCCGCCTCGCGGCGGCGAGTCTCGTCCTGACGGGCCTCCTCAGCCGCGGTGGCCTGCTCTCGCAGGCGGTCCACCTCGGCCTGGAGCCGGCCCTTGTCATCGGCTAGCTGGCCGCGCTGCTGGTCTGCCTCGACCAGGGCCTGTTGCGTCTCCACCACCTTGGCGGCCTCTGCCTTAAGAAACTCCACCTCAGCCTCGAGGCAGCTATTGTGACCCGCCAGCTGCTCATGCAGCCGGTTGGCCTCGTCAAGAGACCGTCGGGCCGCGACTGCCTCCGCCCTCGCCTGTGCCGCCTCAACGCCAAGACGGCTGTTATCGGCAACAAGCCGGTCGCAATGGTGACTGCCAAGACGGCACCTCGGCTGCAAAGAAGTAGAATTCAGCAGAAGAAAAAAAGATAAGACTTAAGATTTGGCCCAACTGTTACACTGTTGGCCCGAATCTCGGGGGCTACACCCAGTGGGTGCGCTAGCGCGCCCCCACTAGAAAAAAGCACAAGAGTACCTGTGGCGACGCGAAGCTCCTCCTCCTTGGCAGCAAGTTGCTCCTTGAGCTCCTGATACTTGCCTAGGAGCCGGTTGAAGGCGGCAACCCGGAAGGCGTCAATATGTTGAAAAAAGACAGAAGTTGAAACAAGGCCAACGCTCTTGAGATTCGACCCAACTACTACATAGTTGGCCCGAACCTCGGGGGCTACACCTGGTGGGTGCGCTGGCGCGCCCCCACAAAGAAGAAATTGCAAGGAAACAAAAGAAAGAAGACTTACCAAGACGGTGCGCTCCAAGTCACGCGTTCGCTCCACCTCGGCCAGCGCGAAGGCCTCAAGCCGCTCCGTCCGGCCTTGTAGACGGTGGCTGACAGCGTCCAGCGCTGCCTCCTCCTGGGTCTGAGGCCCGAAGACTGCCGCGCCCCCGCTCCGCGCGGGCTGCGGCACGGCCGCTCGGCGCCCTCCCTGCCGGGGCACCAAGGCGTGCCCCCCGCTAGCCGCTTGCGACGCGGCCAGCACCTCCTCCGACGCTTCTCCCGGCGTCGTCAGCAACCCGGACGCCGGGACGCCCTGCGTCGCCACCTCAGGCACCGCCGCCCATGGCGCCTCCTCCAAGACGATGCTGCCTCCGTCACCATCGGCCCCCGCGCACTCGACCACGTCGGCTCACGGCGGGGTATCGCCCCCCACCTCCACGACCTCCCGGTCGAGGACAACAACCTCATCCCGGCCTCCACGGCCGTGCTCCCTCACCGACGACGGCTCAAAGACCATCGCCGCCACCACCGTGCCCTCCGGCATCTCGCGCCTGGCCAGCTCCACGCCAGCTCACGCCCATGCCGCCGTCGCATCGGACCAAGCCTGGACCGACGCCGCCTCCAGCTCCGCCTCGGCCCGGTTCCTGTCCCGCCAGGCCAAGGCCTCGGTGTCGTCCGGGTCCAGGCCGAGGTCCAACTCGCCCCGTCCCTCCTCCTTGGCTAGGCCGGCGAGGTCGGATCGGCTCCTGCGGAACGCGACCCCCTCAGCGGCCGCGACCTCCGCCGCCGCCCTCGCCAGCGCGATTGGCGACCTGAAGAAGAAGGCAGAATAAGCAAACAAGAGACAAGACTAGCTCAAGAAATCCAGGCGCAAGTAGGAAATAAGGCTTATCCCATCAAGACCGGTACCGGGGTCGGCTTCCCGCGCTTCTTCTTGACCGGCCTCCCAGGCTCACTGGGTCCGTCGTGCACTTCGGGGCCCGGGGTCGCGGCGCGACGCTGTCTTTCCCATGCGGGCGGCGCCGCGAGAACCCGGCTCCGCCCGCCTCACCGCCTCCCCCGCCCAACGCCGCTACACCAACAACCGGCGTCAGCATCGCCCGCGCCGTGACATGATCAACAATTCAAGACAAATGAAGAAGGAAAGATTCAAAACTTACTCGCGCGACGCCAATCGCTAGCGTCGGACTCGGCCACCTCCTCGCCGTCGTGAGCCGCGGGCTCCTCTGGTGCCACCGGCGCCACCTGCGATGGAGCCTGAGCGTAAGGATGCCGGCTCGCGTTCAGAAGTATCTCCCGTGACACGTCAGGATGAATCAGGAGAAGCGCGACGGCAAAATAACAAGACCTGACGCTCACCTACGGCGCCGGGTTCGACTGGCTGTACGGAGCCTTACCGAATTGCCAGTCCTCCCCAAGGTTGGCCTTGGAGATGTCATTCACGCCGCGCACGACCTGCTCCGCAGACAGCCGCGTTGACCCCATCCGGTTGGGGTCCTGAAGCCCGATTATTTCGCCAGTGAGGCAGGACCGCCTCTGAAGCGGAAGAAACCGGCGGGTGATGAATGCGGCAAGGAGGTTGGTGCCGGTGAACCCCTCCTGCGTCCTCATCACCATGACCCGCTCGCAGAGGTTGACGATTTCCTGCAACGGGCGCCGGAGTGAGTAGCCCTAGTTCGTTTTCGCCCACGGCGGCGCGACGGCGAAGGGAGGAAGATTAATGTGGTCCGCACTGTGGTTGCGGACGTAGAAGAAGGAGTTCTGCCACTTCTTGGCAGAATCCTCGAGCGGGATCTTGGGGAAGTCCGCCCCCGACTGTTTCGAGATGACGGCGGCACCGCAGTCGGCGAACTCCCCTGCCGACGGGCCCTGCTGCTTCAAGGAGAAGAAGCGTGCCCAGAGGTAGATCGTCGGCTTGACCCCCAGGTACCCATCGCACAGGGTCACGAAGCCGGAGAGCTGGACGATGGCGCCGGCGCCAAGATGGTGCGGTTGGAGCCCGAAGAACTCCAAGAACGCACGGAAGAAGGTGCTCGCTGGTAGCCCGAAACCACGCTCGAAATGTGTGAGGAAGACGACGTGCTCCTGCCCCTCCGGTCGGGGCCTCTACTCGCCGCGCGGCAGACGAACACCAACGTCCATCTCCCACGGCAGGCGCCGCGAAGACCGAAGATAGGTGATGTCGTCGGTGCTGACGGTCGAGCCCATCCAGGAGCCCGACGACAGCGACATCGCTGGAAGAGAAAGAGAGAAGATGGACGATAGAGAGATCTCTGCTCGGGGCCGCAGGCGCAGCTATGCATCGGTGGCAAAGAGCAGAGCAGGAGCAGGGGGACAGGAGGGGGTGAGCGAGAATAATGCCCGCCGCCCCATTGCTCCCCCAATTTATAACCCCCGATTCAAACGTGGGGGAGTGGGATCGTCTGCACACGCCCGTTCCGCTGCCCCGCAATAAGTGCGCACGTACACACGCACTAACTGCTCGGGGAAGTGCTACCGGCCCCCAGAACCCACAATAAATCTGCGCGCGTGGGCCAAGGGCGCGCGGAGGCGGGCCCCGGCCCGTCGCCCAGTCCCATCACGCGCGTGGCCTGTCAGGCCCCTCCGACTTCCGGGCGCCACATGGCGCCTGAGCGAAGCCCGAGTGATCACCTCAAGATTCGACGAACTCCTCGGTTCTCGCCACAGCCGGGATACCGCAATCTGGTTTCCGAGAAAATCGGCACACAGTGGGTGTTGCCAGACCCGGCGCTTGCAGATTCCGCCTTGCTCGAGGGGGAAACTGCGAAGGCCCACTCATCCGAAGACGGCGGACCTTCATAGCTTCGGGGACAACTGTCAGGGGGATGAACCCCGGGCAGGCAACAAAACCCGGATCCTTTTCAAAAACAGCAGGGCCCGCATCGCCCCGTGAACCGACACGTGCCTGGCCGGCTCGCTCGACCCGGCAAGGCCCGCAACCCGGCCAAGCCCCTCGACTCGGCAAGGTACATCGACCCGGCCGCAGCAGCTGGCACAAGGCAACTCAACCCGGCGCAACCATGGCTTCCCCAGCAAGCCAACCCACCTGTGGTGTCCACGGCAACCCAGCCACGGGTCAGCTCCCGTCCCATCCAGGCCGTACGATGGGACGAGACCTCAACCACCGATGACCAAGACAACAGTGTTCCCGCCCATGCCTATGGTCAGCCGAAGCATGGCAATAGTGCCCCTTACCTACCCGCTGACCAGGGCTGGCATGGCAACAGTGCTCCCGCCCTCACCGATGACGACAACAAACGGCGGCCTGATGGAGAGCACTGTACACGACTCGACTCGGCCACACCCTGATGATCGACAAGATGGCGCACAGTCCCCCTAGGCACGCGGGGCCCGCACCTAGGGGAACCCGCCGAACCACAAGCCCACAAGCGGGACCCAGCCCGGTACCCCGGACACCGACAATACAGACCCACCGACTCGACATATTACCATTATAACCCTGGCTGGGTTGATCTATAAAACCCCCTAGGAGCCCACGCCTACAGAGGCATGCGATGAGAAGCAATACGAGACACCTGTAAGAGAAACACAGGCAAGCATAGGAGTAGCCACCCAACAGCAACATCGGGGAGAAGGAACAGCCCAAGCCTTGGCCTGCTTCGTTCCTCCTCCATACAGCTCCAGGAGCGACATTGTACTATCGATAATCCAACTGAACTCGACAGGACTAGGGGTGTTATCTCTCCGGAGAGCCCCGAACCTGGGTATGTCCGGCATCCCGCGCCCGCGCATATCAACCTCGCCTCTGGAGCCCACCAGCGCCCTCGAGCCTCCTCCTCTCTTTAGCCATCCCTTGGCATCTGCCATGCGTCCACCATGACAACTTGTTAACTTCTGCTCAAATCTTTTGTTTGGGTACCGTGCAAAAGAAAGCTCTATAGCTTACACATGAAGCTTGCTATGATTATTGCGCTGGAGAAGCCTGAGTTCTGTACTTGAGAAGCTTCTCTTCAGTTTTGCTTATTGAGAAAAATTTATTTCTGTCTGCCAGAAGCTTTTACCGAGGTATCTTGCGGAGAAAGACAGGGTATCGTGGGTCGGAAATTGTTCACATATCATGCTGAGGCAAATTGAGGAGCCTTACATCATAAATTTCTTCTGATAGTGTGTGGAAGAAAACTGAGTTTCTTACATCCAAAGCTTCATATTGATATGCAGACTGAAATCCATACACACCCCCATAATATTCTAAGGCTAGTTATTTGCATGAGAAAAATGGTTTGACTATCTTCCTTGAGCATATCACATCCTGACTTTATTTTGGATGGTAACATGTTTCAAGCATCATGCATTATTCAGCCAAACTTTATATAGGATCCATACCTCTATCTAAAAATATACCTTTGGTCTTGCAACTAACTTGTCTTTCTGCTGGCTGGATCATAACTGCTGTGAGGATTTTGCACTGATGTAGACTCGATGCTGATAATCAATCCAATACACCATTGGTATTCTGAGTAGATATTAATGCCATAATGCAGTTGACTAGGTAGACCATAATGTTTTATCTGATCTTCTTCCAAATATTTGAAATCCATATTAATTCTTCGAGTCTGGTGTCGGTTGAGGAGCAACTCTTTATAGGGAAAAAATAATCTAACCCCGCGGCCCAAAAAAAGAAAGAAGCAAAAGAAAACTCAACTAAACAAAAGCACACAACAACAAGCAATTCACACACAATCAATGTCACATGTTACTGCTAGTCACACAATTGCATGCCTACTTAAGCACACAAATCACGCGGGATCTCCGGTTCTATGATCTAGCATGCTGTGACGATGTGCACGAGGACGAATAGATGTGTGGAAGATTTGGTGTAAATAGCGCTACACCAAGTGCTAGCTTAGCCAGGTGGCAACCTGAACTAGCTCGGAGGTGAGGACGCACTCGGTAATCATGTAGTGGGACACGAAGGTCGCAACCACATTATTATCAAGCGAACAGAAAAAGATTCGTACTCGTCCAAGAAATAGGATAGCGGGGAAAATCTAAGGCTGCTGACATTGCCCTTTCTTGATAACTAAGATCACTAAGGGTTTCCAACACGACGAAATAAAAGAACGATTCGGGATAGAAGCATGTCCATCATCAAAATGATAGGCAGGACTGAAAGAAAGATATCGGCACAATACCTGAGCACCATTGCAAACAGTGTCGATATCACTTGGCATCACTCTGCTGGGACAGAAATGACACCAAACACCGAAAGAAAAGGGAATGGAAAAATGCGAAGGTTGAGCGGTAGTGGATCTGAACCGATGCCAGCCACACTCACCAGATAAACCGTTAGCAACAAATAATAATTCTATATGTATGCTATGGAACAAACAAATGCAATCAACAAGCCAGACTCTATACTACCGATTTCTACCGGTTTCTACCGCTCACGCTGACTAGGGCGTCCTACAGCTAGACCTGCTCTGATACCAAGCCTGTGGCACCCCGGCTCAAAGAAACCAGAACGCCCTGTATTCTAGCCCAGAGATCAAGATTAAGTCTTCTGGAATACGACACTGCTTGACATAGAACAAATCAGCTCTTATTACAAGAATAATAATACAAAGGTCTGATGTTAGAAAGGTTCACATCAACATGGTGACACTACGCCTGCGATACAACACTTGCTCTATGCTAGCAGCGGAACAACTCGTAGCAGTGGAAATCTTCTAGCAGTAGAACAATGACGAAGGTAGTGAACTCCACTCCGTAGGGACTCTGGCTAGGATACGATCTAGCTCGCACTAATGGAAGCGACAAACAATCAATGAAGTAATCACGTCATCACCTGCAATCTGGCATGACACGCCAGTACATTGAATGTACTTGCAAGCTCACAACAACCAAAAACATCAAGGCAAGACAACAACACAGCATTAAGCAGGTTAATTAAATTAACAGCTACCATGATACAATAGCAACTACTAAGCATGGTATGAAACTACTACAATACTGATAAATCACCATCTCAGATCTCCATAACCATATCTCTCTTGGCTAACCGGCCAAGCAATATAACATCTCGATCACCTCGTGATCAAAACCAAACGATGATTATTCCGGCGATCACAACCATGACCAACACTTGGTCTCAAATGGTGATTTTTCTGGCGATCACTACCATGACCAACACTTGGTCCCCAAACGGTGATCTTTCCGGCAATCACTACCATAACCAACACTTGGTTCCCAACATCATCAACATCCTGCCAATTTGTACCGCTCAAAATGTCCACATATAAATCACCTATAAGTCATTTCGTCATGTGAGTGTTGATCGAACGGCGTGACCTATTACGAACTTATGCCCATGACCGAGGACGCGACTATCGATAGTTTAAACACACACACTCTGCAGAGGTAGTGCACTTTACCCACACCACAGAACCCATGGCCTCGCACTCCCATTCGGGTGGACCAACAGCGTTATGAATAAACCGATCTACTGCCAGAACACTCTCCCGGCCACTCCGACTCACTCCCCACTGGGCTAGTCCTGGGTGGCCCCGTGTCTACCAAAGACACCAACGGCCACCATTGTGGAAAAAACAATAAATCGTCCCAAATTGGGACAAAAGCGCTTATCATCCAACTACGGGCACACAAGGTTATGTCTGCTTACCGGGCCAGGGCACCGCATGCCCATAATATCAACCACTAATACTCCAATGGCAACATGATACTCATCAACTACAAACATAACTCCTAGTAATCCAAACAATAGCATGTCAACAACAAGATCAAAATAATACTCTAAGAAAATGTAATGCACAAAGTCTTGTAGCTAAAGCAATATTTTAAACAAGTTCAAATAGATTAAACCATGTCACTGCATTACAATGATGCAAATGGAGGATGTGGCTTGCCTGGGGTGGAAGAAATCACCGCGAGAAAGTGCGAGAAACTCGCGGAACGAATCACCGGAAATCATACTCTCTCGGAGGGGGCTAATAAGGGCAAGGGCATAATGGTCATTTTCAGAATGTTAAAACATGCATAAAATGATTCCAACAGAACGGTCTCGATGAAACAAAGAAGTGGGCTTTGGATTCACCTGATTTGGAGCTAGGGTTAAAGAGATATGAATGTTTTTCTGCCAGGGACCTATCTGTAAAGAAATCCTCACAAACAGGCCCTCAGCCGAAAAACAGAAAGCGCCTTCTCAGGAAACGTTTTCCAGAATAGAAAGCGTATTTTGACTCAAAGAAGAAGCTGAATGAACTTTTGGTTAGCAAAGGCATACTTCCTGGAGTACGTCTCCACTTATCCAGCGTGGCAGAGGGGGCCCGCGGCGCTGGTCAACACTGAGAGGCCGATAGGTGGGCCCCGTGGCGCCTTCTCTCTCCCCCCCGCTGGTCTCCTTCTTCCTCCCGGTGAGCTCCTACGAGCTAGAGGCAGGGGCACGCTGCGGGCGACCGTTCCGGCGGCCTGAGCCGTCTCCGGCGACACTCCGGCCACCGAAGTGACCAGGAAGAAGAGCCGCATTTGCTTAGAGGGTCCTTTCCCGCCGAGAAGCAGCAGAGGGAGCAGGGCTCCGTCTCCAGAGACGGACGGTGGCGACGGCAAAGATGGAATCAGGGCTATGGTGGAGGGCAAGGAGAGCCAGGGTTCGAGAGGGGTTCACCGGGGTTGAGGAACTCTTCTGGAGGTGGAAAGGAGGAGGGATGGGCTCGGCCTCGAGGGAATTTAGGCAGATGGCCGCGGCGGCCATGCTGGCCAAGATAGGCGAGGAGAGCTCCTGGAGCTCATGGGAGAGGTCGGGGAGGCTTTGCTAGGGTGGGGTGAGGTCGATACAGTGCTCGGGAGGGGCTTGGGTGGTCTTTATATAGGCGGGACGAGAGGCATGGGCTCGGGTGCCGCCGGGCATGTCCGGCCAAGGCTCTAATGAGCTCCTCGAGCACAAGAGGGTGCAGGAACAGGACAAGCTATTGATTCAGAGGTCACGGAGGGGTAGACGATGCCGGAGAGCAGAGGAAGAGGCCGAGGTGAGCTTGAAGCCAGACGGAGCACTGTGCCCCCATGGGCGTTCAGCAACGAGCGTCGGTGAGGAAACAGACGGAGGGGGAGAGGGGTCCAGAGGAACAGCAACGACGAGAGCTTGCTACTCGACACACTCATGAGCGTGAAGACGACGAGAGGGGGAGGGGGACGTTCTGGGCGCGGCCATTGCACGCCAAAGCGGTGGTCACCGCGCCGACTGGCATCAAGAAGAGCCAAATGGCTGGCCATTGTTCTCCAGGGGTAAGTCCTTCGAAGGGAGGTTTTAACTGTGGTGGTAGCTTGGTTAAAGGTGAAGTGGTTAGATGGTAAATGAGCTCTGAAGTTTACTGCAGTAAACTTGATCAACCCAATGTGATCTACAGAGAGATGTTATGGGTCAAAAGTTATGTCTTGGATGTTTAGGCTAGAAAGGACTACAGTCCTGGGGAGTTTGAGGAGAAATGGACCAAGTTTTACTGCAGTTGCTTCACAATTAACCAAAATGGTCCAGAAACTTGGGCATGATGATGCACTCACATGGAGTATCAACTTAAGCTCAACTTGGGCAAGGCATAGTTATTTGATCATATGAAGATGATGAGAAAGGTTTCATACCATTTGGATAAACCAAAATGGTACTTCCTTCACAAGCATCTCCTCTAGACAGAAACTTGCAAAAGTTCTAGAGGGATAATGGCTTGATGAAAAATTCCCAAAATGGGTGGATATATGTTTTATGGGTATAAGAATGATCTGGTAATTTATCGGGATTTTTGAAGCAATATAAAATACACTTGCTTCACAACCTGAAAATATTGCCAGAACCAAAGATTTGCTCCTGAGCTCACATAGATGATTGGATGGGGCTGCAAATGGGTGGAGGTGGTTAATATGAGCATATTAAGGAGTGTTCAAAAGTACAACACATTTGGATATTCCTAGCTAGTACTTCCTTCACAATGGCTTATGTTTGACAGATACTTTGAAAAATTGCAGAGGAAGAATGGCTAGGAAAATAAAGTTAAACTTGTGCATGAGGCAATTATTTGGACATATAAGCATGCCCAAGGAGTTTGGGAGCAATCAAGAAAATATAGGTGGCACTTCCTTCACAGAAAACCACACTGGACAGAAATGAAGAATAATTATTGGGGAATTATTTTTGAACTGGCCAAGGAAATGTTTGGGCATATTTGAGCTATATACAACCCAAAGGAATTATGAGAATTATTTGGGGATTTTTTAGATGGACAGAAATATAGGTTGATTCACAACCTAGGGCTGATAGGGTTATTCCTTTAATAGAAAAAGGAATTTTCCCAAGAAAAGAATTTTAGAGTTTGGTCAAGAAGTGAAGTGACATGATCGTGGCAAGGTTTTGAGATTGATGAGCCACTTGGGAGGGGGAATGAGGATGATTTCCCAGGTGGCAAGGCCATAGAACCACTCCAAAAAGAAAAACATAGCAAAAACCAAATAAATCAAAAGAAAAAGAAAAGGGCCAAAATCCAGGATGTTACAAAAACCTTCGGGAGATTATATAATGAATTTTTACCGACCGAAAGAAGTATCGTGCAAGAAAACAGAGTCCGGAGAGCGCACGAGGTGCCCACGAGGCAGGGGGCATGCCCAGGGGGGTAGGGTGCACCCGCCACCCTCGTGGACGCCTCGTGTCATTCCCGGACTACTTATTTTCCTATTTTCTTAAATATTCCAAAACGGAGAAAAATTGCTATTAGAACTGTTTTGGAGTCGGTTTACTTTCTGTACCACATACCTATTCCTTTTCGGAGTCGAAAACGTTCTAGAAAGTGTCCCTTATGTATTCCTCCAGGGTTACGGTTTCAATAACATTAGTTTCAACATTTATAGGATTACCTGAGATATAATGTTTGATTCTTTGACCGTTCACCACCTTTGGATTTGTGCCTTTGAATTTGTTGATTTTTATGGCACCGGAATGATAGACCTCCTTGATAATGTAAGGGCCTTCCCATTTAGAGAGAAGTTTTCCTGCAAAAAATCTTAAACGAGAGTTGTAAAGCAAAACATAATCATCTACGTTAAACTCACGCTTTTGTATCCTTTTGTCATGCCATCTTTTAACTTTTTCTTTAAATAGTTTGGCATTCTCATAGGCCTGGGTTCTCCATTCATCAATTGAGCTAATGTCAAATAACCTCTTCTCACCGGCAAGTTTGAAATCATAATTGAGCTCTTTAATAGCCCAATATGCCTTATGTTCAAGTTCGAATGGTAAGTGACATGCCTTTCCATAAACCATTTTTTACGGAGACATACCCATATGATTCTTATATGCAGTTCTATGAGCCCATAATGCATCATCAAGTTTCTTGGACCAATTCTTTCTAGATCTATTAACAGTCTTTTGCAAAATTAATTTAAGCTCTCTATTACTCAATTCTACTTGACCACTAGACCGTGGGTGATATGGAGATGCAATTCTATGATTAACATCATACTTAGCAAGCATTTTACGAAAAGCACCATGAATGAAATGTGAACCACCATCAGTCATTAAGTATCTAGGGACTCCAAACCTCAGAAAAATAACTTCTTTAAGCATCTTAATAAAGGTGTTATGATTAGCACTACTAGTTGGAATAGCTTCTACCCACTTAGTAACGTAATCAACATCAACTAGAATATGTGTATATCCATTAGAGGAAGGAAATAGTCCCATATAATCAAAGCCCCAAACATCAAATGGTTCAATAACAAGAGAATAATTCATAGGCATTTCTTGACGTCTACTAATATTACCAATTCTTTGACATTCATCACAAGACAAGACAAACTTACGTGCATCTTTGAAGAGAGTAGGCCAATAAAAACCGGATTGCAATACCTTATGTGCAGTTCTATCTCCAGCATGGTGTCCTCCATATGCCTCGGAGTGACACTTGCGTAGGATCTATTCTTGTTCATGCTCAGGTACACAACGTCTAATAACACCATCTACTCCTTCTTTATTAAGGTGTGGGTCATCCCAGAAGTAATGTCTTAAATCATAGAAAAACTTTTTCTTTTGCTGGTATGTGAAACTAGGTGGTATGAATTTAGCAACAATGTAATTAACATAATCAACATACCGTGGAGCAGTACGAGAAGTATTTATGACAGCTAATTGTTCATGAGAGAAGCTATCATCAATAGGTATTGGGTCATCAAGAACATTTTCTAACCTAGACAAGTTTTCTGCAATGGGGTTCTCAGCTCCCTTTCTATCAAGAATATGCAAATCAAATTCTTGTAGCAAGAGAACCCATCTAATAAGTCCAGGTTAAGCATCTTTCTTTTCCATAAGATATTTAATAGCAGCATGATCAGTGTGAATAGTTACTTTAGAATCAACAATATAAGGTCTAAACTTATCACAAGCAAATACAACTGCTAAGAATTCTTTTTTAGTAGTAGCAGAATTTCTCTGGGCAGTGTCTAGAGTTTTACTAGCATATTGAATAACATTTAGTTTCTTATCAACTCTTTGTCCTAGAACAACACCTATAGCATAATCACTAGCATCACAGATAATTTCAAAGGGTAAATTCCAATCAGGTGGCTGAACAATAGGTGCAGAAATCAAAGCTTTCTTAAGTGTTTCAAATGCTTCTACACAATCATCATCGAAGACAAAAGGAATATCTTTTTGTAAGAGATTAGTGAGAGGCCTGGAAATTTTAGAGAAGTCCTTAATGAACCTCCTATAAAAACTGGCATGACCAAGGAAGCTTCTTATACCTTTGATGTCCTTGGGACACGGCATCTTTTCAATTGCATCAACTTTAGCTTTATCAACTTCAATACTTCTTTCAGAAATTTTATGCCCCAAGACAATGCCTTCATTAACCATAAAGTGGCACTTCTCCCAATTCAAAACAAGACTAGTATCTTCGCATCTCTGCAAAACTCGTTCAAGGTTGCTCAAACAATCATCAAAAGAGGATCCATAAACGGTGAAATCATCCATGAATACCTCACAAATCTTTTCACAAAAGTCAGAGAATATAGCCATCATGCATCTCTGAAAGGTAGCAGGTGCATTACATAAACCAAAAGGCATACATATATAAGCAAAAGTGCCGAAATGGCAAGTAAAAGTGGTCTTTTCTTGATCCTCTACTGACACAGGTATTTGAGAGAAAATAGAGTAACCATCTAGAAAGCAAAAATGTGTATGTTTGGATAGTCTTTCAAGCATTTGATCAATAAAAAGGTAAAGGGTAATGATCCTTTTTAGTAGTTTTGTTTAATTTGCGGAAATCAATTACCATCCTATAACCTGTAATAATTCTTTGTGGGATCAATTCATCTTTATCATAAGGAACGACAGTAATACCTCCCTTCTTAGGGACACAATGTACATGACTTACCCACTGACTATCAGCAGTGGGATAAATTATACCTGCCTCAAGGAGCTTTAGTATTTCCTTTCTTACCACTTCTTTCATCTTAGGATTTAACCGTCGTTGGTGATCAATAATTGGTTTGGCGTCTTCCTCCAATTTTATTTTGTGTTGGCATAGTGTGGGACTAATGCCCTTAAGATCATCAAGAGTGTAACCAATAGCAGCACGGTGCTTCTTCAGAGTTTTCAATAATCTCTCCTCTTCCTGCTCTGAAAGGTTAGCACTAATAATAACAGGATATATCTTCTTTTCATCAAGATAAGCATATTTAAGAGTATCAGGTAATGGTTTAAGCTCAAACACGGGATCACCTTGGGTGGTGGAGGATCCCCTAGGATTTCAACAAGCAAGTTGTGTTTCAAAATAGGTCCCTGTTTAAAGAATACTTCATCTATTTCCCTTATTTCATTCATAAACATATCGTTTTCATGGTCTAGCAAATATTGTTCGAAAGGATCATTAGGAGGCACGGCAATAGAAGCAAGACCAATAATTTCATCCTTACTAGGCAATTCTTTATCATGGGGCTGTCTACGAAATTAGCAAAATTAAACTCATGAGGCGTATCCCCAAAACCAATAGTAACAACATCCTTTTCACAATCTATCTTAGCATTAACAATGTTCAAGAAGGGTCTACCAAATATAATGGGACAAAAGTCATCTTGTGGGGAGCCAAGAACAAGAAAATCAGAAGGATATTTAACTTTCCCACACAAGACTTCAATATCTCTAACAATCCCAATTGGTGAAATATTATCTCTATTGGCAAGCTTAATTGTAACATCAATATCTTCTATCTCAGCAGGTGCAATGTCATGCATAATTTCTTCATATAAAGAATGAGGTATTGCACTAGCACTAGCACTGGTATCACATAAGCCATGATAACAATGATCTCCTATTTTAACAGAAATAACAGGCATGCCTACAATAGGTCTATCTTTCTTAGCACCGGGTCTAGCAATTCTAGCAGCTTCATCACAGAAATAAATAACATGCCCATCAATATTATCAGCCAAGAGATCTTTAACCATAACAATAGTAGGTTCAACTTTAATTTGCTCAGGAGGTGTATATGTTCTAGTATTACTCTTATGAACCACGGTTGAAGCTTTAGCATGATCCTTTATCCTAACATGGAAAGGTGGATTCTCAATATAAGTAGCAGGAACAATAGGATCATTATAAGTGATAGTCTTTTCTTCAACTTTAATAGGTGCAACTGCTTTTACTTCAGTGGGAGGATTATATTTAAACCACTTCTCCTTAGGGAGATCAACATGAGTAGCAAATGATTCACAGAAAGAAGCTACTATCTCAGAGTCAAGTCCATATTTAGTGCTAAATCCATGAAAAGCATCGGTATCCATAAAAGATTTAACACAATCAAACTTAGGTGTTATACCTGACGCATTATCTTCGCCGGAATCCCAATCTTCAGACTTGCGTTTAATTCTTTCCAATACTCCCATTTGAATTCAATTGTCTTCATCATATAAGAACCATCGCAAGAAGTATCGGGCATGGAGCAATTGTTGAGAGAAAGCCGAGCATGAAATTTTTGAATAATAATTTCTCTTAAGAGCTCATGATTGGGACATGAATATAACATTGACTTAAGCCTCCCCCAAGCTTGAGCGATGCTTTCTCCTTCGTGAGGTGCTACGTCTTGAGCTTGCGTTGGTTTTCCTTGAAGAGGAAAGGGTGATGCAACACAATAGCGTAAGTATTTCCCTCAGTTTTTGAGAACCAAGGTATCAATCCAGTAGGAGGCTCCTCACAAGTCCCACACACCTACACAAACAAACAAAGAACTCGCAACCAATGCGATAAAGGGGTTGTCAATCCCTTCACGGCCACTTGCGAAAGTGAGATCTGATAGAGATAGTATGATAATATAAATATATTTTTGGTATTTTATGATATAGATTGGAAAAGTAAAGATGCAAATAAAAGTAGATTGAAAGCTTCTATGATAAAAGATAGACCCGGGGGCCATAGGTTTCACTAGTGGCTTCTCTCAAGATAGCATAAGTATTATGGTGGGTGAACAAATTACTGTCGAGCAATTGATAGAAAAGCAAATAATTATGAGATTATCTAGGCATGATCATGTATATAGGCATCACGTCCGTGACAAGTAGACCGACTCCTGCCTGCATCTACTACTATTACTCCACACATCGACCACTATCTAGCTTGCATCTAGAGTATTAAGTTCATGAAGAATAGAGTAACGCATTAAGAAAGATGACATGATGTAGAGGGATAAACTCATGCAATATGATATAAACCCCATCTTTTTATCCTCGATTGCAACAATACAATACGTGCCTTTCTACCCCTGCTGTCACTGGGAAAGGACACCACAAGAATGAACCCAAAGCTAAGCACTTCTCCCATGGCAAGAAAGATCAATCTAATAGGCCAAACCAAACCGATAATTCGAAGAGACTTGCAAAGGTAACTTAATCATACATAAAAGAATTCAGAGGAGATTCAAATATTTCTCATAGATAAACTTGATCATAAACCCACAATTCATCGGATCTCGACAAACACACCTTGAAAAGAGTTACATCGAATGGAAATCAAAGAAGAGGAAGGAGAACTTTGTATTGAGATCCAAAAAGAGAGAAGAAGCCATCTAGCTAATAACTATGGACCCGAAGGTCTATGGTAAACTACTCACAACTCATTAGAGAGGCTATGGTGTTGATGTAGAAGCCCTCCGTGGTCGATTCCCCCTTCGGCGGAGCGCCAGCGAAGGCTCTAAGATGGGATCTCGCGGATACAGAAGGTTACGGTGGTGGAAATAGTTTTTCGTGGTCACCCCTGATGTTTTTAGGGTTCGTGGGTATATATAGGAGGAAGAAGTACGTCGGTGGACGCCCGAGGGGCCCACGAGATAGGGGGCGTGCCTAGTAGGGGGGCGACCTCCACCCTCGTGGCCGCCTCGGGAGCTTCTTGATTTGCACTCCAAGTCCTCTAGATTACATTCGTTCCAAAAGTCACGCTCCCGAAGGTTTCATTCCGTTTGGACTCCGTTTGATATTCCTTTTCTTCGAAACACTGTAGGCAAAAAAACAGCAATACGGGCTGGGCCTCCGGTTAGTAGGTTAGTCCCAAAAATGATATAAATGTGGAAAGTAAATCCCATAAACATCCAAAACAGGTAATATAATAGCATGGAATAATCAAAAATTGTAGATACGTTGGAGACGTATCAAGCATCCCCAAGCTTAATTCCTGCTCGTCCTCGAGTAGGTAAATGATAAAAACAGAATTTTTGATGTGGAATGCTACCTAGCATATTTCTCAATGTATTTCTCTTTATTGTGGCATGAATGTTCAGATCCAAATGATTCAAAATAAAAGTTCATATTGATATAAGAAATAGTAATACTTCAAGCATACTAATAAAGCAATCATGTCTTATCAAAATAGCATGGTTAAAGAAAGTTATCCCTACAAAATCATATAGTGTGGCTATTGCTCTATCTTCATCACACAAAGTATTTAATCATGCACAACCCCGATGACAAGCCAAGCAATTGTTTCATACTTAAATAATCTCAAACTTTTTCAATTTTCACGCAATACATGAGCGTGAGCCATGGACATAGCACTATATGTGGAATAGAATGGTGGTTGTGGATAAGACAAAAAGGAGAAGATAGTCCCACATCAATTAGGCGTATCAACGGGATATGGAGATGCCCATTAATAGATATCAATGTGAGTGAGTAGGTATTTCATGCAACGGATGCACTAGAGCTATAAATGTATGAAAGCTCAACAAAAGAAACTAAGTGGGTGTGCATCCAACTTTCTTGCTCACGAAGACCTAGGGCATTTTGAGGAAGCCCATCATTGGAATATACAAGCCAAGTTCTATAATGAAAAATTCCCACTAGTATATGAAAGTGATAACATAGGAGACTCTCTATCATGAAGATCATGGTGCTACTTTGAAGCACAAGTGTGGTAAAAAGGATAGTAGCATTGTCCCTTCTCTCTTTTTCTCTCATTTTTTTTCTTTTTTTTTCTTTTCTTTTTTTTATTTGGCCCTTTTTTCAATTGGCCTTTCTCTTTTTTTCTTCTTTTTTTATCTTTTTTTATTTGAAGTCCGAAGTCTCATCCCGACTTGTGGGGGAATCATAGTCTCCATCATCCTTTCCTCACTGGGACAATGCTCTAATAATGAAGATCATCACACTTTTATTTATTTACAACTCAAGATTACAACTCGATACTTAGAACAAGATATGACTCTATGAATTCCTCCGACGGTGTACCGGGATATGCAATGAATCAAGAGTGACATGTATGAAAATTATGAGGTGGCTTTGCCACAAATACGATGTCAACTACATGATCATGCAAAGAGCAATATGACAATGATGATGCGTGTCATAATAAATGGAATGGTGGAAAGTTGCATGGCAATATATCTTGTAATGTCTATGGAAATGCCATAATAGGTAAGTATGGTGGCTGTTTTGAGGAAGGTATATGGTGGGTGTATGGTACCGGAGAAAGTTGCGTGGCACAAGAGAGGCTAGCAATGGTGGAAGGGTGAGAGTGTATAATCCATGGACTCAACATTCGTCATAAAGAACTCATATACTTATTGCAAAAATCTACAAGCCATTGAAAACAAAGTACTACGTGCATGCTCCTAGGGTGATAGATTGGTAGGAAAAGACCATCACTCGTCCCCGACCGCCACTCATAAGGAAGACAATCAATAAATAAAATTGTGCTCCAACTTCATAACAAAGTGGTTCACCATACGTGCATGCTACGGGAATCACAAACTTCCACACAAGTATTCTTTAAATTCACAATTACCCAACTAGCATGACTCTAATATCACTACCTCCATATCTCAAAACAATTATCAAGTATCAAATTGATCATATCATCCAATTCACTTCTATGATAGTTATTATTATCCCCAACTTCGATGCCCATCATTCTAGGACCAATTTTATAACCATAGCAAATACCATGCTGTTCTAAGAGACTCTCAAAATAATATAAGTGAAGCATGAGATATCAACAATTTCTTCAAAATTAAGCCACCGACGTGCTCTAAAAGATATAAGTGAAGCACTAGAGAAAAATTATCTAGCTCAAAAGATATAAGTGAAGCACATAGAGTATTCTAATAAATTTCAAATCAAGTATTTCTCTCCCAATAGGTGTGTACAGCAAGGATTATTGTGGTAAACTAACAACCAAAGACTCATATCATACACGACGCTCCAAGCAAAACACATATCATGCGGCGAATAAAAATTTAGCTCCAAGTAAAGTTAACAATGAACAAAGACAAAAGAGGGGATGCCTTCCCGGGGCATCCCCAAGCTTAGGCTTTTGGCTATTCTTGAATATCATGGGGTGCCATGGGCATCCCCAAGCTTAGGCTCTTGCCACTCCTTATTCCATAGTCCATCAAATCTTTACCCAAAACATGAGAACTTCACAACACAAAACTCAACAGGAAATCTCATAAGCTCCGTTAGTGAAAGAATGAAAAACCACCACATAAGGTACTATAATGAACTCATTCTTTATTTACATTGGTGTTAAACCTACTGTATTACAAGTTCTCTATGGTTCATACCCTTACATACTAGCCTTAGATGCATCAAAATAAGCAAACAACACACGAAAGGCAGAATCTGTCAAAAAGAGAACAGTCTGTAGCAATCTGTAACTTTCGAATACTTCTGGAACTCCAAAAATCCTACCAAAGTAGAACGTATTAGGAAATTTGTCTATTGATCTACAGCAAAAAGAATAAACGCAAAAACACGTTTATGTGATTTATTGAATTTTTTCTCGTGAGCGCAAAGTTTCTGTTTTTCAGCAGAATCAAATTAACTATCACCATAGGTTATCCTATAGGCTCTACTTGGCACAAACACTAAATAAAACATGAAAACACATCCAAAGAGAAAGTAGATGCAAAATTTATTACTAAACAGGAACAAAAACAAAAAACACAAATAAAATTGGGTTGCCTCCCAATTAGCACTATTGTTTAACGCCCCAAGCTAGGCATAAAAGCGAGGATAGATCTAAGTAGTGCCATCTTTGACACTTGATTCATAAGTAGCTCGCGTGATAGATTCATAAGGTAATTTAATTTTGTTTCTTTGAAAGTTCTCCATGCCTTTCCTTAATGGAAATTGGAATCTAATATTCCCTTCCTTCATATCAATAATCGGGCCAATCATTCTAAGGAAAGGTCTACCAAGAATAATAGGAGAAGCAAGATTGCAATCTATATCAAGAACAATAAAATCTACAGGCACCCAATTTCTATTTGCAACAATGAGAACATCATTGATCCTTCTCATTGGCTTTTTTAATGTTGGAATCCGCAAGGTGCAAATTTAAAGAGCAATCATCAAGATCATGGAAACCTAGAATATCACATAAAGTTTTCGGAATTGTGGAAACACTAGCACCCAAATCACATAAAGCATAACACTCATGATCTTTAATTTTAATATTTATAGTAGGTTCCCACTCATCATTAAGTTTTCTATGTATAGAAACTTCCAAATTAAGTTTTTCATCAAAAGATTGCATCAAGGCATCAACAATATGTTTGGTAAAGGCTTTATTTTGACTATAAGCATGCGGAGAATTCAACACGGATTGCAACAAGGAAATACAATCTATTAAAGAGGAATTATCATAATTAAATTCCTTGAAATCAAAGATAGTGGGTTCAATGCTATTTAAAGTCTTGACCTCTCCAATCCCACTTTTATGAAATTTAGCATCAGGATCTAAAAACTCTGAATTATTGGGATGCCTTTTAACTAAAGTTGACTCATCTCCAGTACCATCATTATTAAGATTCATATTGCAAAATAAAGATCTAATAGGGGACACATCAATAACTTTAAGAACTTCATCATTATTTTCATGGAAACTAGAAGAACACGCCTTTATAAAGCAATCTTTCTTAGCACGCAATCTACCGGTTCTTTCTTTGCATTCATCAATGGAACTTCTCATAGCTTTGAGAGACTCATTGATATCATGCTTAGGAGGAATATATCTAAGTTTCAAAGAATCAACATCAAGCGAGAGTCTATCAACGTTCCTAGTCAAATCATCAACTTTAAGCATTTTTTCTTCAAGCAAGGCATTAAAATTCTTTTGAGAGATCATAAATTCTTTCAAGCTATTCTAAAAATCATAGGGCAATCTATTAAAATTATCATAAGAATTATTGTAGGAATTTCCATAATTATTAGAGGAATTACTAGGGAACGGTCTAGGATTAAAGTTTCCTCTATAAGCATTGTTGCCAAAATTATTCCTACCAACAAAATTTACATCCATAGATTCATTATTATTCTCAATCAAGGTAGATAAAGGCATATCATTGGATCAATAGAAGCACTCTTAGTAGCAAACAATCTCATAAGTTCATCCATCTTTCCACTCAAAACATTAATTTCTTCTATAGCATGCACTTTTTTACTAGTAGATCGTTCGGTGTGCCATTGAGAATAATTAGCCATGATATTATCAAGGAATTTTGTAGCTTATCCTAAGGTGATTTCCATAAATGTGCCTCCCACGGCCGAATCTAAAAGATTTCTAGAAGCAAAATTCAATCCAGCATAATTTTTTTGTATGATCATCCATAAATTCAAACCATGAGTAGGGCAATTATGAATCATCAATTTCATTCTTTCCCAAGATTGGGCAACATGCTCATGATCAAGTTGTTTAAAATTCATAATATCGTTCCTAAGAGTGATGATCTTAGTGGGAGGAAAATACTTAGAGATAAAAGCATCTTTGCACTTGTTCCAAGGATCAATACTATTTTTAGGCAAAGACGAAAACCAAACTTTAGCACGATCTCTAAGTGACAACGAAAATAATTTCAATTTAACAATATCATTATCCGTATATTTTTTCTTTTGCATCTCACACAAATCAACAAAGTTGTTTAGATGGGTAGCGGCATCTTCACTAGGAAGGCCGGAGAATTGATCTTTCATAACAAGATTCAGCAAAGCAGCATTGATTTCACAAGACACAACATCATTAAGAGGAGCAATCGGAGTACTAAGGAAATCATTATTATTGGTATTGGAGAAATCACACAATTTGGTATTATCTTGCACCATGGCAACAAGTAATCCAACACACAAGCAAATGGAAAAAGGCAAGCGAAAGAGAGAGGAGAAGATAGAGATTGGGAAAGAGAGGGCAAATAAAACAGCAAGGGTGAAGTAGGGGAGAGGAAAACGAGAGGCAAATGGCAAATGATGTAAATGCGAGGGAGATGAGTTTGTGATGGGTACTTGGTATGTCTTGACTTGAGCGAAGACCTCCCCGGCAACGGCGCCAAAAATCCTTCTTGCTACGTCTTGAGCTTGAGTTGGTTTTCCTTGAAGAGGAAAGAGTGATGTAGCACAGTAGCATAAGTATTTCCCTTAGTTTTTGAGAACCAAGGTGTCAATCCAGTAGGAGGCTCCTCACAAGTCCCACGCACCTACACAAACAAACAAAGAACTCGCAACCAACGCAATAAAGGGGTTGTCAATCCCTTCACGGCCACTTGCGAAAGCGAGATCTGATAGAGATAGTATGATAAGATAAATATATTTTTGGTATTTTATGATATAGATTGGAAAAGTAAAGATGCAAATAAAAGTAGATTGAAAGCTTATATGATAAAAGATAGACCCGGGGGCCATAGGTTTCACTAGTGGCTTCTCTCAAGATAGCATAAGTATTATGGTGGGTGAACAAATTACTGTCGAGCAATTGATAGAAAAGCAAATAATTATGAGATTATCTAGGCATGATCATGTATATAGGCATCACGTCCGTGACAAGTAGACCGACTCCTGCCTGCATCTACTACTATTACTCCACACATCGACCACTATCCAGCTTGCATCTAGAGTATTAAGTTCATGAAGAATAGAGTAACGCATTAAGAAAGATGACATGATGTAGAGGGATAAACTCATGCAATATGATATAAACCCCATCTTTTTATCCTTGATGGCAACAATACAATACGTGCATTGCTGCCCCTACTGTCACTGGGAAAGGACACCGCAAGATTGAACCCAATGCCAAGCACTTCTCCCATGGCAAGAAAGATCAATCTAGTAGGCCAAACCAAACCGATAATTCGAAGAGACTTGCAAAGATAACTTAATCATACATAAAAGAATTCAGACGAGATTCAAATACTTCTCATAGATAAACTTGATCATAAACCCACAATTCATCGGATCTCGACAAACACACCGCAAAAAGAGTTACATCAATAGATCTCCAAGAAGAGGAAGGAGAAATTTGTACTGAGATCCAAAAAGAGAGAAGAAGCCATCTAGCTAATAACTATGGACCCGAAGGTCTAGGGTAAACTACTCACAACTCATCAGAGAGGCTATGGTGTTGATGTAGAAGCCCTCCATGGTCGATTCCCCTCCGGCGGAGCGCCGGCGAAGGCTCCAAGATGGGATCTCGCGGATAAAGAAGGTTATGGTGGTGGAAATAGTTTTTCGTGGTCTCCCCTAATGTTTTCGGGGTACGTGGGTATATATAGGAGGAAGAAGTACATCGGTGGACGCCCGAGGGGCCCACGAGATAAGGGGGCACGCCCAGTAGGGGGGGGGCGCCCTCCACCCTCGTGGCCGCCTCGGGAGCTTCTTGACATGCACTCCAAATCCTCTGGATTACGTTCATTCCAAAAATCATGCTCTTGAAGGTTTCATTCCGTTTGGACTCCGTTTGATATTCCTTTTCTTCGAAACACTGAAATAGGCAAAAAAACAGCAATACGGGATGAGCCTCCAGTTAGTAGGTTAGTCCCAAAAATGATATAAATGTGTAAAGTAAATCCCATAAACATCCAAAACAGGTAATATAATAGCATGGAACAATCAAAAATTATAGATACGTTGGAGACGTATCACGAGGCCAAAAATTATATATATAATTACGATCACGATGAACAAGATGCATAGGATAAAACTTCTAGTGAAATTCCAATTTCAATCGTTTGTAGTCACATGATCCCATATCATCACATAGCCTATACCATGTCAATGCATCTACCTTCAAAGATAAAGGGAAGACCTTCTTCTTGATAACATCATCGGGCATACATGCAAGCTTAAATAATCCACAAACATCATCCACATAGATTAGGTGTAAATCGGGATGCAATGTTCCATCTCTTGCAAAGGGATTAGCTAGCAATTTCTCTACCATACCCAAAGGAATTTCAAAGTAAACATTTTCAATAGGTTCAGTAGGTTGAGGAGCAACTCTTTGCTCTACTGGTCGGGGGGAAGATACCCCGAACAAGCCCCTCAAAGGATTATGTTCCATACTAACAAGTGACAGTAAATTTCAGCACACTATATAAATGTTTCCTTACTAAAGGCGCTTCACTCCCTGGCAATGGCGCCAGAAAAGAGTCTTGATGACCCACAAGTGTAGGGGATCTATCATAGTCCTTTTTATAAGTAAGAGTGTCGAACCCAACAAGGAGCAGAAGGAAATGACAAGCGGTTTTCAGTAAGGTATTCTCTGCAAGCACTGAAATTATCAGTAACAGATAGTTTTGTGATAAGATAATTTGTAATGGGTGACACGCAATGAAAGTAAATAAGGTGCAGCAAGGTGTCCCAATACTTTTTGTAGCAAAGGACAAGCCTGGACAAGTTCTTATATAAAGAAAAGCGCTCCCGAGGACACATGGGAATTATCGTCAAGCTAGTTTTCATCACACTCATATGATTCACATTTGCTACTTTGATAATTTGATATGTGGGTGGACCGGTACTTGGGTACTGCCCTTTCTTGGACAAGCATCCCACTTATGATTAACCCCTATTACAAGCATCTGCAACTACAAAAGAAGTATTAAGGTAAACCTAACCATAGCATGAAACATATGGATCCAAATCAGCCCCTTACGAAGCAACGCATAAACTAGGGCTTAAGCTTCTGTCACTCTAGCAACCCATCATCTACTTATTACTTCCCAATGCCTTCCTCTAGGCCCAAATAATGGTGAAGTGTCATGTAGTCGACGTTCACATAACACCACTAGAGGAGAAACAACATACATCTCATCAAAATATTGAACGAATACAAAATTCACATGACTACTAATAGCAAGACTTCACCCATGTCCGCAGGAACAAACGTAACTACTCACAAATCATATTCATGTTCATAATCAGAGGGGTATCAATATGCATTAAGGATCTGAACATATGATCTTCCACCAAATAAACCAACTAGCATCAACTACAAGGAGTAATCAACACTACTAGCAACCCACATGTACCCATTTGAGGTTTTGGTGCAAAGATTGGATACAAGAGATGAACTAGGGTTTGAGAGGAGACGGTGCTAGTGAAGATGTTGATGGAGATTAACCCCCTACTGATGAGAGGATCGATGGTGATGACGATGGTGATGATTTCCCCCTCCCGAGGAAGTTTCCCCGGGAGAACAGCTCCGCCGGAGCCCTAGATTGGTTCCACCAAGGTTCCGCCTCATGGCGGCGGAGTTTCATCCCGTAAGCTTGCTTATGATTTTTTTTGCAGGGTAAAAGACTTCATATAGCAGAAGATGGGCACCGGAGGGCTGCCAGGTGGCCCACGAGGCAGGGGGCGCACCCAGGGAGGTAGGGCGCGCCCCCCACCCTCGTGGCCAGGGTGTGGGCCCCCTCTGGTACTTCTTCCGCTCAATATTTATTATTAATTCCAAAATTGACTTTCGAGGAGTTTCGGGACTTTTGGAGCTGTGCAGAATAGGTCTCTAATATTTGCTCCTTTTCCAGCCCAGAATCCTAGCTGTCGGCATTCTCCCTCTTTATGTAAACCTTGTAAAATGAGAGAGAATAGCCATAAGTATTGTGACACAATGTGTAATAACAGTCCATAATACAATAAATATCGATATAAAAGCATGATGCAAAATGGACGTATCACCCACCATGGCCATCACCCACGAAGGACTTGCCTCACTAGGGTAGATCTTCACGAAGTAGGCGATCTCCTTACCCTTACAAACTCATTGGTTCAACTCCACAATCTTGACGGAGGCTCCCAAGTGACACCTAACCAATCTAGGAGACACCACTCTCCAAAAGGTAATAGATAGTGTGTTGATGATGAACTCCTTGCTCTTGTGCTTCAACTCTCTCTCACAGATTTGGATATGGTGGAAAGATGATTTGAGTGGAAAGCAACTTGGGGAAGGCTAGAGATCAAGATTCTTGTGGTTGGGTTGGAAATTCTTGGTCTCAACACATGAGTAGGTGGTTCTCTCTCAGAAAATGAGTAGTGGAAGTATAGGCACATTTCTGATGGCTCTCTCCACGAATGAAGAATGGGTGGAGGGGTATATATAGCCTCCACACAAAATCTAGCCGTTACACACAAATTACCAAACTCAGTGAGACCGAATAGTGAAACTCGATCAGATCGATTTAGTTCAAAATGTGAACGTTAGAGTTTTCAGTGGGACCGACAACATCAACTCGGTGGCACCGATGTGCTAGGGTTAGGGTAAAACTTCAACTCAGTTTGACTGATTACACAAACTCGGTGAGACCAATTTGGGTAATAAGCAAACAGAGAGTTGGTTAAGCAAACTCGGTGGGACCGATTGCATCTCTCGGTGGGACCGAAATTATTGCAACAGGCAACACAAAGTTTGCAAGCCCATCTCGGTGAGACCGAGATCCCATCGGTGAGACCGACTGATTAGGGTTTTTTGAAGTGGCTATGTCAAAAGAACTCGGTGGTGCCAGATAGATCAAATCGGTTTGGCCGAGTTTGTTTTTTAGGTTTAGGACATATGTGGAAATGAGAAAGTGGTTGAGGGCTCTGGAGCATATCACTAAGCACTTTGAACAAGCAAGCCATTAGGCAACATCTCATCCCCTTTTAATAGTATTGGCTTTTCCTACGGACTCAATGTGATCTTGGATCACTAAAATGAAAGTGTAGAGTCTTGAGCTTTTGCCAATGTTTGTCCTTAGCATCTTGAACGGGTTCCATATCCTATTTTCCATGCCACTCCAATGTTGAACTTATCTGAAATATACTAGATGAAAATATTAGTCCAACAAGAGATATGTTGACATTAATTACCAAAATCACCCAAGGAGCACTTGTGCTTTCACCCTTCCACCTTGTCCAATTCGGACTCCACATGGTGAGGCGCGCGCCACCTACTGCGGCCTGTCTCTCCACTCCACTATGGCCCATTACTTCCCCGGGGGGTTCCGGTAACCCCTTGATACTCCGAAAAATACCCGAAACATTTCGGAACCTTTCCGGTGTTCGAATATAACCTTCCAATATATTAGTATTTACCTCTCGACCATTTCGAGACTCCTCGTCGTGTACGTGATCTCACCTGAGACTCCGAACAATCTTCAATCACCAAAACACATAACTCAAATAATACACATCGTCATCGAACATTAAGCGTGCGGACCCTATGGGTTCGAGAACTATGTAGCCATGACCGAGACACCTCTTTGGTCAATAACCAATAGCGAAACCTGGATGCTCATATTGCTTCCCACATATTCTATGAAGATCTTTACCGGTCGAACCGCAATGTCAACATACGTTATTCCCTTTGTCATTGGTATGTTACTTGCCCAAGATTCGATCGTAGGTATCTTATAACTAGTTCAATATCGTTACCGACAAGTCTCTTTACTCATTTCGTAGTGCATCATCCTGCAACTAACTCATTAGTCACATTGCTTGCAAGGCTTCATATGATGTGCATTATCGAGAGGGCCCAGAGATACTTCTCCTATAGTCGGAGTGACAAATCCTAATCTCGATATATGCCAACCCAACAAACACCTTCAGAGATACCTGTAGAGCATATTTATAATCACTCAGTTATGCTGTGACGTTTGATAGAACACAAGGCATTCCTCCAGTGTCTGGGAGTTGCATAATCTCATAGTCGGAGGAATATATATTTGACATGAAGAAAGCAGTAGCAATAAAACTGAACGATCATTATGCTAAGCTAACGAATGGGTCTTGTCCATCACATCATTCCACTAATGATGTGATCTCATTTATCAAATGACAACTCATGTCCATGGCTAGGAAACTTAACCATCTTTGATCAACGAGCTAGTCTAGTAGAGGCATACTAGGGACATGGTGTTTTGTCTATGTATTCACACATGTATCAAGTTTCCGGTTAATACAATTCTAGCATGAATAATAAACATTTATCATGAATAAGGTAATATAAAATAACAACTTTATTATTGCCTCTAGGGCATATTTCCTTCAGTCTCCCACTTGCACTAGAGTCAATAATCTAGATTACATTGTACTGAATCTAACACCCATGGAGTCTTGGTGCTGATCATGTTTCCTTGACCAAATCTCGGATGGAGTTGAAGCGCCTTTTGATGTGTTTGGTCTTTTTGTGAAATCTGGATTCCTTCGCCAAGGCAATTGCTTCAGTATTGTCACAAAAGATTTTCATTGTACCCGATGCACTAGGTATTTGATACGTCTCCAATGTATCTATAATTTTTGATTGTTCCATGCTATTATATTATCTATTTTGGATGTTTAATGGGCTTTAATATGCTCTTTTATATTATTTTTGGGACTAACCTAGTAACCAAAGGCCCAGTTCCAGTTTCAATTTTTTTTGCCTATTTTAGAGTTTTGCAGAAAAGGAATGCCAAACGGAGTCCAAACGGAATGAAACCTTCACAATGATCTTTATTGGATCGAAAGCAAACCAGAAGACTTGGAAATGAAGTCAGAGAGGCAACGAGGCGGCCACAAGGCAGGAGGGCGTGCCCCCACCCTCATGGGCCCCTCGTAGCTCCACCGACCTAGTTCCTTCGCATATATATACTCTTATACCCTAAAAACATCAGGAGGAGACACGAAACAACTTTTTCACCGCCGCAACCTTCTGTACCAGTGAGATCCCATCTTGGGGCCTTTTCCGGCACCCCGTCGGAGGGGGATTCGATCACACAGGGCTTCTACATCAACACCATTACCTCTCTGATGAAGCGTGAGTAGTTTACCACAGACCTTCGGGTCCATAGTTATTAGCTAGATGGCTTCTTCTCTCTCTTTGACTCTCAATACCAAGTTCTCCTCGATGTTCTTAGAGATCTATTCAATGTAATATTCTATTGTGGTGTGTTTGCTGAGATCCAATGAATTGTGGATTTATAAACAAGATTATCTACGAATATTATTTGGTTCTTCTTTGAATTCTTATATGCATGATTTGATATGTTTGCAAGTCTCTTCGAATTATCGGTTTAGTTTGGCCTACTAGATTGACCTTTCTTGCAATAGCAGAAGTGCTTAGCTTTGGGTTCAATCTTGCGGTGTCCTTTCCCAGTGACAGTAGGGGAAGCAAGGCACGTATTGTACTGTTGCCATTGATGATAGAAAGATGGGGTTTTTATCATATTACTTGAGTTAATTCCTCTACATCATGTCATCTTGCTTAATGCATTACTCCATTCTTTATGAAATTAATACTCTAGATGCATGCTGGATATCGGTCGATGTGGGGATTAATAGTAGTAGATGCAGGCAGGAGTCGGTCTACTTGACACAAACGTGATGCCTATGTTCATGATCATTGCCTTAGATGTCATCATAATTATGCGATTTTCTATCAATTGCTCGGCAGTAATTTGTTCAGCCACCGTAATATATGATGTCTCGAGAGAAGCCACTAGTGAAACCTATGGCCCCCGGGTCTCTTTTCCGGTATATTGAATCTCTTTTCCATATTATTGAATCTTGTTTACATCTTGCTAGTTTCCAATCTACTATTTTGCAATCTTTACTTTCCAATCTATAAACCAAAAATACAAAAATATTTACTTTACCGTTTATCTATCTCTATCAGATCTCACTTTTGCGAGTGATTGTGAAGGGATTGACAACCCCTTTATCACGTTGGTTGCAATTTCTTGATTGTTTGTGCAGGTATTCGATGACTTGTGCATTGTCTCCTACTGGATTGATACCTTGGTTCTCAAAACTTAGGGAAATACTTACGCTACTTTGTTGCATCACTCTTTCCTCTTCAAGGGAAAACCAACGCAAGCTCAAGAGGTAGAAGTATTACACCTAGATCGGATATGAACTCCTTCATTTGATGCTTCCGAAGCAGCTATGTACTCTGCTTCACACATAGATCCCTCCACGACGCTCTGCTTGGAACTGCACCAACTAACAGCTCCATCATTCAATAAAAATATGTATCCGGTTTATGACTTAGGGTCATCCGGATCAGTGCCAAAGCTAGCGTCAACATAAACACTTACAACAAGCTCTTAGTCACCTTCATAAAAGAGAAACATATCCCTAGTCCTTTTCAGGTACTTCAGGATGTTCTTGACCGCTGTCCAGTGATCCACTCCTGGATTACTTTAGTACCTCCCTGCTAAACTTATAGAAAGGCAGACATCAGGTCTGGTACACAACATAGCATACATGATAAAACCTATGGCTGAGGCATAGGGAATGACTTTCATTTTCTCTCTATCTTCTGTAGTGGTCGGGCATTGAGTCTGACTCAACTTCACACCTTGTAATACATGCAAGAACCCTTTCTTTGACTGATCCATTTTGAACTTCTTCAAAACTTTATCAAGGTATGTGCTTTGTGAAAGTCTTATCAAGCGTCTTGATCTATCTCTATAAATCTTGATGCCCAATATGTAAGCAACTTCACCGAGGTCTTTCATTGAAAAACTCTTATTCAAGTATCCTTTTGTGCTATTAAGAAATTCTACATCATTTCCAATCAACAATATGTCATCCACATATAATATTAGAAATTCTATAGAGTTCCCACTCACTTTCTTGTAAATATATGCTTCTCCAAAAGTCTGTATAAAACCATATGCTTTGATCACCTCATCAAAGCGTACATTCCAACTCTGAGATGCTTGCACCAGTCGATAAATGGATCGCTGGCACTTGCACACTTTGTTAGCACCTTTAGGATCGACAAAACCTTCTGGTTGCATCATATACAACTCTATCTTAAGAAATCCATTAAGGAATGCAGTTTTGACGTCCATTTGCTAGATTTCATAATCATAAAATGCGGCAATTGCTAACATCATTCAGACAGACTTAAGCATCGCTACGGGTGAGAAAGTCTCATCGTAGTCAACTCCTTGAACTTGTCGAAAACCTTTTTCAACAAGTCGAGCTTTATAGACAGTAATATTACCATCAACGTCAGTCTTCTTCTTGAAGATCCATTTATTCTCTATGGGTCACCGATCATCGGGCAGATCCA
Organism: Triticum aestivum; assembly: GCF_018294505.1. Classification (NCBI taxonomy): domain Eukaryota; kingdom Viridiplantae; phylum Streptophyta; class Magnoliopsida; order Poales; family Poaceae; genus Triticum; species Triticum aestivum. Next base: position 503,022,472 of record NC_057795.1, on the reverse strand, counting down.
CCAAAGTCCACACTTTGTTCTCATACATGGATCCTATCTTAGATTTCATGGCCTCAAGCCATTCATAGGAATCTGGGCTCATTATAGCTTCTTCATAGTTCGTAGGTTCATCATGGTCTAGTAACATGACCTCCAGAACAGGATTACCGTACCACTCTAATGCGGATCGTGCTCTGCTTGACCTACGAGGTTTTGTAGCAACTTGATCTGTAGTTTCATGATCTTTATCATTAGCTTCCTCTCCAGTTGGTGTAGGCATCACGGGAATAGATTTCTCGGATGAGCTACTTTCCAAATTGACAGTCGGTACAATTACCTCTTCAAGTTCTACTTTCCTCCCACTTACTTCTTTCGAGAGAAACTCCTTCTCTAGAAAGGTTCCGTTCTTAGCAACAAAGATTTTGCCTTCGGACTTGTGGTAGAAGGTATACCCAATTGTCTCCTTAGGGTATCCTATGAAGACGCACTTCTCCGATTTGGGTTTGAGCTTATCAGGCTGAAGCCTTTTGACATAAGCATCGCATCCCCAAACTTTAAGAAACGATAGCTTAGGTTTGTTGCCAAACAATAGTTCATACAGTGTCGTCTCAACGGACTTTGACGGTGCCCTTTTTAAAGTGAATGCAGCTATCTCTAATGCATAACCCCAAAATATAGTGGTAAATCGGTAAGAGACATCATAGATCACACCATATCCAATAAAGTGCGGTTAAGACATTCGGACACACCATTACACTGTGGTGTTCCAGGTGGCGTGAGCTGTGAAACTGTTCCACATTGTTTTAAATGAAGTCCAAACTCGTAACTCAAATATTCTCCTCCACGATCAGATCGTAGAAACTTTATTTTCTCGTTACGATGATTCTCCACTTCACTCTGAAATTCTTTGAACTTTTCAAATGTTTCAGACTTGTGTTTCATTAAGTAGATCTACCCATATCTACTCAAATCATCTATGAAGGTCAGAAAATAACGATACCCGCCACGAGCATCAGCACACACTGGACCGCATACATCATTATGTATTATTTCCAATAAGTCATTAGCTCGTTCCATTGTTCTGGAGAACAGAGTTTTTGTCATCTTGCCCATAAGGCACGGTTCACAAGTATCAAATGATTCATAATCAAGTGATTCCAAAAGTCCATCTTTATGGAGTTTCTTCATGCGCTTTAAACCGATATGACCCAAATGGCGATGCCACAAATAAGTTGCACTATCATTATCAACTTTGCATCTTTTGGCATCAATATTATGAATATGTGTATCATTACGATCAAGATTCAACAGAAATATACCACTCTTCAAGGGTGCATGACCATAAAAGATATTACTCATATAAATGGAACAACCATTATTCTCTTATTTAAATGAATAACCATCTTGCACTAAACAAGATCCAGATATAATGTTCATGCTCAACGCTGGCACCAAATAACAATTATTCAGGTCTAAAACTAATGCCGAAGGTAGATGTAGAGGTAGCGTGCCAGCGGCTATCACATCGACCTTGGAACCATTTCTGACGCGCATCATCACCTCGTCCTTAGCCAATCTCCTTTAATTCATAGTCCCTATTTCGAGTTACAAATATGAGCAACCGAACCGGTATCAAATACCCAGGCACTAATACAAGAATTAGTAAGGTACACATCAATAACATGTATATCAAATATACCTTGGTTCACTTTGCCATCCTTATCCGCCAAATACTTGGGGCAGTTTCGCTTCGAGTGACCAGTCCCTTTGCAGTAGAAGCACTCAGTTTCAGGCTTGGGTCTAGTTTTGGGTTTCTTCCCGGGAGTGACAACTTGATTGTCATTCTGAAAGCACAAGTGCTCCCTGGGTGGTTTTGGTAATTAATGTCAACATATTTCTTGTTGGACTAACACTTTTACCTAGTATGGTTCAGACAAGTTCAACAATGGAGTGGCATGGACTAAATGATGTGGAACCCCTTCAAGATGCTAAGGACAAAGGATTGGCTCAAGCTCCAAGGTCAAGACTCTACATCTTTCTATTTTAGTGATCCAAGATCACATTGAGTCTATAGGAAAAGCCAATACTATCAAGAGGGGATGAGATGTTGCTTAATGGCTTTCTTGCTCAAAGTGCTTAGTGATATGCTCCAAATCCCTCAACTACTTTCCCACATCCACATTTGTCCTAAACCTAAAGTCAAACTCGGCCCCACCGATTCTTTCTATCCGGCGCCACCGAGTTCAGATGTCATAGCCACTGCCACAAACCCTAGGCAAATCGGTCTCACTGATAGGGATCTCGGTCTCACCGAGATAGGATCGTAATCTCTCTGTGTATGTCCATTGCCAAGACCGGTCTCACCGAGTTTAAGAAATCGGTACTACCGAGATTACAATGCAAACTCTCTGGTTAACTTATTAACAAAATTGGTCCCACCGAGTTTGAGTAATCGGTCCCACCGAGTTTGCCTGACCAACTCTCTGGTTAGCTTATTACCAAAGTCGGTCTCACCGAGTTTGTGTAATCGGTCTCACTGAGATTACATTAAGCCCTAACCCTAACCATATCGGTCCTACCGAGTTGCATGTCAGTCCCACCGAAAATCCTAACGGTCACTAGGTTTACTAAATCGGTCTAACCGAGTTTGTTGATTCGGTCCCACCGGGATTAGTAAATTGTGTGTAACGGTTAGATTTTGTGTGGAGGCTATATATACCCCTCCACCTCTTCTTCATTCGTGGAGAGAGCCATCAGAACAAGCCTACACTTCCAACTTGTTATTTCTGAGAGAGAACCACCTACTCATGTGTTGAGGCCAAGATATTCCATTCCTACCATATGAATCTTGATCTCTAGCCTTCCCCAAGTCGCTTTCCACTCAAATCTTCTTTCCATCAAATCCAAATCATGTGCGAGAGAGTTGAGTATTGGGGAGACTATCATTTGAAGCACAAGAGCAAGGAGTTCATCATCAACACACCATTTGTTACTTCTTGGAGAGTGGTGTCTCCTAGGTTGGCTAGGTGTCACTTGGAAGCCTCCGACAAGATTGTGGAGTTGAACCAAGGAGTTTGTAAGGGCAAGGAGATCGCCTAATTCGTGAAGATCTACCGCTAGTGAGGCAAGTCCTTCGTGGGCGACGGCCATGGTGGGATAGACAAGGTTGCTTCTTCGTGGACCCTTCGTGGGTGGAGCCCTCCGTGGACTCACGCAACCGTTACCCTTGGTGGGTTGAAGTCTCCATCAATGTGGATGTACGATAGCACCACCTGTCGGAACCACGGCTCAAAAATCACCGTGTCTCCAAATTGCGTTTGAAATCTCCAAACCCTTCCCTTTACATTCTTGCAAGTTACATGCTTTAATTTCCGCTGCTCATATACTCTTTGCATGCTTGCTTGAATTATCTTAAGATTGCTTGACTTGTGCCAAGTTTACTAAAATCTGCCAAAGACTAAAATTGGGAAAAGGTTAAGTTTTTATTTGGTCAAGTAGTCTAATCACCCCCCCCCCCTCTAGACATACTTCGAGATCCTACACATTCTTCTTGAAGTTCCCCTTCTTTTTACCCTTGCCCTTCTTCTTGAAACTAGTAGTCTTGTTAACCATCAACAATTGATGCTCCTTCTTGATTTCTACCTATGCGGCCTTTAGCATCATGAAGAGCTCGGGAATAGTCTTTTCCATCCCTTGCATATTGTAGTTCATAACAAAGCCTTTGTAGCTTGGTGTTAGTGATTGAAGAACTCTGTCAATGACACAATCATCTGGAAGATTAACTCCCAGCTGAGTCAAGTGATTATGGTACCCAGACATTCTGAGTATGTGCTCGCTAACAAAATTGTTATCCTCCATCTTGCAGCTATAGAACTTGTTGGATACTTCATATCTCTCAGCTCGGCCATTTTCTTGAAATATCAATTTCAACTCCTCGAACATCTCATATGGTCCATGATGTTCAAAACGTCTTTAAAGTCCCGATTCTAAGCCGTAAAGCATGGCACACTGAACTAACGAGTTGTCATCAGATCGATCTTGCTAGGCGTTCACAACGTCAGCTTCTGCTCCTGTAGCAGAGCTTGCTCCCAATGGTGCATCAAGGACATAATTCTTCTGTGCAACAATGAGGATAATCCTCAAGTTACGGACCCAGTCCGTGTAGTTGCTACCATCATCTTTCAACTTAGCTTTCTCTAGGAATGCATTAAAATTCAAGGGAACGGTAGCACGGGCCATTGATCTACAACATAGATATGCAAAAACTATCAGGACGAAGTTCATGATAAATTAAGTTCAATTAATCATATTACTTAAGAACTCCCACTTAAATAGACATCCCTCAAGTCATCTAAATGATACGTGATCCAAATAAACTAAACCATGTCCCATCATCATGTGAGATGGAGTAGTCTTCAATGGTGAACATCTCTATGTTGATCATATCTACTATATGATTCACGATCGACCTTTCGGTCTCCAGTGTTCCGAGGCCATATCTGTATATGCTAGGCTCGTGAAGTTTAACCTGAGCATTCCGCATGTGCAAAACTGGCTTGCACCCATTGTATTTGAATGTCGAGCTTATCACACCCGATCATCACGTGGTGTCTCAGCACAAAGAACTTTCACAACGGTGCATACTCGGGGAGAACACTTATACCTTGAAATTTTAGTAAGGGGTCATCTTATAATGCTACCGCCGTACTAAGCAAAATAAGATGCATAAAGATAAACATCACATGCAATCAAAATATGTGACATGATATGGCCAACATCACCTTGTGCTTTTGATCTCCATCACCAAAACAACGTCATGATCTCCACCGTCACTGGCTTGACACCTTGATCTCCATCGTAGCGTCTGTTGGGGAACATAGTAATTTCAAAAATTTCCTATGCACACGCAAGATCATGGTGATTCATAGCAACGAGAGGGGAGCGTGTTGTCCAGGTACCCTTGTAGAGCGGAAGCGTTATAACAACGCGGTTGATGTAGTCGTACGTCTTCACGATCGACTGGTCCTAGTACCAAACATACGACACCTCCACGATCTGCACACGTTTAGCTCGGTGACGTCCCATGAACTCACGATCCAGCAGAGTGTCGAGGGAAAGCTTCGTCAGCACGATAGCGTGTTGACGGTGATGATGATGCTACCGACGCAGGGCTTCGCCTAAGCACAACGAAGATATGACCAAGGTGTATTATGGTGGAGGGGGGCACCGCACATGGCTAAGAGATCAATGATCAACTTGTGTGTCTTGGGGTGCCCCCCGCCCCCTTATATAAAGAAGCTAGGGGGAGGCGACCAGCCAGGAGGAGGGCGCGCCAAGGGAGGAGTCCTACTCCCACCGGGAGTAGGACTCCTACTTTCCAAGTAGGAGTAGGAGAAGGGGAAGGAGGAGAGAGGGCGGAAAGAAAGGCGGGCGCCACCCCCCCCCCCTCCTTGTCCAATTCGGACTAGAGGGAAGGGGGCGCGCGTCCCTGCCTTGGCCACCCCTCCTCTTCTCCACTAAGGCCCATAAGGCCCATTATACTCACCGGAGGTTCCGGTAACCCCCCCCCCCCGGTACTCCGGTATATGCCCGAACTTGCCCGGAACACTTCCGAAGTCCAAACACTACTAGGGAAAATCCTAGCAGCATCGCGGGTTTTAGGCCTATCAGTAGCGCATGATGGTGCGCTACTGGTACGACGCTACAACTAAAGGTTAGAAGTAGCATGCCTTAACCCACGCAACTGCTATATCGACTTAGTAGTAGCGCTTTCCCAGAGGCGCGCTACAAGTAATTAGTAGTAGCGCTTCTCCCTTCCTACGCTACTACTATTATTTCATATTTTATTTCTTTTTTATTTCATGTTGTATTCATACACCTTTACACAAGTTTTCATACAACAGGAATTTCGAGATTTTTTTTACATCATAATGAGTTATTACATCACGGGGTGAAAGAACCGTGGACTAGTTTCAAATGGATGTAATAAATATCATCATCATCATATCATTAACAACTTATCATCATAATACATCATTGTGATATAACACCTCCTCAAGATCATCGTTTTCATCAACGAGAGATCACATAGCAAATTGGTCACTAGTCGTGATCACAACTACTCCTCATCATCAACTCTAACACATTGTACCACATAATAAACATATTGTACCTCATAGGACCTACTACATTCTCTTAGGACCTACTAAATTCTCTAAGGTAAAATAGCAAAAAACAAGATAGCCCCTGCTCTCCATTATGGGGAATGGAGATTATCCTATCTCCAATTCTTGCCTTTCGCTTAATGTTACTTCCAAGAACCTCCTTACGAATGTCCAATTTTTTTCCGTTCTTTGATTAGCATGTGTTCACCGGTTTTAGAAATCTGATATGCACAGGTGAGATCCGTAGGTTGACCTGGCTGTAGGTTCAGAACTGCAAGGCGACCATTCTGATACATCAGATGAGGCACACAATCCATCAAGATTTTCTGTTGAAAAACATAGTAATAATGTCGTAGTTAGCAATGATGTACTAGTTTTAGAAGTATGCAAAAGATGCAAGGATGCCGTAATAGAAAAAAATCTTACCAGGGTATCTCCATAGAAGTTACCGTGGTTCAACACGTGCACTAGTGGCACGTATTCACTATAATTTGGAGGAGTTCGATAATAGGTATTGTAATTCTCAAGAAAAGTACAAAATGCGATCAGATGATTTTTCTCCTTATAAGTTAATTCGGAGCCATCGGTATAGTGGGTTTTGTCTACCATTTTCCGCACATTCTTTGAAGAATCAAAATAAGCTGTCAATGGAAATAAGCTGTCAACTATTTTGAAATAAACAATATAAATTAGTTAATAACTATGTTTGAGAAACTCACATAGTGGTAGAATCGGAAGCGTATCAACAAGGACCCAAATGTCCATATTGTCTTGCTCGATGTCAGGATCACCAAGATCCATGGTGACAATCATACATTTTGCAAAGTGCTTCCCAATTTTGACAACCAAAATGGTTTACGCTCTGAGAATTGTACATATTTACTTCAAAATCCATATCATGATGGGTCCTTAGGTGTATTTTATTTGTTTCAAAATTTTCATGGTCTTCAAAACCCATCCTCTCCAAGACATTGCGTCTTGCATGGCATGGGATAAGCTAGTCGAATTGTAAAAGATGAAAATTAGACGTTGAAATAGTTGAAGGCATGCTTAATTATGAAAAAAACACATGTCATCATTGCGTACCATTTGAACATCGAAGGTCTCCTCGAGCTTAATGTTGAAGCATCGATCTTCGTCCAGCTGAAGGAACCTGTCGCACAGACCTCAATCGTCGTGGCACCAGCTGCACTCCCCCGGGAGACTTTCGTCGTCCGAGTACGACATTTCCTATGTTCATAATTCAAAGATTAAACTTGTACAATTAAATATATGTACTAAAAAACCTAAATTAGATCATTATTTTTTGAGAAAATCCAGCCCACTCGATATTTCCTACATATTCTAGCACAAGTCATGCCAGAATTCACGGAAAAAACCGGCATGACCTTTGCTAAAAAAGGACATATAGATCGCCTGAAATTTGCCGAAACGGAAATTAATCAACACTCCGGCAAAACATAGGCGACTCGGAGGTGTAACCTGAACATGACCGGCCACTTGGGCAACCACATATCCTATTTGAGCAACACAAGATATACATGGAGATTTGGCTGGTCTCACCTCGAGGTCGGAGGGGGTCGGTGACGGGGACGACGGCGGGGATGATGGAGGGGCTCCATGATTTCTGCAAAAGCATAAACCCTATAAGTTATCACTAATACATCCCGAATAATTGCTTAAACTAAAAAACTAACAACAAATATGACATGTTCAACTAGTTCTATTAATTCAACTAGTTCTTATTAAATATAAACTTACTATAAATAGAAAAAAAAACTAGTTCTTTCTAAAAATAAAGTAGTTCCACTAGTTATATTAATTATCTTACAAAAAAATACAATAGTTCTATTAATTCAACTAGTTCAACTAGTTTATATATTTACTTACTAAACTAGTTCAACTAAAACTAAACTAGTTCAACTAGTTTATTAATTTACCTATTAATTATTTTAAACACTTACTAAAAATAGTAAAAAAACTACATTATACAATAGTAAAAAACATCTACTATTAACCATACTGCCCTAGTTAACTAGTACCATCACTACTACTAATTAACATCTACTACTACTAAATCATTATCTATGAACCCTAAATTAACATCCACTACTACTAAAAAACATCGGTGAGGTGCTCGGCGACGGAAAGGTAGGGGCGGCGAGGGCGGGCTCGGGATCGGGAGGCGGCGGTGCTGGGCGAGCTCGGGCGGCGGCGGTGAGGGCGAGGGCGGTGGGAGGAGGGCTGCCGGTGGAGGAGGGAGGTGGGGAGGCCGCAAGCGGAGGGAGGAGGCACGGTGGGAGGAGGAGGGAGGAGGGCACGGTGAGAGGAGGAGGGACGGAAGGAGGGAGTACCTCGGTGGTGGACGGACGAAGGCGCCGACGGCGACGCATAACGACGGTTATCGGTGCGGGCGAGAGTGACTGAGAGGGGAAGAGTGAGTGAGAGACAGGGTCGGCCGTGCGCATGGGGATAAGGTAGGGTTATTAGTAGCGCGTGTGCCAAAACGCGCTACAGCTAATTAGAATAGCAGTAGTGCTGTGCAGGGTTGCGTGCTACTGCTAAGTTGGACTAGCAGTAGCGCTTTGCAACTGAAAGCGCTACTGCTAAGTGTAAGTATGCAAAAATACGTCAATGCAAAAATACATTGGCCATCAATGATCTTTTTGTGTACAATCTGAATTGTAAATATGAGTCCTCTCTCGTAGGAACGGGTGAGGATTCATATTGCGGCCACAAATTCTACACATAGAGTTCAGTGAAGACCAACTGGTTGTGATAGTTTCAGAAGTGACATATTTAAGGTGGTAAAAACCCTGTTCGCGGAGCGAGGTGGGCCTAAACTTGTGGGCTGAACTTAGCAGTAGCGGTTTTTGCAAAAGTGTGCTGCTGCTAACATCTATAGCAGTAGCGTGGTTCAATATAGGGCGCTACTGCTATAACTAGCTGGATGGCGAGGACATGGCAATTAGAGCAGTAGCGCGGTTTAGAGCGCATGCGCTACAACTATTTTCCTTTCAGCAGCACGTTTTGCTCGCACGCGCTGCTGCTAAATAGCAGTAGCGTCGTATTTTGAGGAGCGCTGCTGGTAAGATTCTGTGTATAAGATTTTACCTAGTAGTGAAACATAGTCATCCAATATATCAATCTTTATGCCTCGACCATTTCGAGACTCCTCGTCATGTCTGTGATCATATCCGGGACTCCGAACTACCTTCGGTACATCAAAACACATAAACTCATAATACTGATCGTCACCGAACGTTAAGCGTGCGGACCCTATGGGTTTGAGAACTATGTAGACATGGCCAAGACACGTCTCCGGTCAATAACCAATAGCGGAACCTGGATGCTCATATTGGCTCCTACATATTCTACGAAGATCTTTATCGGTCAAACTATATAACAACATACGTTGTTCCCTTTGTCATCGGTATGTTACTTGCCCGAGATTCGATCGTCGGTATCTCAATACCTAGCTCAATCTCGTTACCGGCAAGTCTCTTTACTCGTTCCGTAATGCATCATCCCGCAACTACCTCATTAGTCACATTTCTTGCAAGGCTTATAGTGATGTGCATTACCGAGAGGGCCCAGAGAAACGCTACAAAAAAAGACACATCCGTGACATCTTGGGATGAACGAATTTTTTTTCTGTCATGCTTATGACACTTCTATGACGATAATTGTGACAAAACCTGGTATCATCATAGATGTGGTGGGCTCCTACTTCTATGACAAAAAATCATGACAGAAAATGGGCTTTTTGTCCTGGGCGGGCCGGTGACGTAGTTGCATGACATTCTTTGGGCCGTCCATGACAGAAAAACCATGGTAGAAGCGAGGGCGAAGAAAATATCGGGGTGTTCTCGGTTACGGTGGGTGGTCGGGGCCGAGCGATGCATAGAGGTTTGCGCGTTTCTCTCGTACATGCACGCGCGTGGGTGCGAGGCATTGGGCTCTAACTGAACCCGAGTGAGGCGTTCGCCTACTAAACCCGAGTGATTGCACTGCAGGATACGCATTATTGAATCAGAGTGATCAATCAATGGTTGTTAACTGAACCCGATCGAGCAATTGCTTCGCTACTGCTGCTAACTGAAGCCGATCGATGCTGCCTCTAGATGAACAGTGAGTGTTGTGGGGGGTTTGGATGAACAGTTCCCGGTGGGGATGGATGAACAGGACCCCTTGGTGTTGCCTCTGGATGAACAAGACCCCGATCGATCGAGCCGGTTGGGGCTGGATGAACAGGACCCCGTGGAGGGCTGGATGAATAGGATGACCCCGTGAAGGGCTGGATGAACAGTGGATGGTGGATGGGTGGATGAACACTAGCCCGTGGAGGGGTGGTTGACCAGGAGCCCGTGGAGAGGGGTGGTTGAATAGTAGCCGGTGGAGTAGCGCGCAGTGGAGGCTGGATGAACAGGAGCCCGTGGATGAACAGTCGCAGGTGGAGGCTGGAGGTGGTCGACGGTGGATGAACAGTAGCCCATGGAGGCTGCAGGAGGTCGACGGTGGAGGTGAACAGTATATCGTGGAGTCCCCTTTTGCGGTACGCCACACCCTCCCGATGAACAGGACCCCCGTTTCGACCGTAGTGCTCCAACACAATTTCGTTTCCTCCGTTTTGCGGTACGCCACACCCCTCCCGATGAACAGGACCCCCGTTTCGACCGTAGTGCTCCAACACAATTTCGTTTCCTCCGTTTTGCGGTACGCCACACCCCTCCCGATCAACAGGACTCCGTTTCGACCGTAGGAGGTCCAACACGGGTCTTTTTCCTCTGTTTTGCGGTATGCCAGACCCCTCCCGATGAACAGGATCCCGTTTCGAATGTGGCCGGTCGAACACAAGGCCGTTTCGTCCGTTCTGCGGTACGCCAGGCCTTTTTTCCATCGGTTGTTCCATCCAAGCCCTCTCGATGCACACGAAGACGCATTCCGTTCTGACCCATCCGGTTGGCTCCCCATGAACACGATGACGATGCAGTTTCTCCGTTCTGACCCAGCCATGTACACGAGCCCTGGCCGTACGCATGCGTGAGTAGGCGTTCGAGACCCCTCCCGTATGTACGTACTTGGCCGTATTTTCTTTCTTGCACACTGGCCGCTGTACGTAAGTGTACATGCTACGTGTGCGCCTCTACTATGACATGTGCGCACCTCTACATCGACCAGTATATACGTCCACGTTCGCGACCAGAATGACAATGCTACGTATGCTTCGACCAGGTGGGTCCCAACTATCAGGCACTTCCTTGCGTGCGAAGATGTAGCTGGTGGGTCCTAGCAGTCAGGGGGGCGAATCGTTTTTTTTTTGCCTGGACGCACTTCCTTGCATGCGAAGATGTAGCTGGTGGGTCACAGCAGTCAGGGGGGAAACGTTTTTTTTGCAAAATACGGTGGCCCATCCGGTGGGTCCCCGCTGTCAGGTGGAGGAATAATTATTTTGCGTGTAATAAGGAGGCAGTTCCTTGCGACCGTCGTGGACCCAGCTGTTAGCCTCTCCACATACAATACTCTTTCGATGGAAGTTGTTCCTTGACCATGTTGACCACGCCACGCCGAGAGCACCAGGGCGGTGGACGACGGCGACGCCTAGGAAGGGGACGACACGGAACCGGGGAAGACGTGGCAGTGGAAGCCCGTGCAGTGAGTACGAGGGTTCACTGGTTGGGCTGCGGTGTGAGGCTGTCGTCGCTGCAGGGCCTGGCCAGCCGTGGGTATAGTAGGGGCGGTGAGGCCTCCGCGGCAGCACAGCCGGCCACGGGAGGCAGGAGCATGCGGCATGACCGGCGCTGCTTTGGGCGGCTAGAGCACGAAGATGAGAGGTTGAAGAAGTACTACGGCCGTTGGATGGACATCGTACGGTCACTGGAGCTAGAATCGTTCATATTGACTAAGTTAACAAAGCCCTCCGTCCCCGTCAACTTAGTAGGACCACAAGTCAACCTCCCACCAAGGTGGGTCCCAGATAGCTGATACGTCTCCAACGTATCTATAATTTATGAAGCATTCATGCTATTATATTACCTGTTTTGAATGTTTAATGGGCTTTACTATACGCTTTTATATTATTTTTTGGGACTAACCTATTAACTGGAGGCCCAACACAGATTGATGTTTTTGTCTATTTTAGTGTTTTGCAGAAAAGGAATATCAAACGGAGTCCAAACAGAATGAAACCTTCGGGAGAGTTATTTTTGGAACGGAAGCAATCCAATAGACTTGGAGTGCACGTAAGGGAAGCAACAAGTAAGCCACGAGGCAGGGAGGTGCGCCCTACCCCACTGGGCGTGCCCCCCACCCTTGTGGGCCCCTCGTGGCTCCCCTGACTGACTTCTTTCGCCTATATATCTCCATATACCCCGAAAACCTCCAGGAGCACAATAGATCGGGAGTTCCGCCGCCTCAAGCCTCTATAGCCACCAAAAACCAATCGGGACCCTGTTTCGGCACCCTACCGGAGGGGGGATCCCTCACTAGTGGCCATCTTCATCATCCCGGCGCTCTCCATGACGCGGAGGGAATAGTTCACCCTCGGGGCTGAGGGTATGTACCAATAGCTATGTGTTTGATCTCTCTCTCTCTCATGTTCTTGAGGTGATAGGATCTTGATGTATCGCGAGCTTTGCTATTATAGTTGGATCTTATGATGTTTTTCCCCCTCCACTCTCTTGTAATGGGTTGAGTTTTCCCTTGACGTTATCTTATCGGATTGAGTCTTTAAGGATTTGAGAACACTTGATGTATGTCTTGCTGTGCTTATCTATGGTGACAATGGGATATTCACATGATCTACTTGATGTATGTTTTGGTGATCAACTTGCGGTTTCAGTGACCTTGTGAACTTATGCATAGGGGCTGGCACACGTTTTCGTCTTGACTCTCTGGTAGAAACTTTGGGGCACTCTTTGACTTACTTTGTGTTGGTTGAATAGATGAATCTGAGATTGTGTGATGCATATCGTATAATCATGCCCATGGATACTTGAGGTGACAATGGAGTATCTAGGTGACATTAGGGTTTTGGTTGATTTGTATCTTAAGGTGTTATTCTAGTATGAACTCTATGATAGATTGAACGGAAAGAATAGCTTCATGTTATTTTACTACGGACTCTTGAATAGATAGATCAGAAAGGATAACTTTGAGGTGGTTTCGTACCCTACCATAATCTCTTTGGTAGTTCTCTGCTATTAGTCGCTTTGGAGTGACTCTTTGTTGCATGTGGAGGGATAGTTATATGATCCAGTTATGTTATTATTGTTGAGAGAACTTGCACTAGTGAAAGTATGAACCTTAGGCCTTGTTTCCTTGCATTGCAATACCGTTTATGCTCACTTTTACCACTTGTTACCTTGCTGCTTTTATAATTTCAGATTACAAATACCTTTATCTACCATCCATATTGCACTTGTATCACCGTCTCTTCGCCGAACTAGTGCACCTATACAATTTACCATTGTATTGGGTGTGTTGGGGACACAAGAGACTCTTTGTTATTTGGTTGCAGGGTTGTTTGAGAGAGACCATCTTCATCCTATGCCTCCCACGGATTGATAAACCTTAGGTCATCCACTTGAGGGAAATTTGCTACTGTCCTACAAACCTCTGCACTTGGAGGCCCAACAACGTCTACAAGAAGAAGGTTGTGTAGTAGACATCAAGCTCTTTTCTGGCGCCGTTGCCAGGGAGGTGAGTGCTTGAAGGTATATCTTTAGATCTAGTATTCGAATCTTTCTGTTTCTTTTTTATCACTAGTTTATTCTATAAAATAAAACTAAAAAAAGGGAATTGAGTTTGTCTCATACGCTTCATATTTTTAATATCTTTTGTAAGAATGATGGTAAGGAAAATTGTGCTCACGTGCTAGAAGAAGAATTACATAGAATGCTTGGCATAAAATATGTGAATGATGAGCATGATTGCAATGTTGTTAGTATGAACTCCTTGAATATCCATGATGCTAATGATATGCAAAGCCACAAGCTTGGGGATGCTATGTTTGATGAATATGATATTTTTTGTCCCCCAAGTTTTGATGAGAAAATTTATTATGATGAAAGCATGCCTCCTATTTATGATGATTATTGTGATGATACGTATGCTATAAAGAAAAAAGTTAACCATGAAACTTGTCATCATCATTTTAATCAATTGGATTATGCTTCACATGATAGTTATTTTATTGAGTTTGCTCCCACTACTATTGATAAGAATAAATTTGCTTATGTGGAGAGTAGTAAAATTTCTATGCCTGTAAATCATGAAAAGAATGCTTTAGGTGCTGGTTATATGGTTGAATTCATTCATGATGCTACTGAAAATTATTATGAGGGAGGAATATATGATTGTAGGAATGTCAATAATATCAAGTTTCCTCTCTATGTGCTTAAAGTTTTAAAGTTATGCTTCTTTTGCCTTCCTATGCTAGTTGATTATTGTTCCCGTGAGTTATTTGATCACAAAAACCCTATGCATAGGAAGTCGGTTAGACTTAAATATGCTAGTCATATTCTTCATGATGCTCTCTTTATGTTTCAATTCTTATCTTTTATGTGAGCATCATTGAAATCATCATGCCTAGCTAGGGGCGTTAAACGTTAGCGCTTGTTGGGAGGCAACCCAATATTATTTTTGTTCTTTACTTTTGCTCCTGTTTAGTAATAAATAATTCATCTAGAATCTGGTTATATGTGGTTTTATATTTTAATTAGTGTTTGTGCCAAGTAGAACTTTGGGAAGACTTGGGTGAAGTCTTTATGATCTTGCTGTAAAAAAACAGAAACTTTTGTGCTCACGAGATTAGCTGCCATTTTTTACTGGAGAGCTATTTTAGGCTGATTCTTTTTCAAGATGATTAATAGACAAATTCCTCAGGTCCAAAAAATTATTTAAGAATTTTTGGAGTTACATAAGTATACGTTTGATACAGATTACTACAGACTCTTCTATTTTTGAAAGATTCTGTTTTCTATGTGTTGTTTGCTTATTTTGATGAATCTATGAGTAGTATCGGAGGGTATGAACCATAGATAAGTTGGAATACAGTAGATATTACACCAATATTAATTTAGAATGAGTTCATAACATTACCTAAGTGGTGATTTATTTTCCTATACTAACGGAGCTTACGAGTTTTCTGTTGAATTTTGTGTTGTGAAGTTTTCAAGTTTTGGGTAAAGATTCGATGGACTATGGAATAAGGAGTGGCAAGAGCCTAAGCTTGGGGATTCCCAAGGCATACCAAGGTAATATTCAAGTACAACCAAGAGCCTAAGCTTGGGTATGCCCCGGAAGGCATCCCCTCTTTCGTCTTCGTTCAACGGTAACTTTACTTGGAGCTATATTTTTATTCACCACATGATATGTGTTTTGCTTGGAGCATCATTTTATTTTGTTAGTATCTGATTTATGTTATTTTGAATAATTTTTTACATCTATATTTCAATAAAAATGTCAAGGATAGCCTTTACCATGCTTATTTTGCAAGTATACATGTTGCTATTTCAAAACAGAAAGTTTGCCGCTGTTGCAAAAATTCCCTAGAAAAGTCAGAGAGTGATATAATGTTGAAACTTTTTGAATATTGATCTCTGATAAATCTTCTACAGTGTAGTATTTTTGTCATAATTTTTGGAGTTAGGGAAGTATGATGAATCTTGCATTCTTTACAAACTATACTGTTTTGGCAGATTGCTGTTATGTTTGCGTTGTTTGCATACGTTTTCTTGTTTAATGATTCTATTTTAGGATAGGAGAATTAAATATGCAGAGTCATTTAGTATGCAATGTTCAATAATAATGTTAGTAATTTGTTACAGTAGAAAATGATAAGGTTTTTGCATTGTTTTATACTAACTTATCTCACGAGTTCTTGTTGAGTTTTGTGTGGATGAAGTTTTCGAGATTTAGGAAACCGAGATCTAAAAGGAATTAAGAAGACACAAAAGATCAAGAATGGGGATTCCCAAGGCACCCCAAGATAATATTTCAAGAAGTCTCAAGCATCTAAGCTTGGGGATGCCCCGGTAGGCATCCCACCTTTCTTCTTTGACAATTATCGGTTAGTATCGGTTGAACCTAAGTTTTTGCTTCTTCACATGAGTCGTGCTATCCTTGAAATGTCATTTTGTTTTGTTTTGCTTTCTGATTTAATAAAATACATTAGATCTAAAATTCTTAAATGATATAGAGTCTTCACATAGTTACATGATTATTTAACTACTCATTGATCTTCACTTATATCTTTTTGGAAGTAGTTTGTCAATTACTCGTGTGCTTCACTTATATCTTTTGAGTAATTGGTTGAATGATTTGAATGTCATAAATATGAAATTATATATGTTTTTTATGCTTATCCCATGGGGAGTAATGACTTCACATATAAGAAGTAGAGGTGGTAAATTTTTTGAATGTTAGCAAACATTGTATTGGTCACTTGAACAATTCATGAAAGAATATTGAAGGAAGAGAGATTTCACATATAAATATACTATCTTAGACATCTTCTATGATTGTGAGCCCCATTACTTATTTTCAAACCTGAGCAAATTAGTTGAAATTGGACAAGGAAGACAACATAATGAGTTATGCTTGGGTATATTTGTATAGAAGTTATATTGTTATAGATCCTCCAACATGTGGTGCTTGCTATTTAGAATCCTTTGCTAGCCTAAATATTTGTACTAAGCAGGAATACTGCTTGTGCATCCAAATTCCTTGAACAATGTTTCTTCCATGAGTGTCCACCATATCTACCTATATGCGGTATTTACCTGCTGTTCCAAGTAAATTTGCATGTGCCAAACTCTAAACCTTCAAATAATAATATGTTTTGTATGCCTGAATCGCTCATGTAGCGACTAGGGGCTGTCAGTATCTTCCATGCTATGTGAGTTATTCTCACGATGAGTGGACTCTGCTCATCATTCACGAGAAAATGGCTGGTAACTGGGATGCCCAGTCCTATGATCAAAAGATCAAAAACAAATCGCAAATAATTGCAAACAAATCTCCCCCAGGATTGATATTAGTTGGAGGCACCCGTTGTTTTGGGCAAGCCATGGATTGATGATTGTTGGTGGAGGGGGAGTAAAAACTTTACCATTCTGTTTGGGAATCGCCTATAATGTACGTAGTATGGAAGATATTGGGAACTCTTGGTTGTTATGTTGACAATGAGATCATACCTCTCAAAATTATTTATCTCTATTTCAAAATCGAGCTCTGGCACCTCTGCAAATCCCTGCTTCCCTCTGCGAAGGGCCTATCTTTTACTTTTATGCAAGAGTCAGTAGTATTCCTTCTCATTCCAACCTACTCTTTAGTTGGCAAGCATCATGTGATGGGGAAAGATCTAAGAATATATGGCCATTCAAATATATTTGATCATGAATTATTATTGTTGACAATTATCTATATGATAAGTAAGTTGGGAGGCGAAACATTAAGCCCCTATCTTTCTCTTTGTTCGATGGATGCTATTTGTTCTAAAACTATGCTTTGAGTGGTAGAAATCATGGAAGACTATATGATAGTTGAGTATGTGGAGTTTTCTAAATCAAAGCTCTGACATAGACCCTTCCTGAAAATAAGATGAATTGCAATTGTTTGATGACTGAGAATGAAGTTTGCTAGTTTTCAAGAAAGTTTATGGTCTATGCTTTAACATGTGAATGGCTTGTTACTTGTTCATGAAAAGTTTTATGAGATGAGCTACTATTGTGACATATAATGATGCTAGAAAAGGTGATTGAAATTATCATTGATCAAACTTGTGCACCTGCTAGCATTCACATTTCATAAATTCTTTCTTTTATCATTTACCTACTCGATGACGAGTAGGAATTAAGCTTGGGGATGCTGATACATCTCCAACGTATCTATAATTTATGAAGCATTCATGCTATTATATTACGTGTTTTGAATGTTTAATGGGCTTTACTATACACTTTTATATTATTTTTTGGGACTAACCTATTAACCGGAGGCCCGGCCCAGATTGTTGTTTTTGTCTATTTCAGTGTTTCGCAGAAAAGGGATATCAAACAGAGTCCAAACGGAATGAAACCTTTGGGAGAGTTATTTTTGGAACGGAAGCAATCCAGGAGACTTGGAGTGCACGTAAGGGAAGCAATGAGGAAGCCACAAGGCAGGGAGGCGCGCCCTACCCCCCTGGGCGTGCCCCCCACCCTCGTGGGCCCCTCGTGGCTCCCCTGACCGACTTCTTTCGCCTATATATCTCCATATACCCCGAAAACCTCCAGGAGCAACATAGATCGGGAGTTCCGCCGCCGCAAGCCTCTGTAGCCACCAAAAACCAATCAGGACCCTGTTTCGGCACCCTGCCGGAGGGGGGATCCCTCACCGATAGCCATCTTCACCATCTCGGCACTCTCCATGATGAGTAGGGAGTAGTTCACCCTCGGGGATGAGGGTATGTACCAGTAGCTATGTGTTTGATCTCTCTCTCTCTCTCGTGTTCTTGAGGTGATACGATCGTGATGTATCGCGAGCTTTACTATTTTACTTGGATCTTATAATGTTTCTCCCCCTCTACTCTCTTGTAATGGATTGAGTTTTCCCTTTGAAGTTATCTTATCGGATTGAGTCTTTAAAGATTTGAGAACACTTGACATATGCCTTGTCGTGCTTATCTGTGGTGACAATGGGATATTCACGTGATCTACTTGATGTATGTTTTGGTGATCAACTTGCGGTTTCAGTGACCTTGTGAACTTATACATAGGGGTTGGCACACGTTTTCGTCTTGACTCTTCGGTAGAAACTTTAGGGCACTCTTTGAAGTACTTTGTGTTGGTTGAATAGATGAATCTGAGATGTGTGATGCATATCGTATAATCATGCCCACAGATACTTGAGGTGACAATGGAGTATCTAGGTGACATTAGGGTTTTGGTTGATTTGTATCTTAAGGTGTTATTGTAGTATGAACTCTATGATAGATTGAACGGAAAGAATAGCTTCATGTTATTTTACTACGGACTCTTGAATAGATAGATCAGAAAGGATAACTTTGAGGTGGTTTCGTACCCTACCATAATCACTTTGCTTGTTCTCCACTATTAGTGGCCTTGGAGTGACTCTTTGTTGCATGTTGAGGGATAGTTATATGATCCAGTTATGTTATTATTGTTGAGAGAACTTGCACTAGTGAAAGTATGAACCTTGGGCCTTGTTTCCTAGCATTGCTTTACTGTTTACACTCACTTTTACCACTTGTTACCTTGCTGGTTTTATAATTTCAGATTACAAATACCTTTATCTACCATCCTTATTGCACTTGTATCACCATCTCTTCGCTGAATTAATGCACCTATACAATTTACCATTGTATTGGGTGTGTTGGGGACACAAGAGACTCTTTGTTATTTGGTTGCAGGGTTGTTTGAGAGAGACCATCTTCATCCTATGCCTCCCACGGATTGATAAACTTTAGGTCATCCACTTTAGGGAAATTTGCTACTGTCCTACAAACCTCTGCACTTGGAGGCCCAACAACATCTACAAGAAGAAGGTTGTGTAGTAGACATCACTAGCAGGGGGAGTACTCATTTTTTTGTGCATAATAAGGAGGCACTTCCGGTGGGTCCGAGCTGACAGCGGGGGGAACGTTTTTTTCGTGAAATACAGAGGCCCTTCCGGTGGGTCCCAGCTATCATGTGGAGGAATCATTATTTTGTGTGTAATAAGTAGGCATTTCCTTGTGTGGGCCCCTACTATCAGCCTCTTCCGGTGGTTGTTATTTGTTCACCATGTTGACTTCGCCGCGCCGAGAGCACAAATGCGGTGGACGAGGGCGAGGCCCAGGAAAGGAACCACCCAGAGCCGGCGAAGCCACCGCAGCGGATGCCCACACTAAGGGGAGTACAAGAACTGACTGGTCGGCTGCGGGGTGAGGCTGACTTTGCCGGAAAAAACAGGATGTGTGGGTTGTTAGAGGGATGTCCTAGCGGCAGCACAACCAGCCACGGGAGGAGGGAGCAGGCAGTCCCGCTGGTGCTGGTTTGGGCGGTTGGAGCAAGAAGATCAGAGATTGAAGAAGCACGGCGGCCGTTGGATGGACATCCAACAGTCACTGTTGTGTGTTGACTAAGTTGACAAAGCCTTGTGCACGCGTTAGAAAAAAATTAGGACAGCGTCATCGTCAACCTAGTAGGCCCAGAAGTCACCCTCCAAATCTGTGGAAAATAGCATACGACCCATTAGCCATTGTTTTCAATAATGTACAGCCCATTTGCTAATTCTTAAGGATATTTGAAGCCCATATTCTTTTTATTAGCATTACAGACCATACATTATGGGCACTACTAAAAATTTCAACGAAATTTTGCATATTTTGGTGGTGTCCGAACTCTTTTAATCACGAAATTTCGAGTAACGTTAAAAATATTTTTCAAAAAATTATATCAAAATAAAATTCAAAAAAGAATTCTCCCCCAAAAAATGAATGAAATTTAGAATCTTAACTAGCAAGATGCATGTTCGTTGCACGGAACATGAAGATACATTTGTATGAGTAGTTTATCTTGTGGGATAAAAGATGGTATTTTAATGTAATTGCCAGTTGGCTTTGGTTTTTATAAGAGTGGAGAGTAGAGAAATCCTGAAAAAATGATACTCTAATGCAAATGCCAATCGGCTTTGGTTTAAAATTTTACAGCCCATTTCTTACAACGTATAGCCCATTTTCTGGGGAAGCCCATTTCTTACTACTTACATCCCTCCTCGTCTTGAAAGATTTGCACCCCAAGAGGGCTGAGAAAAGCTAGTAGGCCTCGGTTTTGGTGTTCCCCAAAAAAAAGAACTGGGCTAGCCATTTTCAGAAATAAAAATATATCAACTAGGCTCGTCATGTGCTTAATAAAAGCGTAAGCATGGGCTAGACAGGCCACAACCCCCGCACAGCATGCAGTTGAGCTCCATCTCTGAAACTAAAAAACAACTGTGCGAGCTACTAGGTCCCGTGTTATCCGCTCGTTGTGTAATTTTCTCGTTTATTGACTACATTGACAATGGCGTGGGACCTAGTTGTCAAACAATTAGGAGGAAGTATTTTTTTGGCTTGTAATAACGAGGCACCTGCTTGCGAAATGCAATGACCCTGGTGGGTCCCTACCGTTAGCCTCTCCACGTACAGTCAACTCCTCACTCCTCTTGGTTGTTGACCATGTTGACAATGCCAGATGGCGGTGGGCACAGCAAGCGAACCAAGGCGGAGAACGACGGCGAGGCCTCGGATGGGAACAAACAACAGCCGTGGAAGATGCGGCAGTGTAGTGGCAGGTGGAGGGGAGTATGAGGGCAACAACATGCAACTGAAGCATACAAATGGTACAAAAAGCCCAAGGATTAATTGTTCATCAAATTTTTAGACAAAACCCAGATTGAACATGGCAGTAACATCTAGCCCAATCACTCTTTTTTGCAGTCACAAACAAATGGATCGGTCTAATCCATAAAATCAATATCCCGTGCAAAAAAAATTATTTTAGGATGACTGCAACTTGTTGTAAATAGAAGCCGAGCACGTTTAGAAGCCCATTTGTCCACCCGAAACTTCTCTTTTTGCTGTTCAACATGTCCGTCTGTGAGAAATCTCGTGCGGTAAAAATTAAGCCTCATGGACAATAGTAACCTCACATTCAACAGGAAGAATGTGACAGAGCTTCGGTTTGCCTGGTTGGATGCATATCCTTCCATCGTTATTGTCCTCAAATGAATGTCATGAGAACTGAGAAAATCCTGGTGATTATTACGCCACCGATTGGTTATATGTTTTGCTCCATGTGGTTCTGCCTAAGTAGACATGAAGATTGAAAACAATTAAGGTCTGGAAAAAGAGTATGTCGAAAGAACGACAGCTGAACAGTTAATTCTAGTACTATATATACGGGCTTTCAATGTGCATGAAATCATCACCTCTATATATAAATTCTCTGGAGATCGAAAGCATCGTAGCAAGCCAATAATTATGTTCAGATCAAAACTAAACATTCTGATATATATGATCTTGACAGAATCCAGCAGCATTGATAGGCTATCAATGGACGAACTCTTCATTGAGAATATAACATAATATTAGTACCCAAAGTGTACTCCAAGATGATATAAAACTTATGCGCACAAATGAAAAATGCAGCTTATGATTACAAATTTGTAGATGATAATATACGGTACCTGAAAAAGTGAGGATCCAAACACCAACTCCTTGTGATCATTAAATGGGTCACGAATTACACCCAAGGTCTCCAGTTTGGGCGCAGAGACGACAGTTATTTGTGAAGGTCTATAACAATTATCAAGGAGCAACCTTTGAACTGAAGGGGCATCTTCGATGATGAGTTGTTGTCCTTCAAAACAAATTCCAATGCTTTTAAGGTGAGGCCTCTTTATTTGGAGACAACTGATACGGATTTCTGTTCACAAAACAATCAGCAAGCGCTCTAGGGTAGGGCAACTAGAGTGGATGATGCTGTGTAGTGAGGCCTCCGACAGATAAACCACCACAAGCGAAAGTTTTTTTAGCAGTGGGAGTCGAAGCATTTGTACCAGATCGTCTGGTAGATGGCACCGGGCGAAGGTGGTGGTGTGGAGAGAGGAGGAAAACCGTGAGATGGACAACGGTGGTGTGGGCACGAATTCTTGGTGTGTTCGTGGTATGAAACTTTTGTGGTAATGGTACAACTCAAACTGCTGTAGTTTTCCAAATTCACGGGATGTCAGCCAAGCATCCACCATGCCGGGTATGGACATCAGGTAGCGTGTCGGGATGCAGAGGCATTGAACGGGGCCCTGCTGGTGAGAAGAGACCATGGCTATGAGGAGATCAAATTCAGGAAGGACAGATATCTGACGACAGTCGAGATTGAGGGGCGCGGTGCGCCTAGAGGGTGCCACCGAGTTGAGAGGACTTGTGTGCGGTAGCAATCCTTGGTGGGGAGAAGCGAGATGATCTCCTCAAGGATGACGTCCGTGAGATCGCTGATGCGGTCCACCAGAGAGTCTACTGGTTCCTCCGATCCGGGTGGGGGGGCTTGCCGCTTCTCCCCGCGCTACTGGGTGCGGGATCTACAACCAGCGTCGCCACTGGCGGGAGCCTCATCTTCTTGGTGTTGGGGCCAGCCGATTCCATTTTCCTTGTGGGCATCGCGCCGAGCTCACGGGTTTGAGCAGAGTAGCCAGAGACGATCCTAGTGGCAGTGCGAGTGGGGAAGAAGGAGGGTTGGGGATTTCTGTAGGAGTGGAAGAAGAGGAGCAGGCACTTTTTGTACGAGTGAGGAAGAAAGGGAGCGGGGGTTTTCTAGACGAGTGAGGAATATTGGGGAGCGGGGGGAATTAGGAGGGAGACGGAAGCGGGAGAGCGAGTTGTTCGTATTTATAAGGCCCGCTGCACTAACTACTTGCTTTTTCCCAAGAACCGCTCTCTTCTTTCGCGTTGCAATTGATGCTGACACATTTCCAGCAAACACATGAGGCAATAGAGATGACTCAACATGAGTCCATATTGTGCAGTTCCCCTGAAATCATGTTCATTGTCCTGAATCTAAAAAGATAGGAAAACAATAGCGATACTTAAACGGTGTTGCAAAACAGTAGCACATATCAATAGCTCGGCATGACAAAACACGATCATCTGGACGAAGGGGATACAGACCTGCCTGAGGAAGATTATATATAATTTCATAAGTCCTTGGTTGATTTCCACCTTCAGCTGCACTACTTGTTTGCTCCTCCACACATGACAGGATCGTTCCGCACTGCATTCAGCAAGTCAACGTACGAATAAGCTAATTTCATCTTACGGTGGTCATTGTACCTAGTTACGAATGTAGGAATACCTGGAGCACCATGAGGTCAGCTGACAGCAGGTAGATGCAGCCATATAAATTTTGTGCGGTGCTACCAAAATTGAGGTTTGTATCCCTTCCCATTATGAGAATTCTTTTTGAAGTTGGTAGAATGTGACGGCTTGTTCTTTGCATCAAACTTGCCTTTCCCCTGAGATTTTTTCTTGTTGTTTTGGGGCTGGTTGGGCTGGAAGTTCTTCTCCTATACCATGTGGGCACTAGAAGCTCCCTCAGTGACCCGAGCACGTGTGTCTTTTGCTCTCGTGTCACATCCCTAGCTTCTGGTTTGCTCTGAGCTAGCTAGTCATGTGTTGCATCATGTTTAAATTTTGCCTAAAATTGAAATGGGGATGCTCAAACCCTAGCATTAAATCAATTCAACTAGGGTCAAAATAAAATCTTTTTCAATGAACCCAAAATGCCCTCTGAAAATGTTCATGATTTCTGGTAAAGGTGAAAACCTCTGCCAAAAATGATGCACATATTTCTAGGCCATTCTGGATTTTTGAATTAACACATATTGTATTTGAGTTGGAGCAAATATATGTTATATATATTTTTAATGCTTCAATAATTCTGATATTTTGTGAGGGGCTCTAGAATATTACTTTCAGTCCCTGCAAAAATTATTGGAAGAAACAAAAATGGTTTAGTGCTTGGACTAAATCAAAACAGATTGAAATAAATAGAAAACAACAATTAAAATAGAAACAGAGAAGGAGGGGGTACCTGTTACTTACCTGGCCCAGCAGAGAAGCCAGCCCACCAGGCCCATGTGCCAGTCATCCTCAACCTCGTGCCAGTGGGCACGAGGGTGTGTGGCCGCAGCGCGCCGGCACGCGTCCCGGCCACCTCCTGCTTGCCGCTTCCCCCTTGACGCCCGGGTGAAGCCACGACACCCCTGGCCTCTCTCTCACTCTCCCTGGAACCCCTCTCGCTCTCCCTCCGTTCCTTTTCCCCCTCTGCTCTCTCTCCCTCCCGCGACCGAACGGAGCCGCCGCCACCGACGAGCTCCCTCGCGGACACCGGCCACCCCACGCAAACCCGACGCGCCCAGAAGCTCCGCCACGTCGTCTTCTTCATCTTCGATGAGCCACGCAAGCCGGGAGGGCCCGGAACATTGCCATCGCCATCGTCTTCCACCTCGGGCTCCGACCACCGCCGCCGTTGATTCGCCGTCTCCACCGCCTCCCCGAGCACGCCGGCCTTCTCTTTGAACTCACCGTGAGACCCTGTCCATTTCCCCTCTCTCTCCGTGCCCGTCCGCGGCCTCCAACAACCCTGGCTGTAGGAGCCGACCGTTCCTCGCTGCCGGCGATGACGCAGATGGTGCTAGAGCCACCGTAGCTAACTCCCGAGCACGGCAACGTGCTCAGCACCCTTCCAGGAGCCGAGCGCGCCCACCCGTGCGACCTGTCGTGCCCCCTAGCGCCAACCCCGACCTCGCCATGCTCCAGCCGCCGCCTTTGAGCTCGCCGCCGTCGATATAGGTCGCCCCCGGCCTAACCGACCGCACCACTCGACGCGCGGGATCTTCAGCGTCACGTAGCTGCCCTCCGCCGCTCTTTTGGTCGCCGGAGGAGGAATTCCGACCCCCTCCGCCGTCTCGGGCTTCACCGGCGACGAGCCGTGGACCAAGTCCGGCGAGTTTGACCCCAGTTGGACGCCCTGACTCAATGACAGGTGGGCCAGCCCTGTTAGCTAATTAGGATTAGCACTAACCGAATTAATTAAACTAATTACCCCCCTGCTGACACTGACATGTGGGCCCAGGCTCTAATTAAAATTAGGTTAGTTAGTTAGTCACTGACGTGTGGACCCCACACGTCAGGTTTGACCCGAGCCAGCCCAGTTGACCCTGCTGACGTCACTGTGACGTGGGGCTGACGCAATAAGTATTTCTGGATTTATTATTATTTCAGGAATTTCAGAAAATGCCCTAAACTTCAATAAATCATAGAAAATTAACCGTAACTCCAAATTAAATAATTTATATATGGAAAATTATCAGAAAAATTCAAGGAATCCATCTGTACCATTTTCATCCATGTTAGAACAACTTATAGCTGCTGTTTAGCACAAATCAATTAAATGGCATTTGAATAATCACATATGGAGTTTGAATTTGAATCTTGTATTCAAACAAACTTCATTTAATCTGTTGCTAGTTGCATTAGCTCAAACACATTCATTTTGCCATGTCATGATCATGCATCATATTGTGCATTGCATTGATTGTGTTCCCTTCTATGTTGCCGGTATTTGTCCCCTCTCGATAGACGTGATACCGATGTTGTGATCGTTGACACTGATGAAGACTCAATGTTATCTTCAGAAGTGCCAGGCAAGCAAAACCCCCTTGTTCATTCCGATAAAATCCCACTCTCTCGCTCCTGCTCTCTTTTACTGCATTAGGACAACAACGACATATTTGATACTTGCTGCGGTAGCTGAACCCCTTTATCCTTTGCATGACCTGTCATTGCCACAGTAAATAGATGAAACCCACTAGCATGAGTAGGAGTTGTTTGAGCCCTGATGTGCCTACTCATTCATGCTTGTTGTCATGCCTGCTACTGCTTAGAGTTGAGTCAGGTCTGATTCATCGGGGATGAATCAGAGGCGTGTGAACATGTCCTACCGTTGAGAGCTAAGTGTGTGTGAACACGATTTGGTAAAGGTAGCGGTGAGAGGCCATGTAGGAGTACACGGTGGGTTGTCTCATTGCAGCCGTCCTCAGGAACTGAGTTCTGTGTTTGTGATCCATGACCAGTTGCTACCACACATTGGGTTCCGGTAACTCGACCCCTCTCGACTTATTAACCAACATGATCTCTGTCCAGGAGTTGCAACTAGTTTCTGGTGTTTGTAGGTAGTGTTAGTAGTCTACCAAGTGGCACCCGGTACAGGTGGGCTTGGGACAGACTAGGCACAGTGGCACGGTGTACCAAGTGGCACCCGGTTGGTGGGCTTGGGAACCCTGCACACATCGTTTGGGGCCGTAAGCGACACCCCGGCCGGATCTCCTTGCGGATGGAACCTGAATAGGCGATAAACCTGGACTAGAGACTTGTTCGGTTAGTCAGGTCGTGGCCGACTCCCTCGCCCGGCTTCCGCTTGAAGGTTGCCAAGGTACATGACGTGTACAGGGCGATAAGTGGCGAAAGCGTGTGTGAAGAAGTACACCCCTGCAGGGTTAACATCATCTATTCGAATAGCCGGATTCCTCGGATATGGAAACTTGGACCCCTTGCATAGTTCATAGACAAGTGAAAGTGGATACTCTAAATTACGCAAGATAAGCGTGAGTGCTATGGATGGCGTTCTCGTAGGGAGACGGGAGCGGATCCATAGTGGTGTATTGATATGGTGAATATGTGGACTCGTGTGCGCCACCTCAAAAGAGTTACTTGCAGTCGTAGTTCAGGATAGCCACCGATTCAAAGCTGGCTTGCTGCAGTCAAACTCCACCATCCCCTTTGTTGATAATGATGCATGTGTAGATAGATCTGATGTAAGTCTTGCTGGGTACATTTGTACTCACGTTTGCCTATTTTATGTTTTTGCAGAGAGACTTCAGTCTCACTAGTAGTTTCGCTTGGACTTCGACGTTTAGCTTGATACCTCAGCTACGATCTTGTGCCCTCGGCAGGATCTGATAGATAGTCAGGCTTCTCAACCTTTTTCATTTATAGATGTCTGTACTCAGACATGATAGCTTCCGCTTGTGCTTTGACTTGTATGCTCTGATTGTTGGGTCATGAGACCCATGTTTGTAATATCTCGCTCCTTGGAGCCTAATGAATAAATTACTTGAGTCGTAGAGTCATGTTGTGATGCCATGTTGTATTTGCACATACCGAGCATATTGTCTGTATGTTATTGAAATGCTTGGTATGTGTGGGATCTGACTATCTAGTTGTTTATCTTTAGTAGCCTCTCTTACCGGGAAATGTCTCCTAGTGTTTCCACCGAGCCATGGTAGCTTGCTACTGCTCCGGAACACTTAGGCTGGCCGGCATGTGTCCTTCTTCGTTCCTGTGTCTGTCCCTTCGGGGAAATGTCACGTGATGAATACCGGAGTCCTGTTAGCCCGCTACAGCCCGGTTCACCGGAGTCCTGCTAGCCCAGTGCTACAGCCCGGATTCACTCGCTGATGACCGACACGTTCGATGCTGGGTCATGGATGCCTGTCCCTGTAAGTTTGTGCCACTTTGGGTTTACGACTAGCCATGTCAGCCCGGGCTCTTTATCATATGGATGCTAGCGACACCATCATATACGTGTGCCAAAAGGCGCAAACGGTCCCGGGCAAAGGTAAGGCGACACCCGTGGGGATACCGTGCGTGAGGCCGCAAAGTGATATGAGGTGTTACATGCTGGATCAATCTGGCATCGAGTCGGGGTCCTGACAGCGTTGGTATTAGAGCTTGACTGCCTGTAGGTTACCAAGCCAAACTGGTCGAAGTTGAGTCTAGAAATTCTTTAGTTATATAAGGGAATTGATTGTGGGATGGAACGTAAGGCTCTTTTTTTTACTCCTTATACCTCATGCCCTTCTGATCTGAGTCATCTTATCTTTCCTACGGGGATTAAGAACTAGGCTATCTCTTCTTTCTATCAGGATCACGTGTTACTAATCAGTGGACTTATAAGATTGTTCGATTTAAGCTTGAGTCCAGTTCCTACTACTTCTGTATGTTAACTGATGATCCCGAAACCTTGATATTGTGCTTCTGAGTGGTTATGCCACCATTTTTTGTGATTGTCTCAAATCTTTTGAGCATTTACAGCCGTTATGCTCTCCGCGTCATCCCAGGTTTCTAAATAGTCGGATGCATTTGCAAATCCCTTCCTCCTGTTTCCGATGTGCCTTTGGTCAGATTAATCACACAAATCAGTGAGTTGAGGTACTTTATTGCCTTGACATATATGTTGGAGCTAGTATTATGACCCTAGGTGTCTTAGGGGATCATCTAGTAATTTAGCCATGATTTGTGCTCCCAGTATGATGATTCTGGCCATCATTCTCGAAAGCATTCCGTGATGCTACTTAGTAGTAGGTATTCTATTCCTGGGTTCTTGAACCCGAGATTCACTCTACTTACTTCATGTTGATAGTAATTGCTAGCGCCTTTAGGATATTAGTAACCTTTGCGATAGTCCTCGAGGTCCGTGGTATATCGTTCTTCCAAATACCATGAACCATTCTTGGCAGGAGTTCTTTTGAACCAAAAGATCACAATTAGAGTACTCTTGAGGAGTTCTCCATTCATAAATCGTGACTCTGCCAGTCCTACCTCTCTGCATGGCTTATCCGGAAGAAACATGTTGAACTTGGTTCGACATACTAAACTATGCATCCACAACTCAGAAAATTATATGTTCCTTTGAGTTGTTCTCTTTAGTTGTATTCTGACCCTCGTCTATCAATTGATAGTCAAGAGTATGTGTGCATTCGTTTGTCGAGGCCTATTACTCCTGTGGTCCGTCAAGACATTCTATTCCGGAATAACTAGGAGAAACAAACTCCAGTACCTCATCCATATCCAGGATCGAGTCAAAGAAGTTGTGTTCCGCAGATCAAGTTACAATCCAGCTTCTGGTCTGCTCTACCCTGAAGTATTACCTTCTTTATGACAGGAATTTCATGAGAATTGCACCACCTTTTGTGAATTCTTGACATAGTGATACTTCTCGCCATCCTTTTTCATTCCTCGGTTCCGTGTTGTTGCAGCCGGAGTGCCGACAAGTGAATCATGATGTGTGAACTCAATACTCCTAGCAACCCCATTGCTTGGTAGTTAATGGACAATAATCTTATTCTTGGTATGTTGATTATTGAATCACCATTCTAAATTTGATCGTGCTACCTAGTCCTTATTTTGGTGCACCCTTCGATTGATGAGTTAGGTTTTTGTCAAGTCCTCGCTCATTTGATCATATCATCTTTCCCTGAAAAGCAAGATTGTTCTCGAGCTTAGTAACATATCGGTGGTTCGTGATTTTCCGTATATCTTCTCGGAAGTATTACCAGGTTGTCACCTGACCGCTATGTTGAGTTTGTGATCAAGTTGGGTTATTCCTGTAAACCACCCCTTCTCCAAGGATCTGTGTGGGATACCCCTGAGCTAGTTGGTCAAGCTAAACAACAACTTGGAGAGTTGGGAGATAAAGCTTGCCTGACTTAGTTCGTTCCAAAGGGATATTCTTGTATAGTGTGTGTTGAAGAAAGATGATATCTTCATCGATTGGTCCCTGTGATCAGTTGCTGGACCTATTGTCTTATCAATCCTTTGATTTGAGTGTGGGCTATCGTCAAATCAAATCAGTACCAACGATGTTCGTAATGTTGTCTTATTCATGGTTGATCCCTCGAGCATACACCATTACATCTTTGGTCTGACCAATGCTATCACTGTGTTCACTTAACTATGGAATTCCTTTTAAAAGGAAACCCGGATGAATTGTTGTTGAGCCCATTGACAACATCCTTATCCCCTCCATGATTTGTTGAACATTAAGCTAGTGTTGGAAACTTTTGAAAGCATTTCTTCATGCTAGTTCATGAAGCATATGTTCGGATGTAAGAAGTGACTTCCTCCAGTTCATGTGCATTTGATGCAAGTGGCCGCCGTGGACTCGAGAAAGTCAATGTTGTTTCCTTTGGAATCATCGCAAGTCAGTCATGCATGTGCGAAGTATTCTGTGGTTTGATAGACTGATCATCTTCATTCCATATGTGTATCCTAGCACACCAAGCCATTGACTGATTTGTTCGAGGAGAAGGAGTATCTTCATAAGAGCTAATCCGGACTTATGAAAGAACTTCGATATCCTCCATGATGGTTCCCAACCAGAACTCGGTAGTGTTTTATTATAAGACTACTTTGTGGTCATGCTTGTCTTGGACAGCGTGTTCACATGTTTGTAGCAGAACCAGCTCATGTTTTGGAGCTTGCTATCATAGTTCATCTCCCGAGAATCCCGCAACGTCATCTTGTCGATTTGTGTTGCAAACTTCCGTTTTTCTTCCTAGACTCGATGAGTCTGGAATATCCTGACACCAACCAGATCTGAATCTCAGGCAGATATGATGGTTGGAATATTACCCAAGAATTATAATATTGGTCGCGCGATAACCGGTAAAGTGGATGTCGTGGCCAACACACCCAGCCGGAAGACCTATTATTGTAGTATCTTGTTTGAGGAAGTTGGCCACCTCCCCATAAGGATTTCGTAGGATTTACCTCCATAACTGTTCCTTATGGATTCTATTGCTCCCGAAGTCCGACCTTTACTTGATGTTCTAGTTATCAAACCATATCTATGAATGGGTTACACTAGCACGTCAAGGAGAACATTAGAAGCGGAGTGCTAAATGTCTCTCGGTCGATCATCCAGATTTTATTTCCTTGGCCCCGCCAAGGGTGAAATCTGAGAAAGTGTTATCTTCCTTTGCATCTGCATCATCCATCCTCATTCATCATGGTAGCAAGTTGTGTTGCCAGGATCATTGACACGGATGTTGGTAAAACCTTGATGATTGTGGAAATGCTCAAGTTCTTGAGAGCATGCACAAGCGCTAGGTGTTATCTTCGGCACTAACTGGGGATCCTCTCCGTTTCCTCGACAACGCTATGACCTACTTAAACAGTGAATTCACTCTCTATTGTTGGGTTCTTCCCCAGTTACCAGAATCATTCCCAGCATTTGCATTTTGTTCCCAGCTTACACCGCCAATGTGCCATTCTACCATGGGTCTCTTCCATTTCCGGTGGTAAGCAAATTCATCCATTATGTTGTCTTCAACAAGGTAATCCACATCATCCAAGTCCGAGTATGCCATTCTACCGACCCCCTCCAAATGATCGCTTGTGATTGCCTTAGGCTGGTTTAAAGAGTTTCAATGATCTTTGAATCAAAGGTAATTCTTTTTGCCACTTAAGGGGATATATCTACAAGTCACCTTCCCTAAGGTGCCTCGTTGTGGTATCATGGCAACTCAACTCCTCGCTACATGGATAATCGTTTACCACCTTTTTAGGTGTGGAATCGTTGTCTACCTAGTGAACCTTCGTCATCTGTTCCACTCCATTCCTCTAGAGGTGTGCTTCGTCTCTCAGCTTGAGAGATATTTCCATGTCTCAAACCATGAGTTGATCCTAAGTTGTTCGATCTTAGAGGAGATCGACCCTTCTAGAGTCTCCTTCTTCTCTCCATGTCATGTTGGCAGGATTTCTCAGAGCAGGACTTCGAGACAATGATGGTGATCGAATCAACGTTCATTCAAAGTGCAACCTGGATCGTGAAGATTATAATAGTTTGTGTTTCCCCTTCATCTTACCCTACGCTTGAATCTCGAGACGAGATTCTTGTTTAGTGGGGGTGAGTTGTCACATCCCTAGCTTCTGGTTTGCTCTGAGCTAGCTAGTCATGTGTTGCATCATGTTTGAATTTTGCCTAAAATTGAAATGGGGATGCTCAAACCCTAGCATTAAATCAATTCAACTAGGGTCAAAATAAAATCTTTTTCAATGAACCCAAAATGCCCTCTGAAAATGTTCATGATTTCTGGTAAAGGTGAAAACCTCTGCCAAAAATGATGCACATATTTCTAGGCCATTCTGGATTTTTGAATTAACACATATTGTATTTGAGTTGGAGCAAATATATGTTATATATATTTTTAATGCTTCAATAATTCTGATATTTTGTGAGGGGCTCTAGAATATTACTTTCAGTCCCTGCAAAAATTATTGGAAGAAACAAAAATGGTTTAGTGCTTGAACTAAATCAAAACAGATTGAAATAAATAGAAAACAACAATTAAAATAGAAACAGAGAAGGAGGGGGTACCTGTTACTTACCTGGCCCAGCAGAGAAGCCAGCCCACCAGGCCCATGTGCCAGTCATCCTCAACCTCGTGCCAGTGGGCACGAGGGTGTGTGGCCGCAGCGCGCCGGCACGCGTCCCGGCCACCTCCTGCTTGCCGCTTCCCCCTCGACGCCCGGGTGAAGCGACGACACCCCTGGCCTCTCTCTCACTCTCCCTGGAACCCCTCTCGCTCTCCCTCCGTTCCTTTTCCCCCTCTGCTCTCTCTCCCTCCCACGACCGAACGGAGCCGCCGCCACCGACGAGCTCCCTCGCGGACACCGGCCACCCCACGCAAACCCGACGCGCCCAGAAGCTCCGCCACGTCGTCTTCTTCATCTTCGATGAGCCACGCAAGCCGGGAGGCCCCGGAACATCGCCATCACTGTCGTCTTCCACCTCGGGCTCCGACCATCGCCGCCGTTGATTCACCGTCTCCACCGCCTCCCCGAGCACGCCGGCCTTCTCTTCGAACTCACCGTGAGCCCCTGTCCATTTCCCCTCTCTCTCCGTGCCCGTCCGCGGCCTCCAACCACCCTGGCTGTAGGAGCCGACCGTTCCTCGCCGCCGGCGATGACGCAGACGGTGCTAGAGCCACCGTAGCTAACTCCCGAGCACGGCAACATGCTCAGCACCCTTCCAGGAGCCGAGCGCGCCCACCCGTGCGACCTGCCGTGCCCCCTAGCGCCAACCCCGACCTCGCCGTGCTCCGGCCGCCGCCTTTGAGCTCGCCGCCGTCGATATAGGTCGCCCCCGGCCTAACCGACCGCACCACTCGACGCGCGGGATTTTCAGCGTCACGTAGCTGCCCTCCGCCGCTCTTTTGGTCGCCGGAGGAGGAATTCCGACCCCCTCCGCCGTCTCGGGCTTCACCGGCGACGAGCCGTGGACCAAGTCCGGCGAGTTTGACCCCAGTTGGACGCCCTGACTCAATGACAGGTGGGCCAGCCCTGTTAGCTAATTAGGATTAGCACTAACCGAATTAGTTAAACTAATTACCCCCCTGCTGACACTGACATGTGGGCCCAGGCTCTAATTAAAATTAGGTTAGTTAGTTAGTCACTGACGTGTGGACCCCACACGTCAGGTTTGACCCGAGCCAGCCCAGTTGACCCTGCTGACGTCACTGTGACGTGGGGCTGACGCAATAAGTATTTCTGGATTTATTATTATTTCAGGAATTTCAGAAAATGCCCTAAACTTCAATAAATCATAGAAAATTAACCGTAACTCCAAATTAAATAATTTATATATGGAAAATTATCAGAAAAATTCAAGGAATCCATCTGTACCATTTTCATCCATGTTAGAACAACTTATAGCTGCTGTTTAGCACAAATCAATTAAATGGCATTTGAATAATCACATATGGAGTTTGAATTTGAATCTTGTATTCAAACCAACTTCATTTAATCTGTTGCTAGTTGCATTAGCTCAAACACATTCATTTTGCCATGTCATGATCATGCATCATATTGTGCATTGCATTGATTGTGTTCCCTTCTATGTTGCCGGTATTTGTCCCCTCTCGATAGACGTGATACCGATGTTGTGATCGTTGACACTGATGAAGACTCAATGTTATCTTCAGAAGTGCCAGGCAAGCAAAACCCCCTTGTTCATTCCGATAAAATCCCACTCTCTCGCTCCTGCTCTCTTTTACTGCATTAGGACAACAACGACATATTTGATACTTGCTGCGGTAGCTGAACCCCTTTATCCTTTGCATGACCTGTCATTGCCACAGTAAATAGATGAAACCCACTAGCATGAGTAGGAGTTGTTTGAGCCCTGATGTGCCTACTCATTCATGCTTGTTGTCATGCCTGCTACTGCTTAGAGTTGAGTCAGGTCTGATTCATCGGGGATGAATCAGAGGCGTGTGAACATGTCCTACCATTGAGAGCTAAGTGTGTGTGAACACGATTTGGTAAAGGTAGCGGTGAGAGGCCATGTAGGAGTACATGGTGGGTTGTCTCATTGCAGCCGTCCTCAGGAACTGAGTTCTGTGTTTGTGATCCATGACCAGTTGCTACCACACATTGTGTTCCGGTAACTCGACCCCTCTCGACTTATTAACCAACATGATCTCTGTCCAGGAGTTGCAACTAGTTTCTGGTGTTTGTAGGTAGTGTTAGTAGTCTACCAAATGGCACCCGGTACAGGTGGGCTTGGGACAGACTAGGCACAGTGGCACGGTGTACCAAGTGGCACCCGGTTGGTGGGCTTGGGAACCCTGCACACATCGTTTGGGGCCGTAAGCGACACCCCGGCCGGATCTCCTTGCGGATGGAACCTGAATAGGTGATAAACCTGGACTAGAGACTTGTTCGGTTAGTCAGGTCGTGGCCGACTCCCTCGCCCGGCTTCCGCTTGAAGGTTGCCGAGGTACATGACGTGTACAGGGCGATAAGTGGCGAAAGCGTGTGTGAAGAAGTACACCCCTGCAGGGTTAACATCATCTATTCGAATAGCCGGATTCCTCGGATATGGAAACTTGGACCCCTTGCATAGTTCATAGACAAGTGAAAGTGGATACTCTAAAATACGCAAGATAAGCGTGAGTGCTATGGATGGCGTTCTCGTAGGGAGACTGGAGCGGATCCATAGTGGTGTATTGATATGGTGAATATGTGGACTCGTGTGCGCCACCTCAAAAGAGTTACTTGTAGTCGTAGTTCAGGATAGCCACCGAGTCAAAGCTGGCTTGCTGCAGTCAAACTCCACCATCCCCTTTGTTGATAATGATGCATGTGTAGATAGATCTGATGTAAGTCTTGCTGGGTACATTTGTACTCACGTTTGCCTATTTTATGTTTTTGCAGAGAGACTTCAGTCTCACTAGTAGTTCCGCTTGGACTTCGACGTTTAGCTTGATACCTCAGCTACGATCTTGTGCCCTCGGCAGGATCTGATAGATAGTCAGGCTTCTCAGCCTTTTTCATTTATAGATGTCTGTACTCAGACATGATAGCTTCCGCTTGTGCTTTGACTTGTATGCTCTGATTGTTGGGTCATGAGACCCATGTTTGTAATATCTCGCTCCTTGGAGCCTAATGAATAAATTACTTGAGTCGTAGAGTCATGTTGTGATGCCATGTTGTATTTGCACATACCGAGCATATTGTGTGTATGTTATTGAAATGCTTGGTATGTGTGGGATCTGACTATCTAGTTGTTTATCTTTAGTAGCCTCTCTTACCGGGAAATGTCTCCTAGTGTTTCCACCGAGCCATGGTAGCTTGCTACTGCTCCGGAACACTTAGGCTGGCCGGCATGTGTCCTTCTTCGTTCCTGTGTCTGTCCCTTCGGGGAAATGTCACGCGATGAATACCGGAGTCCTGTTAGCCCGCTACAGCCCGGTTCACCGGAGTCCTGCTAGCCCAGTGCTACAGCCCGGATTCACTCGCTGATGACCGACACGTTCGATGCTGGGTCATGGATGCCTGTCCCTGTAAGTTTGTGCCACTTTGGGTTTACGACTAGCCATGTCAGCCCGGGCTCTTTATCATATGGATGCTAGCGACACCATCATATACGTGTGCCAAAAGGCGCAAACGGTCCCGGGCAAAGGTAAGGCGACACCCGTGAGGATACCGTGCGTGAGGCCGCAAAGTGATATGAGGTGTTACATGCTGGATCGATGTGGCATCGAGTCGGGGTCCTGACATCTCGCCTTCTCCTCAAAATCAAGAGTGCTAATGAGATCCAAAATAGAAAAATCATGTCTCTTGTTTTTCAGAGAAGTAGCAAAATCGTTCCCCAAAGGTGGAAGCTTGGCAATGATGGTCCCAGCAACAAATTTGTCTGGCAACACACACTTAAAGTACTCAAGTTCCTTAGAAAGTGATTGTATCTCATGAGTCTGCTGAACAACAGAGCATTCATCAGTCATCTGGTACTCACATAATTGCTCCATGACGTACAACTCGTTGCCAGCGCCCGAGGGCCCAAACATGGCCTCGAGCGCAGCCCACATGTCTTTGCCGCTGTCAAACGACATATATGAATCCACAATGGAATCATTAAGAACACTCAGCAGGGCGGCTTTGAAGAGGGTATCCATGTTCTCAAAAGCTTCCTGCTATGTAGGATTAAGATCGCCCTCAGGTTACCCTTAGTGGCGTCATAGCAGTACATGATCTGAAACCAATATGCTGCTCTTGTGCGCCACCTTTTATATTGCACCCCCTTAAAAGTAGGCGGCTTCAAAAGCGCAGCAAAACCACTCGGAGTAAATTGCCTATAATCAGGTTTTTGGATTGGATTGTTGAATATATGAGCACTTTACTATGAGATTTAATCTGAATCAGCAGTAAATAGATCATGACGACAATTGCAAACATCAAAGTTATGATGCGGACTAAACCAGGAGGACAGAATCACATACTGTACAGCGGGAGCAGAACCGCTGTGGTTGATGTTGTCACTCATGTCATTGATGAAGAGGTTACCGAGGTCGGGGAAGAAGGCTGTCGTTGAGGAAGTCGTCGCTGGCAGGAGTCACAGGAGTGTGCTCCCAAAAAACCTAATCGCCCCTCTCCCGTACAGGATCACGAAAGGTGGGGTTCGGGAGACTGTTGTCCCTTCTCGCGGTGCACGCTGGAAGGAGGGCTGGAGAAGAATTGCATGGCGGTGCTAATATCTGGAATGGTGCGAAACCACATGATACAGCGGCAGCTAGGGTAGAGCATGTCAGGTCGGTCGTGCGAGTAAGACCAAGTATAATAGTAGGCCTTTGGCCCCCAAACCCCACGTCCAAGTCAATAATAGCCCCACCGAGGTTTGTCTAAAAAATGGAGTAATTAAGGCGTCCATTAGTCCCTTTAGTATAAATACTACTCCCTCCGTCCCAAAATAAGTGTCTCAACTTTGTACTAGCTCTAGTACAAATTTGTACTAACCTCAAGACACTTATTTTCAGACGGAGGGAGTATATCATTAATAATGGCCCAACCTTTTGTCTCACAAAGTATGTTGGGGCTCTTGCTACAACCGGCGACAAGTTTACAATCTGCTTCTCTTCTCTCTCCTCTTCTCTCTCCTTCAACTAGGCACAAATACTATATTTAAATCCTTATAGCCTGCTTAATTATGTTATCTAATTGTAGTACTTGCTCTAAAGTTACTCTCCATTGTGTAGTCTGAAATGTCGGGTGTGCAGCGGGCAGTGCCCCCGGTCAGTGCGCCGCTTCAACGGCGGAAGCAGTGAGAGGTCGCGTCGCCCTGACTTGCCATCAATGTGTAGCGGCGGGCTCAGCTGACGCCGAGTGTGAAGCGCGCGATGGAGGGGGGAGGGGGTTTTGTTGGGCTAAGAAGGTGAGAAGCCAACTTGGGATCGGTCCGGACGGGGAAATATCATGTGCTCCCATACTCTGCATATGACACTAGTCTATGTTACTACTCCCTCCTTTCCGGTTTATAGAGATGTTGGGCCAAGAAGGAGTAGAGGCGACTGGGGACGCACCACATCGTGGGCACTCCGTACGTGCTCGTGTGCGTGCAGTGTGCATGTTTTTTCATCGGTGCTAGCTCTAAGGCCGAGGCTGCGGTCGTCTTCATCTCCTACTAGTTGTTGAGCAACGACGGCAAATAGGTGATGCAAGAGATGTGTAGGCGCCGTTGTGTGCGAGCTTCGCCGTAGCACAACGAACCGGATGTCGCCGCAGATGGTGCACGCCTCCATGCAGTCGAGTGTGTGCGCATGCATGTGTTATTCACGTGCATTCTGCGGCCGAGTGTGTGTGCATGCACGTGTTGTGTACTCCTACGTGCATTGTGTGCTCCATGTTGTGCGCGTATGTGCATGAGTTGGAACGGATGGAGTTAGTGCGTTGGCGTGTGTACATGTGTGGCTGCATGCGTCCTGTACATGCATGGCTTGTTGCGTGGTTATCAATATAAACTATAAAACATCTTCAACTTAGCATCCTGATGTATCATTTCTAGTGGTTAGAGAAGAGTTCATGTTCTTTTATTTGTTTATAGGTGGGCAGGCAGCAAAAAACAGGGGAAAATGTGCAAGGTTCCTTGCAGACGCTCCACCGCGAGGTTCCTTGCTCCTTCTCGGTTGTCGGGAATCTATGTTCTTCAACTCTTTTCTTTTATGAGATCTTTGTTCATCCTTTTGCCAACACGCGAGACATCTAGCATCAAGGTGCATGTGTCATGAAGAAAATGGAGATAATAAGATAAGCAGTGTGTAGTCATGCAATTTGATGGCACCTACTACGCAATATTTTTTCTCCTCGATGGCACGTGAATGTGCACGTACTCAACGACGGAGCACGGTATGGTAGCCATGACATGGTCAGCCCTTTTTGTAGAGAGTACGTACTCAATAACTTTGATGTGTCCCGTCAACTCACAGAATGACGAGAAGATTGATTATGCCTTGTCCCTCGCTGACGCGTGCGCGGTAGCTCGCAGCATGAGGAGAAACTTTTGCTTCAAGCGGTGGACGTGCAGCAGTTCATTTGTTGCAGATTGCCAGAAGTAGAACCATCGACTTCCGGATGAGGCGAAGAGCCAAGCGCAAGGTCACCTACTAACCTTAGGCTAGGCGTAGTGGGAGTAACATAAGTAGGGGTACCTCCTTTTTTATTCTAGAAACAACCACACACGAATATCGAGGTGCTGGTTACATAGAACAAAATTCCTGGAGTCCGTGCTCAGCCCTCTTCTATCTCTCTTCTCAGCCAGCCAGCAAACACGCGGAGCCCATCGTCTGTTTGCTCATATGCGGTCCCACATGTCAGTGAAAACGCGTGAGGACCCACTGAACATGCACATCTTTCACCTCAATGTGCTGGTGATGAAAAACAAATCCAATAAAGATCTTCGGTGGCCGCTGTCGGTGTCAAAACCGGCGGATCTCGGGTAGGGAGTCCCAAGCTGTGCGTCTTAGGATCAATGGTAACATGAACACGGGATTTTACCCAGCTTTGGGCCCTCTTGATGAGATAATACCCTACATGTTGCTTGATTGACTTTAATGAGTATAGGGGTTACAAGAGTTGATCTACCCCGAGATCATATGTTGTGGTCTAAACCCTAGAGGTATGATGAGTAATGTCATCACGTATCGACTACCCTAGCCTCAGTTTATATAATGTACCAGAGGCCTAGGATAACAAGAGTCCTAGCCGAATACGCCGGTGGGGAGGAGTCCTTGTCTTGATCACCAAGTCTTGTGAAATCTTCCTTGTATGCGGCAACTGTCCGAACTGGCCCATGAGTATACGGCCATCGGGGTCCTTGGCCCAATCTAACTGATCGGGAGATGACATGGTGAGTACCCCCTAGTCCAGGACACCGTCAGTAGCCCCCTGAACCAGTCTTCAAGTTGGGGACGCTCCCCGATTCTTCCGACCTGTTCTTCATCTTCAGTCGTCGGTCTTGAAAATTGGTTCAACAAATCTTCTCATCTTCGATCTTGAGGATCACGAAGTAAATCCGAAGAGTTTACATGTTGGGTATCCGAGGAGTCCCTTTAAGTTTTTGGCCTTTATCAATGCCTTGTTATTATTATGCCACACCTCGGGTTTGAAGTTATTCCCGGGCAGGAGTGTCCTCTTGCATCCGAGTTCCAACGCCATATTGCATTCGAGGTATATTTTGCAGCCAAGCACCAACGTCGGACTGCTTCCAAGCTCCAACGCCGGAATGCATCCAAGCTTCAATGCCGGACTGTGTCCAAGATCCAACGCCGAACTGTATCCGAGCTCCAACGCCGGACTGTATCGGAGATGTCATAGATCATCTTGGTTCAAAAAAGTTGAAGGAGTTTAGCCGAGCTTAATGCCGGGAATGCCCTCTATGGAGCCAGCCACTGGCACCCGAGCTTTATGCCGGACTGCTTCCGAGGTGGTGCAATTTATTCTCTGTCGAGATATATAGCCAGTAGCCCTCAAGGTGTGTGTGTCGGTCTAAAACCCGAGATTCACCTGAAGGAAAACATGAAACCGCTGATCCTAGTAGCCCCTGAGATTCAGGTTGATGCGCGAAATCGGCCTGAGGATCAACTCCTAGCTCGCTAACACACATAGGAATAGAAAAGCGGTGTGCAAAGTCCTCGAGACTCAGGTTGGGTGCGGCCGACCAACCTGAGGATAATAATCTCCTCGAAAACTACATTGCACTTTAAATTTTCTACATTGGATTGCCAATGCAGTAGCCCCCGAGACACTGGTCGGGTGGCAACATCAGATCAGGGGAATGATGTACCCCTTTAATATTTGTAAATAATAAGCACGAAGCCCAGTAGCCCCCGAGCCTTAATGTGGGCACGGGTGGCCGAATTAAGGATCGATATCCAATGTAAAATCACAAATTATGTGTAATTATTCTATGTATCCAAGTACTTTACATCATCAATGCTCGGATCCGCATTGTACAAAACTTTGTTGACCGGCCATCGGCCTCAACCTCCTCGTCCAGTAGCCGGGGAGTGTTTGTCCCACTTTATAAAGCCTTTATGAGGGCAAAGATTTACGGCAAACAAGGCAATCCGGCCATACGGTTTTATAAACAAAGGTACGCAGAGAGACATGTTATATTATTGTTTTAACATAAGAAACATCGTCCAAAGAAAATAGTCCTGCTATCGGTTCCTTTCTTGGGTTGTCATGCTAAGCATGATCATGAAACCTCAGCTCCGATCAATGTGGGAGGAAAATACTAAGGATTTAGTTCGGGAAAAGCTTCCAAACTCCGTGGTCTAGATGAACCCAAAATTTCACTTCCGTTGCGACCTTTTATAATCTGAAAGTGGCCCATCGTCGGCTTCTACCCCCTTGTAGATGCTACGCAGGGTGTTTCCGAAATAACAAAACAACCCTTAGCCGACGTCTCGGTGCCCGAAGGTGGTTGTGTTGGCGGAAACGAGGCAATCTGATATGCGGGCTTTATAACTTTCACTTAGTCATAGGAGCTTAAAGTTGGGAGGCCAGCAAGTAGCCCCCCTCTTAGTGTTCGACGACATATGAGGTCAAGTCGTAAACACTTCGGCCAATGTTATGAACGGCCCGTCATTTAACATAGTCATCGGATCGATGACCAGTTTATGCTTTATTATGACAATCAGTTTTCGGCTTTCTCCACCGAGGTGCTTAACTATGCGAGCTGGAAGCACAATCACAATGGTTCTCCTTTTGCACACCTAACCGAACAAAGCGGAATGTAGGAGGTCAAGCACAGGAGCTGGGCAACCCAACTATCGACCAAATACACAATTTGAAACTGATGCATATATAGCAATATCCGAGAATTTTTGCTGAATCTCTAAAGGTGTCCGGCGTTGCACTACAAGACTTATGCGGAAAACACACAAATAGTTTAAAAGTACCATAAACTTGGAAAGCCAAGAAACGTTAGTAAAAATTGACGTCCGAAAAAGATCAAGCGTTCAGTGCCAATCCAAAAATTGGTCTTAGAAAACAAAATTGTGCTTCTGTCGTGCTTTAACATGACACATCCTATCTCAAGACTTCAAGCGGGTCAGCCTATGGCTTAAACCTCCTATCCCGAAGACTTTGCAGCGACTAGGAAGAAGAACACTTATTATAAAATATCTCACATAAATTTAAGAGCCCCCGAGTGACTTGGGTAAAAGAATGTTATGTTATAATGATTGGGCGTACCAAAGTACTTATATCATATCTGTGTTCACCCAAACTTTGAACACGCCTTAACCGGCCGTCGGCTTCTCCCTCTTCGGTCAAGGACCGAAGAGTGTTATGTACTCCACCTGTCGAGAATATCGACGGTGTTTCCAATAACCAGGCAATCAGGCCATGAGGCTGTAACAGACAAAGCGCGCTCAGGGAACTTATGCTATATTACTAATGAAGTGTAAGAAGCATCTTCGAAGAAAATAGTACCCCCACCGATACCTTTCTTCGGTTGTACATTATTATTATGAGACTTGTGCAATAGCTTTTTTGTACTCATGAGTTCCGTTGTGTGCTGACCATTGTTGAAAGTAGTAAGAGTGCTAGCTTTCGGCTTCACCCAGTCTGAGGTCCGGCTCGGATGAACAGATCGTGACAATCGCAGAGGTGCTCCCTTTACTCCATAGCCGAACAATCGGGAACGTAGGGGTAAGCACACGAGCCAGGCAACCCAGCTTGCAAGTCGCTTAAGTCAACATGGTGCATATTGTGGCGTAATACACGAACAAGGAATGAAGCCGTACAAGTATAATCATACGCAAGAGGAAAATCTCCATCAAGGGAGCCCCCAAATAAACGGGGTATTTGAATATGTGCGTCACAAACAAAGTTTTGACAAGGAACTTTGTCCTAAACAACTATGTGCCAAAAAGGTATAA
Organism: Triticum aestivum; assembly: GCF_018294505.1. Lineage (NCBI taxonomy): Eukaryota > Viridiplantae > Streptophyta > Magnoliopsida > Poales > Poaceae > Triticum > Triticum aestivum. Next base: position 502,979,246 of record NC_057795.1, on the reverse strand, counting down.
TGCTTGGTTGCACCGAACAAATTTTAAAACTGAAAGCTTCTGAGTATGAGAGCGACTTAACTGGTTAATGTGTTCGGCATTGATGACGCGGTCTGAGCTTGATGTAGGACAAGGTTCAGCCCCTAGGCTGGTCCCAAGGTGGCCGAGCAGAGAGTTCGGCACTCCGAGAAGACGAAGCCCCCAGTCCAGCCGCGGTAATGAAGCAGGTCAGAGCGCCAAGGCGAAAACACAATTTGGTCGATGGAGGCGACAGCACGGCTCAGTCTGAGTCGATTGGTTGCATAGATAAAATAGTGCAAACCAAAAGTAATGACAAATAAAGATAATACTGTATAAAAAAATTCTTATACTTATTTAATATAAGTGAAGTAAATAATGAAAGAGATATGGCCTGAGTGTCGAGGTCAATGTCGATGCAGGGCATCAGCATGACGCAGTGAAGGCGTGACAAAGCCTGAATTCACAGGTCGGTCTGAGTTCCGGATACGGCGTTTGCCGAACTATGCATGGAAACTGACCAAACCACCACGCAACCTTCATTAATGCGGCCACCATTTGATAGACCTGTGTATAGATGATGAAACAAAGCAGAGTAATAATCTTTTGGAAAAAATAAACCCAAACAAGCAAAAATTGCTGGGATTAGTAGCACCTGGTTTATTTGTTGTAGCGGTCCGAAGAAAGGTTACTCCCAAAATTGTGACTCGATCCACACACCCATTGCCTAATGGGTGATGAAGCGAAGGCATGATGATGCTGGCAAAGGTTGGCTCGCCGAGGCAAAGCCCGTGGTCCAGCTAATGTGATGAAGCCGGTTGGCCGGTGATGCCGGAGTCTCTGAGGTAAGTTGATGAAGGGATGACGAAGCCCCCAGTCCAGGCAAGGAGACGGAGCAGGTCGGTGAGGAGATGTCTCAGCTAAGGTGTTGAAGTAGTTCGGCGTGATGGACATCGGCTCGATGAAGCAATAGTTCGGCCATGCCGATGCAGGTCGTAGCTTGTGACGTGATCAATGCTGGCTTGATCAAGTGACCGTGCGGCGATGCCGGTGTGCCCGCTCCGTGTAATCCATGGGGCGGCGATGTTAGTGACGATATATCCTTCACGATGCCGAACTATTGTTCGGCTGGCCGAGATGATGATCCGAAGAAGTTGAGATCGGCTCAACAAAGCGACGACGTGTCTAGCGCAGGTTGGCCGCCGTGGAGTGATGTTGTCGGGCCGGTTTGACACCGGCGCGATGGTGAAGATCGTATTGTAAAAATACTTTTAATATTAATGGGATGTGTTTGAGAATAAAACACAACACCCCATATGAAAACGTGCTTAAAAAAGGATGTCGGAAATCCCGTTCGTAAAGGAGATGAACTCGGGTCGGATTCATTCTCGCGCAGAAAACAGATCCAAAAAGTGATGCACTAATCGGAAGGTTCCCGGAGTTTGGACAGTCGGATCGAGCTGAAATTTTGGCAGGTGGTAGATATGAGAATTCCGCAGCCGATCAACGGTTGGATCTTCCAAAGGACGTCCAAGCTAGATGCTGGACACCCCGCTCCAAACTCTTCTGGATTCTTGTCCAGATTCAACAGGGCTCTGGTATATCGGAGATTGCCGGAGATTCCTCCATCGGAACTCGATGAAATTTCGCAGGGTTGTTGTAGACTTAATTCCGCATAATTCCACCGATGCAATCGTCTGGGCGACACTCAAGGAGGCGGTGGCAGCGGATACGAGTTTGCTGTCCAGAAAAACAGCATGGTCGCCCGAGGGCAATGTTGACGTTGAGCCCCGAGCTCCATGGATGACTCCTCCATGATCTTGATAGAGATCGGAGTTGATGTTGATGAAGGACCTTATCCGAACATGGCGATCAGAGGCAGGGTGCAGTCCTTGCTCAAGCCAAGGTGACCAGTCGAGCTGGCGGCGAAGAAACCGACGTCGCAGTTGACCTGCAGTCGAGCCATTGATCCTTTTGCCGGTCACACAGCGACACTGTCAATGAAAGCACCAATGTCGGTGTCAAAACTGGTGGATCTCGGGTAGGGGGTCCCAAGCTGTGCGTCTTAGGATCAATGGTAACATGAACACGGGATTTTACCCAGTTTCAGGCTCTCTTGATAAGATAATATCCTACATGCTGCTTGATTGACTTTAATGAGTATAGGGGTTACAAGAGTTGATCTACCCCGAGATCATATGTTGTGGTCTAAACCCTAGAGGTATGATGAGTAATGTCATCACCTATCGACTAGCCTGGCCTCGGTTTATATAATGTACCAGAGGCCTAGGATAACAAGAGTCCTAGCCGAATACGCCGGTGGGGAGGAGTCCTTGTCTTGATCACCAAGTCTTGTGGAATCTTCCTTGTATGTGGCAGTTGTCCAAACTGGCCCATAAGTATACGGCCATGGGGGTCCTCGTCCCAATCTAACTGATGGGGAGACGACGTGCTGAGTACCCCTAGTCCAGGACACCGTCAGCCGCTTTTGGAGTTACTTAAGAGCAGTAAGATTCTATTTACAGTTTAACCCAAGATGCACATCACGTGGCTTCAAATACTACTCTATTTTCTTGCATGACACGGCCTGGATGCTGGATGTCCAACGTGTTGGCAAAAGGAGGAAGAACCCGACCAAATCTTGGGTTGTGCTCTCGGATTAGACAAGTTGTGCTAACTTAAAATTTTATTGTGTAGAATGGATGCAAGTTTGGGTATTGGGAAGAAGAGCACGGCCACCGCATCCGAGAAATGGCCCGGACACGACCCCATTGTCCTACCCAAACGGACAGAATCCGGGCAAAACGGAGGTCCGTTTGGGGTGGTGCGTTGGAGTTGGACTTACAAGTGGGACCGCAGTTGAGGAAACCGACTATCGACAAACCCCCACCTCGCCCGCCGCGCAATGGCTGAGTTGGAGAAACGACGAGGTTGAAGAGATTGTTGTAGCACGGACTCCAAGAAATATGGTGTCATATGGAAGTCGTGCTGGTGGCGTGTGCCGTACTCCAGGATGTGAATGCTTGTTCTAGCCCATGCCACCCTACTACTCCTACTAATTATAGTAGTAGTAGTAGTAGTAGTATCGAGGATTCGAGGTGCTGGTTACGTACAGCAAACACATTAACATATGGCCCACCTCACACTGTGGCCAAATTTCCCGGAGTCTATGCTAGGTTAAAAAGTGTTAGTATTTGTGAGGGTGGGTGGCTGGTCTCAAGTTTAAAACATGTTGTATTACGTATACATAAACGTAGAGATAGTGCAGTAGTTCTGAAAGTTTGAACCCAAACATTAGAATGCAATTTCTACTAGACTCATCCGAGGACCTGGGATGACGGGATTCGCAGCTACAGTAAAAACACCCTCCCGACGCGCGAAGCATGTGAAGCTAGTACAAATAGTGTACTACTACTATTGTTGATTGGCCTCATCCGATAACTTGTTGCAATGCACGTACAATTATATATTGGGAAAATATTGTTTTGCCTCGTCGCAGCATTCACTCAGAGAAGCGACTTGAAAGCCATTCATAAATTTAGTAAGTTTATCACAGGCATATCATTTTATTACATACAACAGGTCATCAACCCACAACGACAACGAGGATACATTATAAATACTAAAGTTTTCATCACACAACAAATAACAAGCAATGAAATGAACTTCAACTCAACCAATCCTCAGCGTTGGAAACGCCTGCTTTAAACCACAAGCGATTCTTTGGGAAGGACCATCTATTGTCAATCTCGAGACCAACGCATGATTGATCATCCAGGCTGAAGTGGCCTACTATATCAGTACCAGGGTAGGGAACCACCGAAATTTCCGAGGTATAGATACAATTGCTTCTCATAAATGGTACTAGTAACGTTGTGTCAATAGCAGTTGGATCACCTTTCACCATCATTGGATAGTTTTGTCCAAGGAAGAGCGAGTTTTCTCCAAGACTGTCAATACTGTACCAGGGAGAATGTGTTGGCGCTAGCACACTGGTATCCATACCGAATACCATGCAACGGGTGTTGGAATAGGTCCAGAGAGTGCGACCATGGGAGACAACACCTGCTTCCTTAGTAGTAACATTATCAGTGGGCTGTATACAGACAAGAAGGGGTGATCCATCGGAATAAGTTGTGAGGCGCCACTGAGTATATGGGCCCTGCTCGTCCTCATGCTCGTGATCATCACCAACATCATCTCCCCCTTGGTTATAAAAAATTTCAAGTATAGGTGGTGAAATGTTCACAGGACCTTGGAAACACAAGAAGAAGGTTGAATTAGTAAGGCTGGTCATAGTGGGGAGTAACTTAGACTAGTAACATGCATATGTTACTAGTCTATGTCACTACCTCTATAGTGCATAGTACTCCCTCCGTCTAGGTGTGTAAGTCATCTTACAAAAACCGAATAATCCCAAAACACTTAGGCGCGGTACATTAACTTCTACCTCGTTTCTTGTTTTTTGACATATCAACCAATGAGAGATGAGGGGTGTGCATGTTTTTAATGACTTGAGGCTACCAAACACGACATGCAGTGGTTAGTTCATTGCATGCAATGCTATTAATCAACAAATAAACATTAAAGTCTCTCATTTTCCCCTCCTCCTTGGTAATGGTGCACAACCTAAGATGACTTACTCACCTAGACGGAGGGAGTATCATAAATTAGTATCATAGGTGGTCTCATTTATTGCCATGCATGACACATAGTAGCATCACATTTATTATGTTAGGGTATCTACCTATGTTACTATAACCATCTGTCTCTTCTTTAATTGCCTGCCACATAAGCATGTTTGTGAGTCCCAAGTGCATGATATGACTTACTATGTTACCCCCACTATGGCCAGCCTAAAGGGAAACTTGCTAACCCGCATGCATGTGGATGAAAAAATTATAATTACGGTGGAAGACAAACGTACTGAATCTACGAGGATCCCATGCAAAAACAGTGCCATGAGTGGTGGAAGCAAACACAAGACCCTCGTATTGAATTGCATCACAGTATACATCCGTGTATAGAAACTGATTTTTGAGCAATATACATCGAGTCGAACCACGAAGGACGGCAACAAGCTTGTCGAAGATAGAAACAACTTCATAGTTCTTGTAATTCCAAGAGCGGTTGGGAACTCGACAAATTGCTATCTTCCGTAGAAGACAACCACCATGATCGTATTTGAACGTGCGTAGAATAATGGTGTGCTCAACCTCTAGGCAGTCTGCTGAGATTTTTGGAAGTGGAACCCGGTGATGAGTGTACACATTCACAAGTTCCCACTCACAGTTGTACCCAATGTAAACAACCCAATCTCCATTTGCTCCTGCCCAAGCCTTGCACTCAAGTGATGGTATCTTAAGATCACACGTATCATTATCAAGTGGCACCAACTTGCACAAGGCGAGGCCTCCGTCCTCCCCGCGCCAGTTAGCAGGGTCACGACAAAGAAAATTGGGGAGATCAAACCTCTCATGGACCCTTGGGTTCCTTGTAATGATGTTCTTAGTTGAGTCGAGAATGGTCTTGAACGAACCTGGCATGCTAGCCAAGGTGATGACGTCGCACCGATCAATGAGTTCCTCCACCACGTCATCTTTCAGATCGGGGCAAGAATAACAGGGTCGTTTTCGGCCTGTTCCCTTGATGAGAAGACGATCGAACAATGGCAGAAGGAAGGGTGAAGGCAAATGGAGGAGGGAGGAAGATTGTGCGACAGCAGTTCCAAATCGAGAGGGAAAGGCGAAGAGTCGGTGGACGGTGGCCAGTTTGCCATGGTACACGAAGAGGCGCCCCGGCCTACATGTCCGTCCGGAAATACTAGTAGAAAAGGACTTGCCGTCGTCTCACTGACATGTTGGAACAGGACCACATGTCAATGAAATATGGTGTGTAATTTCTCGTGCAAAATGCGATCTAGCCGCGTTGTCCTAAGGTCCCGCATTAGTTATCGACCTTTATTTTTTTAACATACAATCTGAATGGATAGCTCCTGTGGTCATCACACGTGAGCGGATATATAGGTGGGCTAGGTGGGCAGGCGGTTGAGCAGGCGGCAACAATCCGATTGCTAAAAGAGTTGATCCAATGCTTTGTTTTGTTTGGATTTTCCAACTATGACCATTGGATAGAGTGAATCAATGGCTTACGTTCAAAGTTATTCTTGTACTATAATTTTTTTGATTTAGCTATTGTGCTGCTACTGTCCAATATTCGTGTGCGGTTGTTTCTAGAGTAAAAAAAGGAGGTACTAGTACTTACTGTGGGAAAGGTGAAGTGATGGTTGATTCACCCATGCAACTTATTATACTGTGGGAATATGGGAGTACCAGCGGATTCAAAGAACAGAGAAATGATGGTTTCTTTGTCCGAGCAACTTACTGTGGCAAAGGTGGGGCTCTGTGATTTGACTGCTCACTAGTCATTACTACTGCGGTGCAATGACCGGGGTGAATCTTTCCCTGCAGTTGTGTTGTGCACTCAATATTGCTGCATGGCAGGTGGAGCCGGATGAAGGATGTCCAACATGTCGGTGAAACGAAGTTGAATTGTTTCTGGCATTGCTATCAATCCTTCAAGATTTGTTTATATGTGCGCATAATTTTAATGAAATTGTACTGTGATGCTATGAAGGTTTCAACTTTGGTTCCCGCAGGAAAAAAGGTTTCAACTTAGGATTCATGTGTCTTGCCTCAAGATTATCTCATTACAACATTCCATCAAATACAAATGAAACTACCATGGTTGCTAATGCATCTCAATGGTTCGCAGATCAGCACCAATATTCACATCACAACTGAAGACAAAGTTGTGAGAAGGTGTACAAATAAAACAAAATATATAATTGATCGATGTTGTTCGTAGGCATGGCTCCATTTCCTTGGCACAGTTTTCATTGCTTGACAGCTAGTTTCACCCAGCTCTATAGCCAAAAAAGAGGTGTATGGAGGACACCACAATCCGATCATTTTGTGCAGCTCCACTAAAATCAAGCGGACCATCCCTGTTTGCAAAGATATCCAATCAGTGTGATTACAACAATAGTGGAACTAGATGATGAAACATAACACACACAAATAGAAGCCGATCACCTCTACGATCTCTCTTTAGGACTAATTTCTTGTTGGAGAAGATTAGACACGGAGTTGAATGAGGAGGATAGCAAAACCAATCTCCCTTTCTACAGTCCCACGGAAATGTAAAAACGTTGCCCATGTGATATTTTGGCGGAACTACACAAAACACTCTTTAGAAAAAAGTGATTTGTGCAGTTCACCAAAAGGTCGCAATAGCAACGAGGTGAAAATGGATAGCCCTGTTTGCAGAAGGACGTAGAAAGGAAACAATTACTGCCCAATAACACAAGTTGAAGACACATGCGCTGACAAAAAAGAAGCATATTCCATGTAATAAGGGAAAGATAGCACATAGTGGTTTATCAAAAATGGTTTGAGGACGAAATTTCAAGATGGAAAGTACGCCGGCCGAGATAGGATTTAAGCAAACAACTAAAGAAGATCCACATGCAGCAACGTGGGAAGATGGGCAGTGGAGCAAGGCCGAAGGAAGCTGTACCTGAGGGTCGTCGGGATGTTACTAGGAGGGCGCCGGCGGTCGGGATCTGCCCATACTACGGCAGCGAGCAAGTGGCGAAGGCCCTACCGCGCCGGAGCTTGGTTAGAGAGAACGGCGGGTACCGCGGATTGGGGAGTGCTGCCTCAACGTCGTCGAACGGAGAGATGGTGCACATCCTCCCTTTCCACCGGCGGACGGGATGCGGCCGGATCACTGACCAACACTGAGAGAGAGAGGCCACACCGCCTTGTGTGAGATGGTGTGACGAGAGACAAACCCATTTTTCCATTTTCCCCATGGCAATCATTTTATATTCTGTACGTGACATTGAGGAATATATAAATTTATTTAATACTAACGCGTCAAGTCGAACTTTGTTCCGTCTAGGTGTGGTACCCGACCCTCCTTCGAGTAAACAACCGTTACATGTGTCAAATTATCACGTGGGCTGCCTTTTCATACAGAAACAAACTCCACTGTGTACCCGCGCGGGTGTGGCCGGGAACGAGACATGAGTACATGTGTCCTGCGTGCACCTCTTCTTTAGGTGCAGGTACATACGTTGGTGGGTGTGAGAGAGATGGTTTGTGCGAAACAGAGGCAATGTGTTGATGATATCTCAAACAAAAAAACGTAACATATGCAATGTGTGTGAAACGGAGTCATGGACCGGAGATATCGATAGAATTGAAAACAGGGATGAAGTGTCTGGCTGCGCGATCGATAAAGAGTGCCATCGAATTTGTGTTTGCCCACGTCAAAGATATAGGGCGATTGGCCTACTAGAATTTGAGAGGGAAGAGGAGCAGTTTTTCTCCGTGGCATGGACACCTACCTACAACGTTCGACTATCGCTGTGTGTGGGGCGGGGAGGGGGCAGAGACCGATCGACTAGTATATGTGTGGGGAAGGAGAGAGACCTAGATATGTATTAAGGGAGATCGATCGACATCCATGGATATGTGTAGCAGAGGAATAATGTTGGGAGAAAGACAAAGGTAGAGCATCGGATGGTTGGTGGTGGAGTGGCATCTCACAAATGGTGGGAGAGGCCCTGCTAGACAAACGGAGGGTATGAGTGCAATATCATTAAGAGAGTGCAGGGGATGTCTGTCTGTCTATGCATGTGCGTGCGAGAGACGGGTCGGGAGGTATGCATGGATGATGAGGGGAGACGATATGGTTGTGGTAAGCATACGTAACTACATAGGAAGATCAACCGTCGTGTGTCCGAGAAAGGGGGAGACATAACTACCGAGGTAAGTGTATTGGTGCATGGGGAAAACGAATTATAGTCGACATGGCTATATGTAGGGAGATCAGTATGTATACACGCCTGCATGTGTTAGAAGCAAAGAAGGTCCGGAGAGACAGACAGGGGGTGAAGGGTGCGGCTAGGAGGTGGTGCGAGAGGCCTACCATGTCGAGGGGGAGGAGTGTGCGAGTATGAGATCGATGAAAAGAGGGGCGGGAGTGTGCACCTGCGTGGAACCGTATTGGACATAGGGGGCATGGACGGTGAGAAGAGAAGAGGGGGAGTATATATGTGTTTTTGGAAGCCACACTTGGCTAGAGAGGTATATCAACCGGTGTGTGCCGGAAAGAAGGAGTCGGGGGCCTACACACACCGCGGGTGGACGGCCTAAAGAGAAATAACGAATGTGCACGATGGAGGGGACGCTAAGGGTGGCTGAGAGGGGGCGGGCGTGTGCATGCATGATAGAAATTTAGCGCTAGCTAGCTACAAATAGAAGAGGATCGTGAAGGTGTAAAAGATGAACAAAGATCATAATTCATTGTAAAAAAGTGGATGCGCATACTTGAAGAAAATATCATAATGTAGAACATTGATTAGAATTTGGGCTAATGTGTGGCTTTTGTAGCTCAGGTCTAAATACTTGTCATAATGTAGGGGGCGGGGCACTATACTTTGTGTGATAAACACGGTGTACGTATGGAACATGGTTTAGATTATGAATATATAGTTAGTACATCAAATGTACTATTATTTGGAATCAACATCAAGTGTATTCAAAAAATAGAATTCGAGTTCATGTAGTACACATAGTTCATATCTATGTCTATAGTAATCATGTGGTGTGTTATTAAGGTAATACATGAATGATGGTTGAAGTTGGCAACAATCATGATTGTAGATTCTTATTGAAATAGAGAAACGAATTCAAATTCAATTCGAATTGCAGCGGTAGTATAGACATTTGGAATGCACTAAAATGTTGGTATGAGTAGGTTACATGCATTATACAACAAGCAAAAAAATTAATTGGACATAACATGGATTCATACTCCCTCCTTCCATCTATATAGGGCGTAATGCGTTTTTTAAGACCGCCTTTGACTATTGACAAGATTAGTAGTACATGACATGCACAATGTGAAAATTATATCATTGAAAGCTCCATTCACACACGAATTTAACAGTGTGCTTTGTGTAAGTTGCATGTCATATATTATTGCTCTAATATTTGGTCAAAGTTAGCATCGAAAAACACATTAGGCCCTATTTAGATGGAAGGAGGGAGTAGCTTTGAATAGCATTTGTATAGTAAAACGGGGCAAGACTCTCTCTTTGTGTGGTGTGAATAGTTTTATTTTTTTCATTTTATTTTTAGTTGAGGGAAGTACGAATTGATTTAGTACAATATTACATGTTAGGCTTGTCCCAAAAATTCAACCCAAGCCTTGTTATATCCCGAAAATTCAGATATCTTGCTCCCAAAACTGGCGCCTTCACAACCCGCGCCTTACTATCACAAAATTACAACGCGCACGAAAACTCACTCCAGCTGCCAAATCCCGACACGTGAAATCCCCCTTCTAACCCTGAGCCGAAAGGGCCGCTAGTTCAAATCGGTGGGGGGTACTTTTGTAACACACCCTACATTTTGGACAAGCGCATCCCTGAAAGCGCTAGTTATCGACTAGAGGGGGGTGAATAGGCAATTTTTATCAAAGTCTTCAAAACGTGGAAGTTTCGAAGACAAACAATAGAAATGACCTTATTGATATGCAGCGGAAGATAAACTACAACAAGCAAGCCATAGTTAGGTATGCAATAGTGTGAACGTACAAAGACTAATAGCAGCTAGGTAGTAAGGATCAGGATGGAAGATAATATGAAGCCAATTAACGATAGTAGTCAAGCAATGAAGTCAAACAGATATGACAACTAAGCAATGACTTCACGAAGACAAACTCAAAGTAAAGGAGGGAAGGGATAGAACCAGTCACTTGTTGAAGACACAGGATTTGTTGGACCAGTTCCAGTTGCTGTGACAACTGTACGTCTGGTTAGGGAGACTCTGAAGACTGCGTCTTCACCTTATTCCCCTTGAGCTAAGGACACACAGTCCTCGCCCAATCACTCTGATAAGTCTTCAAGGTAGACTTTCAAACCTTCACAAACTTCGTTCACCGGCAATCCACAATGACTCTTGGATGCTCAAAACGCGACGCCTAACCGGCTGGAGGATACACAGTCCTCAAGTGTAATAAGTCTTCAAGTCACACAGACAGAAAGACTTCAGTGATGCCTAACACTCTTTGGCTCTGGGTGTTTGGGCTTTGTCCTCGCAAGGATTTCTCTCTCAAAGGCTTCAAGGTGGGTTGCTCTCAAAACGACAGAAGCCGTAAACTAACTCTGAGCAGCCACCAATTTATGGTGTAGGGGGTGCGCTATTTATAGCCACAAGGCAACCCGACCTGATATGTCCGAAATGACCCTGGGTCACTAAGGAACTGACACATGTTCCAACGGTCAGATTTCAAACACACACGGCAACTTTACTTGGGCTACAAGCAAACCTGACTCATCTAGCTCTGGATAAGATTTGCTCTCATTGTCTTCGCTCGAAGACATAGGATTTGGGTTGAGCATCACTTCAGTCACTCTGACTTTGTTCACTTGGACCCCACTTAATAGTATGGTGGTTCCTATGACTCAACAAAGAAGAAAAGGAAACAACAAAACAACTCAGTCTTCGCGCTCCATAGTCTTCACTCAATGTCTTCTCATGTCATAGTCTTCAGTGTGAATATCTTCACACACCACCATTGTCTTCAATGTCTTCATACATTTTTAGGGGTCATCTCCGGTAGGTAAACCAAATCAATGAGGGACACTTCTTGCGTTATCCTGCAATTCTCACAAATGCATTAGTCCCTCAACCAACTTTGTCGTCAATACTCCAAAACCAACTAGGGGTGGCACTAGATGCACTTACAATCCCCCCCTTTTTCGTGATTGATGACAAACTAGTTGAAGTTTTCAACGGGAAAGAAGTGTGTGAAATTGTAAAGGATAGGGTATTGTCTTCATAAGTGGCAAGGGCTCCCACTGAAGATGTGCATATAAATAATTTGCTTTTGGAATGCAAATGCACATGGCAGGTTCTACTTGTGGAGATCCTCTTCAACTTATGAAGATAATTCATCATGCATGAAATGATATAACTAAGAGAATGACATGCATAATGAAAAATGGACGTCTGCAGAATGATCTAAGTGCGGAAGTTATCATCGCATGTGGAAATGCAAATAAGTAGCAGACGACCATCAAGCTTAAGTGTTACAACTCAAAGAACAAAGTGTATCAAAAGCAAGAGTTGTAAGCACTAGGCAAAAATATAAAGCAACCACCCTTATGAACCCGCTTGAAGACTATCAACTCATATGCTTCTCCCCCTTTTGTCAGTAATGACCAAAAAGGTTTGAAGACATAGAGCATCTATTCGTCCTCATGAGGAGTAGGTGAAGCAGTAGGGTTGTCGTTGTTGTTTGGCGGTGCAGACGAACTTGGTGCAGTGTCGATGCGTGCAGAAGTAGGGGGCGGTGAAGTTGCATCGTCTTCATCATCGATCACATTGGCATTTACAGTTGCCGCGGAGGAAGAATAGTCAGAGTCGTCAAGAGATGGAGTTCTATGTAGGACAGCATTCCGTGGAGGAGTGGAGTCAAACTTGAATCTCTCAGTGAAGCTATCGTCTTGAAGATCTGCTTCAGCACCGAGCAGGGTCAAACTCTTCCATGATCGCCGACAAGTTTCGCGAGTGACAAATGCATTCTTGGTGGCAAGGTTTCGAATGAGATTTACATCCACCAAGAGGCTTTGCATCTGACGCTTGAGCCAAAAATGATGCTTATCTTGTTTCTGATGCAGGGCCACAAGAAGTTCTCGGTCATTTAGGACCCGAGAGCGCTTTCGAGGCCTTTGAGCAATTGTGCTCTCAGTAGCTTCAGTTGGCGCACGATGAGGTAGACGAGTGTTTCCAGCCATTGGATAGACACGAGTTACTGCTTGGACTCCTTCAATAGGCTGAGTGAAGCTTTGGTGTTCAGCATTTTGAAGACTAAGAGGCTTCTTGGCAGGTTCAGGGTATATGGCTTCAACTGACATATCAACCTCTGGGAGAAAGATCACATGATTGCGAGTAGAGGGTTGGTAGTTGACAGCAGAGTGTAGCTTGATGAGGCGCATGACCCATGGAGCATAGAATTTCAGTCCGAAAAGGTCAGATCCAGATGCAGCCAGTTGCCTGAGGAAGAAATCTTGTGCATTGAAGCTGATGCCATTGAGGGTGTAAAAGACCAATGTCTTCATGGCTCCTTCAAGTTTTGCAGCTGATGAATGTCCTTTGATAGGCCATAGAGTCCGCCTGATGATGTGATATATGGTGCACGGCAGATACTCAAGGTCATCAACAAAGAACTCCTTTGGATATTCAGCATCATGTGGCAAAGGCTTCATTATGCTCAACATCTGGCTCATGTTTGGTTCTGGTTTATGGAAGATGCTCTCCAATGTATTGCAGTGGTTTTGACAACCAGGTACATATAGATCTCCGGGAGTGGATAGGCCTGTAAGCTCAATGATGTCAAGAGCTTTGGCTTCATGATGAACATTTCCTGTCTTCCACTCGAGAACCCATGTCTTTGTATCTCTGTTATATCCGCGAATGTGGAGCGTAGCATAGAATTGAAGCAAAAGTTCTTCATTCCAATGTTCTTTGTCTGTCACAAAGCTGAGCAGACCAGCATCATAAAAGCAGTCAAGTGCTTCTTCTAAGCATGGCAGTCCAGCAATGGCTTCAGTGTCGAGGCGCATATGAGGGAAAATGCGCCCTTGATCATACAGAACACAGGAGTAATAGCTTCGTTGCTGATGACTCCAGAACCGATCTGATGATATTCTTGGCCTTGTGTAGGGGTTCTTTGAGCTGTCAAAGAATGTGTTGTGGCTTTTTAAGCCATTTGCATTGAAGGACCCGACAGATGTGGCAGTACCTGGAAACCTTGGCAGTCTTGGCTTTGGCTTCTGGACCTGAGGCCTATGCTCAATGTGATAGTCAAACTGAGGACCAGAGACATTAGGCGGAGGGACCAGAATGGACCATCTTACTATGATTAGCTCTCCATGGTTGTATGCTTGCTCAATTGTATAGGGCCTTGGTGGTGGAACAGGAGCAGTGGCAACAACAGTGGCTTCGGGCTGCACAACAGAAGCTTCAGGAGGATTTTCAGCATTGACTTCTGGTACGGTGCTTGGGACAGGCTCCACATTAGCTTCAGCCATGACTATGTCATTGGCTTCATTGGTGTTGGTGGTGGCAGCCACAAGGTTTTCAACCTCCACTTGATGAGCTAGAGGGTCAGGCACAGACACGTTCACTTCATGAACAGCTTCTTCAGGAATAGGGGGAGTAGGGACACGTTCTTCTTGATGTTCGTCATCAGCTGATGCAGCCGGATTGTCTTCAGCAGCTGGTGCTTCTGACACGGAGACATTCACAGCAGGAGTGGCTTCTGAAAACACTTGACGTGCAATAGGTTGATGGTGCACTTCTCCTTCTGGAACACTCGGAAGAGGGACTTGAGGCCTTGGTCCTTTGCGAAGCCTTTGTAATACATGCGACGCCTTTGGAGATGGAGTAGGCAGGTCCTCATCCTCTTCAACTTGCACAGATGGTGTGACTTGTTGTTGTTGGGGAGTACTAGGGGAGTCTTGTTGTTGCAGGCGATCAGCCCATGAAGCATCCTGAGAAATTGGTGTCAGAGGACAACCAATGCCGATGATTTCGCTGTTCGTAAGAACAGGCGATGATACCACATTGTATTCAATTTGAGGAAGAACTTCATCATCTTCAACATTGTCATGGTGACCAATGTCTTCAGCAGTGATGGGATCAACTGTTGGAATCTCTTCAGCTTCAGGAGCCTCTGTGGAAGCAGGCTCATGAACAGTCATTCATAGTTCTTGGGTTGCAGATGCTGGACGAACCACTGAGATGGGTTCAACAACAAGGGACTTTGTGGGAGCATCGCTATTTTTCTTGGTCTTGCACTTCTTCTTGGAGGGAGCATCATCAGAGGCTTCTGAGGTTTTCCTTTTTCTGGCTTCAGCCTCTGCAGCCCTCGTCTTCTTCTGTTCTTAAGCGGTTGACGTGACTCTTGGCTTCGAGCCAGTCATGCTGCTTGGGAAGACAATGCGAGGTTCAGCCTGCCTTCAAGGTGCAGGTTGGGCAGTTGATAGCTTCTTCTTCTTTGCAGACATCCTGGGGTCGATGCCAGGACGACCAAGAGCCTTGCGCTTCTGAGCCTCATTGTAGGCAAGCACACACTTGTCAGCCAGATTTTTCATGCGCTCACGAGAGCCTCTAGCTTCTTCACGCTTCTTGTGAAACGCCTCTTTGAGCTCGTGAAGAATGATCTTGAAGTTCTTGACATCTTGCATGCTGAGCTTGGCCACATGCTTCTTGAACTGAGCCTTTTCATAGTCAATCTTGTGCTTCAGTTCGATGATGCGCTGAGCAATAGCTAGCTCAGAAGCAATGTCGCCATTCAAGGCGACGCTGAGGCCAATTGGAAGTTGCAGATCATCAAAGCTGAGATTTGGTGTGTCAAACCATTCATCAATGAAGTTATGGATGACTGCCACATCAAAGAGAGGCAAATTATTGAAGATCTCTGCTTCTTCCTTGCTCTTGATCAGTTGCCCAAGAGCATCATCTGCAAGATCGTCATCGCTGGACAGATCAATGTGCTCTTCACGCAGAATGGCAGCAGGAGTCAATGTCTGATCAGTCCTCTTGATGATTTTCTTTTTCTTCTCCGTCTTCTTGGAGATGCGTGAAAGATCTTCAGACTGCACATTGTCTTCAGGAGGTGCAGTGGCCAGTGGCTTCACACAGAAGCTTTTGGAGGTGCAGCTAATGTGGAAGCCTTAATTTTCTTTGGCTTCTGCGGCCTTGGTGGAGGAGCTGGGGCTTCATCAGTATCAGCATCATTATCAGAATGATCCACTTTGGCACCTTGTACCAAGATGTATGAGATTAGGCCATCAAGGTTTGTAAAGGGGCCGATTCTATTTTCTTCCGCTTCACGTGTGCCATCATCACGGGGAGCAGAGGGACCAGGATTGAAGTCTAATCCCCATGACTTCTTGTTTTCCTTTGCCGATGCCTTTGCATACTGGAAGTTGTGCTTGAAGAGATTATCGTCACGACACCAGAGCAATGATGATGGATCGGCATTCTCAGGCTGTGGTCCACGGACCATACAAGGATAGAATTCTTGTGCAATGGCTTCAGCTTTGTTCTTGGGGGGAAGGCCTCGATAGAGAATATCACCCCAAGGACTCTTGATAGCATTCTTCTCAGCGTACTCCTGGGTCACGAACTTGTACTTGAACCATTGTTCAACCCAATAGCATCGAATCCATTGGATTCGTGTCTTGCGCTGATTATAATCCTCTTCAGGATCTGTCTTGTAAAGTTCTGCAAGATCATCAGGCAGATCCTTTGATGTTCCCCCTCGACGCTGTCTGCCACCCTTCCTTACAGATTTCTCCGTATCCATGAACTTCAAATTGAATGGTTTCAATATGCTCAAAGGCTTCAAAGGCTTTCGCTTGCTGGTCAGACAGGAACTGGCTTCGGGAGATTCAATGTGTTGCTGTAAGAATTCTGCAAATGAATGCAGACTATGAGAACCTAGGGATTCTCCCATGGACATGTACCTGTGACAGCATTAGAGATGCGAGGGAAGGGGAAGATGTCATATGCATTATCAGAAGATTTTGAAGATAAATCAGTTTGAAGACATTGACCTCATGTTGCGAAGACATTCACTTATATGTTGAGAGTCGGTTCTAGATTTGTACGAATCCGTGAATAAGTACAAGTGAGGAATCTAACTAGATATGAAGCCTAAGTGAATATACTAGGCAGTATGAGATGCAGACAGAATAGATCTAACTTTGTATAGACAGAAACCAATTTTGGTAAATTGGATGAATCATTGAGGATCAAAAAGATGGTAAAAATAGAGTTATATTTACCACACGATGAACTGCTAGATGGGATGAATAGGAGACCGAGCAGTTCAATCCACCGTGCCCTAACTTGGCGACGGAGGACACCTATGGCTGCGGCGGAGAGGACGATGCCCGCGGCTGGCATGAGGATGGCGTTGGAGAAGTCGCGGCAGCTAAGCGCTTCGTCGCCGGCGTCGTCGAGAGCTAGCAGTGGCGCTAGGGTTTTGACGAGGTGGAGAGGTGGAAGAAGGTTTTCTTGACCGCAGGGGGCACGTATTTATAAGAAGGTGTGCAGCACAGCACAATTACGCAGGTGCCCCTGCCTGTTCACATCTGAGGAACACGTGGCAAGCATGCAACATACTCAGAGTTGTCCCACGTTCCCACGCCCGCCAAGTTTGTCGGATGGTCGTCCGGCTTCTCCGGATTTCAATCAATAAGGATGAATCATTTAACAGACTTAATGTTTGTCTCTATGTCTTCTGCTGACAAGGATGCAGAGAAGACATTCGTCAGTTTCAATAGAATGCATATGATTTGGACAGATAGAGTTTGAGATAGTAAGCATAGAGAGATTAGGGTCCGATCACATTCACTTAGTTCAAAAGATTCAACAATGAAGACATAGCTATAAGTGAATGCTGTAGAGGACAGAATACTAGTATATATATATATGAAAAAGCAATCAAATCAACCTAGTGAAGTAAATCATGAAGATTAGTTGAAATTTTGAAGTCAAATCAAATGCGAAGATATTCAACAATAACGCCATGAGTGAAACACTTCAAACCAAGAAATTTGGTGGTGGCATTACGCACCGTATAGGAAGTATTAGACCCAGACACGGCGCACAATTATCGTGGCGCTCCGAAGTCAAATTCCACGTTAATGTATTCACACTCAGAATGTAAGTCTTCATTGATTGAAGATATACTTTACTTCGTGTGTTGCACATCTAAGTCATCAACATGCATAAGTGTTAGGAGGTGTGCTTGATCACAAGACTCTGTAAGAGTGCGAATCCTTTCCATAACCGAGCATGAAGCATTCGTGAGCTTTGGGTTCAAATTTTGACTTGTGATGGGGATCCTTGATCCAGCACCTAGCACCAAAGACTCTAAAGTAGCTGACATTTGGCTTCTTGCCAGTAAGGAGCTCATAGGATGTTTTGCCCAGAAGCTTGTGAATGTAAACACGGTTGATGATGTGACATGTTGTATCAATAGCTTTAGGCCAGAACTTTCTTGGTGTCTTGTACTCATCGAGCATTGTTCGAGCCATTTCAAAAGGGTTCTGTTCTTCTGCTCTACAATGCCATTTTGCTAAGGTGTGTATGGGGCAGAGAACTCATGAGTGATTACCATTGTATCCAGATAAAGATCAAGCCCGGTGTTCTTGAATTCAGTGCCGTTATCACTTCTGATATTCTTGATCTTGACGCCATAGTTGTTCATTGCTCGATTGGCGAATCGTCTGAAGACATCTTGTACTTCAGTCTTGTAGAGAATTATGTGCACCCATGTATATCTTGAGTAGTCATCAACAATTACGAAGCCATAGAGACACGTTGTTGTTGTGAGGGTAGAGTAGTGAGTAGGGCCAAATAAGTCCATGTGCAACAGCTCGAAGGGTTGAGATGTCGTCATGATTGTCTTCGAGGGGTGCTTGGCCCTCGTCATCTTTCCAGCTTCACAGGCACCACACAAATGATCTTTCTTGAACTTGACACCTTCGATGCCTATGACATGCTTCTTCTTGACGAGTGTGTGTAAGTTCCTCATGCCAGCATGCCCCAGCCTTCGATGCCAGAGTCAGCATTCTGAAGCTTTTGCAAGAAGACATACGGCAAACTGTGGACCTACTGAGAAATCTACCATGTATAGATCACCTTTCCTATATCCTTCAAAGACTAGAGACTTGTCAGATTCCATTAGTACAAGGCAACGATATTTTCCGAATATCACAATCATGTTTAAGTCACAAAGCATTGAGACGGACATTAAGTTGAATCCAAGGGATTCAACAAGCATCACTTTATCCATGTGTTGATCCTTTGAGATTGCAACTCTGCCTAGACCCAATACCTTGCCTTTACCAGTGTCACCAAATGTGATTTGACTCTTTGTCGGATGGACGTAAGGTTGAGTCCATGAGAAGACTTCGATCACTAGTCATATGATTAGTGCATCCGCTGTCCATAATCCATTCTGAAGCACGAGGTGTCATACCCTACAGTGCGGTTAGGAGGATAGGCTTCACAAGGTATGTTGTGAAGCATAAGCATTTGACGCACACTAGGATTATCACAGCTTAGATGAAAGTTAGAACACACAGTATGACAGGTAAGCGATTCATATGTGGAATACATAGTAAGTCATTTTATCATGCGTCCCTTATAGTGTTTTAGGTCCCAGCAATAATATCGGACGCCTTTGATTGCTGGCTGGAGACCATATTCTGCAAAAGAGAGTTAATTCTTCTTCACCACCCACATCTTTAGGGGTGGCTTAGAAGCAATGAGTCTAAGTGCAGCATCTGAGAATTTCGGATTTGAAGCCCTAGCAAATAGCCTTGCAGGAGATGAATGATACTCATATGAATAAGCAGAAAAGTTCTTAGTCCTATGAACATGGCGGTTTGAGGACACACGTTCATATTCATAAGTTTGAGTACGATTGCCCTGCAAAACATTGGTGTTAGGGTGACTCAAGTGAGTCCTGTATTCGTATGAAGCCGTTGGACCATATGATGCCTTTGGTCTGGGGTTTGTCTTCTTCCCAGGTGGTGTCATGATGACATTCACTGGAAGATACTCAAGACAGCTTTTGGTAACCCAGATCTTCTTCATAGGCAGTGCATTCCTGCAGTTAGTACCAATATACTTGGCAAACACTTCACCATTCTGATTTTTAAACAGTTTATAGTTTGTATCAAAGGATTCATCAATGACAATAGGATTAGCACAGGTAAAGCCAGATAAAGTGGATGGATCCACTGAAGGTTCCTTTGCAGCAACCCATGTGGTTTTGGGATACTGCTCAGGCTTCCAGTTGGAACCATCAGCATTCATTTTCCTCTCGAACCCAACACCCTCTTTCCTAGGGTTTCGGTTCAGAATCTTCTTTTTGAGGACATCACAAAGTGTCTGATGTCCTTTCAGACTTTTATACATCCCTGTTTCAAGCGGTGTCTTCAACCTAGCATTTTCATCAGCAATAGTAGTGGTATCCTCAGCAGAGGGGTTAGTTACCACATCAGTAGTTGAAGACAAAGCAACAGTAGCAGCATTGGAACATTCAGCAACTGAGGTAGCGTTATTACGCTCAATGCATTTTAAACATGGTGGTTCAAATCCATCCTGAGCGGAACTGATCTGTTGAGCGCGAAATGACTCATTCTCTTTTGAAGATCTTCATGAGTCGCTTTCAATTTCTCAAGCTCTTGCTTCCTTTGAAGATAATCATAGGAGAGCTTTTCATAAGTGGTTGAGAGCGTCTCATGAAGACTTTCAAGTTCCTGATACTTAGCATGAAGATTTTTTATGTCTTCAACTAAGGACTGTGAATGTGTCATTTCCGCGTCCAATAGGTCATCGCTTTTGTCTAACAGTTTTTGAGTATGTTCCATAGCCCTTTGTTGTTCAGTAGCAATTTTAGCAAGTGTTTTGTAGCTGGGTTTAGATTCACAATCAGAGTCATCTTCACTTGATGTTTGAAAGTAAGCATCGCGTGATTTTACCTTGGCACCGCATGCCATGAAGCAGTAGGTGGGAGCAGGATCGTCCTTGTCATCATCAGCGTTGGTGTGGGAGTCATTGTCTTCAGTTTTGAAGATGGACTTGGCAACGTAGGTTGTGGCTAGACCCAGACTTGCAACGCCAGAGTCGGACTCAGCTTCAGATTCCACCTCCGCCTCCTCAGAAGCAGACTCCTCCTCTGAATCCATTTCCTTGCCAACAAATGCACGAGCCTTGCCAGATGAGCTCTTCTTATGAGACGAAGACTTTGATGAGGACTTGGAAGAAGACTTTGAAGATTTCTTCTTCTTCTTGTCATCGGAGTCATATTCCTTGCTCTTCTTCTTCTTCATCTCGTTGTCCCACTGAGGACACTCAGAGATGTAGTGCCCTGGCTTCTTACACTTGTGACATGTTCTCTTCTTGTTGTCTTGAGTGGAAGCTTCATCATTTCTTGAACTGGATCGTGAAGACTTTCTAAAGCCCTTCTTCTTGGTGAATTTCTGGAACTTCTTCACAAGCATAGCAAGTTCCCTTCCAATTTCTTTAGGATCATCAGAACCGCAGTCAGATTCTTCTTCTTTAGATGAGGAAACAACTTTTGCCTTCAGAGCACGAGTTCGGCCATAGTTGGGGCCATAGATATCTCTTTTCTCAGAAAGCTAGAATTCATGTGTGTTGAGCCTCTCAAGTATATCAGACGGATCGAGAGTCTTGAAGTCAGGATGTTCTTGTATCATGAGGGCAAGGGTGTCAAAGGAGTTGTCAAGAGATCTCAGCAGCGTCTTGACGATTTCATGCTTGGTGATCTCAGTGGCGCCGAGAGCCTGAAGCTCATTTGTGATGTCGGTGAGGTGATCAAACGTGAGCTAGACATTTTCATTATCGTTTCTCTTGAAGTGGTTGAAGAGGTTGCGAAGAACACTGATCCTTTGATCTCTCTGAGTTGAGATGCCTTCGTTGACCTTGGATAGCCAGTCCCAGACTAGCTTTGACGTTTCCAGAGCACTCACACGACCATACTGTCCTTTGGTCAGATGACCACAGATGATGTTCTTTGCAGTCGAGTCCAGTTGAATGAACTTCTTGACATCAGCAGGGGTGACACCTTCACCAGTTTTTGGAACGCCGTTCTTGACGACATACCAGAGGTCGACATCAATGGCTTCAAGATGCATGCGCATATTATTCTTCCAGTAGGGATATTCAGTTCCATCGAACACGGGGAAAGCAGCGGAGACTTTGATTATCCCTGCAGTCGACATAGCTAAACTCCAGGTGGTTAAACCGAATCACACAGAACAAGGGAGTACCTTGCTCTGATACCAATTGAAAGCGCTAGTTAACGACTAGAGGGGGGGTGAATAGGCGATTTTTATCAAAGTCTTCAAATTGTGGAAGTTTCGAAGACAAACAATAGAAATGACCTAATTGATATGCAGCGGAAGATAAACTACAACAAGCAAGCCATAGTCAAGTATGCAATAGTGTGAACATACAAAGACTAATAGCAGCTAGGTAGTAAGGATCAGGATGGAAGATAGTATGAAGCCAATTAACGATAGTAGTCAAGCAATGAAGTCAAACAGATAAGACAAATAAGCAATGACTTCACGAAGACAAACTCAAAGTAAAGGAGGGAAGGGATAGAACCAGTCACTTATTGAAGACACAGGATTTGTTGGACCAGTTCCAGTTGCTGTGACAACTGTACGTCTGGTTAAGGAGGCTGAGATTCAACTCAGAAGACCGCGTCTTCACCTTATTCCCCTTGAGCTAAGGACACACAGTCCTCGCCCAATCACTCTGGTAAGTCTTCAAGGTAGATTTCCGAACCTTCACAAACTTTGTTCACCGGCAATCCACAATGACTCTTGGATGCTCAGAACGCGACGCCTAACCGGCTGGAGGATACACAGTCCTCAAATGTAATAAGTCTTCAAGTCACACAGACAGAAAGACTTCAGTGATGCCTAACACTCTTTGGCTCTGGGTGTTTGGGCTTTGTCCTCACAAGGATTTCTCTCTCAAAGGCTTCGAGGTGGGTTGCTGTCAAAACGACAAAACCCGTAAACTAACTCTGAGCAGCCACCAATTTATGGTGTAGGGGGTGGGCTATTTATAGCCACAAGGTAAGCTGACCTGATATGTCCAAAATGACCCTGGGTCACTAAGGAACTGACACGTGTTCCAACGGTCAGATTTCAAACACACACGGCAACTTTACTTGGGCTACAACCAAAGCTGACTCATCCAGCTCTGGATAAGATTTGCTCTCATTGTCTTCGCTCGAAGACATAGGATTTGGGTTGAGCATCACTTCAGCCACTCTGACTTTGTTCACTTGGACCCCACTTACAGTACGGTGGTTCCTATGACTCAACAAAGAAGAAAAGGAAACAACGAAACAACTCAGTCTTCGCGCTCCATAGTCTTCACTCAATGTCTTCTCATGTCATAGTCTTCAGTGTGAATATCTTCACACACCACCATTGTCTTCAGTGTCTTCATACATTTTTAGGGGTCATCTCCGGTAGGTAAACCAAATAAATGAGGGACACTTCATGTGTTATCCTGCAATTCTCACAAACGCATTAGTCCCTCAACCAACTTTGTCGTCAATACTCCAAAACCAACTAGGGGTGGCACTAGATGCACTTACAGTCCCTAAGTCATGGTTCACCCCCTCCCATCGCCTCCTTTTCACCATTCGAAATCCCAGGCCGCCATAACCTCTCCGCTCCAGCCGCAAAACCCCACCCTCCTCCGTCCGCCACCTCACCGTTGCCCAGCCGGAGCCTCCCCCCCGATGATGTCGTCCACCGCTATACCTCGACGTCCCTCATCCACCTCCCCGGATGAGGATCCGTCGTCCATCTCATCGTCCCACCGGTTCAGCCGCCCCGTCCTCCACCTCCACTGAGCTGCTCCGACGATCGCCTCATCTATCGCGGCTGCTCCATCCCCACAGTGCCGCCTTAAACCGCAGCATCCTCACCGACTCCTCGAACGAAGCCGAGGCCTGCTCGGTGCCACCAAAGAGGTTGTACACTCATCGCATCGCACCTTCTCCTTAGCTCGACCTCTTGGCGCCTACGATGCTCCATCCGCACCCCCATGGAGCGGCTACCTTGAAGCCAGCGCCACGGGCGACATCTCCATAGCGGCTCTCCCCCAGTGCGAGGCCCCTTTAGCGGCGGCGGCCATACCAGTCGGATCTGTTGCTGCTGCTCCGGCTCTCGCTTGCTCGCGCTGCTGCTCCGACTCTCGCTCGATCGCTCACTCGCTCGCCCAGCTGCTGCTGCTCCGACTCTCGCTCGCTCGCTCGCGCTGCTACTGCTGCTCTCCCCCTCGCTCGTGCTGCTACTTGGCTCCGATTTAGCTACACTTCAGTCGATTGAATCTACTTTTGGGTCAGTCGATTTTCAGGGGGGAGGCTCGCCGGAGTTAAGGAAGAACCACCCGCAGCGGGGACGGGGTCTCGCCGAAGAGGTACCCCACTATCTATCTTAGGGTTAAGGGTGGGGGCAAGGGGGCCTAGAGGGCTGGCCGGGGCAGCGGTGGACCGGCGGCGGGGAGTTGTTTCAGGGCAGTGAGGCGGCGCTGGGGCTGGCGGTGAGGCCGGTGGTGGCTGGCGGCTCAGGGGGATGCAGGTTGAAGATGAACTGCAGGCCCTCCCTAAACTACATGTCAAGTGCCTCTGTGCTACCATTGCGTTCAATTTCGATAGTAACATTCAGATTCCACAGTAAATTTCAGTTTCGACAGTTAAGTTCAGAGTCAACAGTTTTTACCTCATCTGTTGTAGTCAGGTGGTTTTTGGTGATGTAAATTTTACATCATCTATTGGAGATGCTATGAGAATCCCACATGAGATTGACGATGTATGTCTTGTGCTGCTTCAGCCTTGACGTCTTACGGCTCACCAGAGATGCTCCAACGACAGAACGGTCCATCACAACAGAGCAGTGCCCTGGACACTGTCTACAGATTACTCATATCTTCCTCCACACCTCTGACAACCACCTCTGCCTCAACTGCTTCAGCGACCAACCCAATGATGCTGAGGTCGACACGACTACGACAAAGAGGTTGTACACTTGTTGCATCACTTATTACTATACATTCATGTCGATCCATTAGGGCTAGTTTGGTTCAACGGAAAAACATAGCAATAGGGAGTTTTCCAATGGCACTCTACTATTCAATTATTCATGCATTTTTTTGAAAGGAATGAAGCAAAACATCCACCTGGAACTAATTTTCAAAATCCTATGCATGAAAACAAGACCAAGTGCATTAGTGGCAGAATAAAATTCTAACTGTACATGCTTTCATATGGTTTCACTTTATTTTGGCCATGTTTCTTTGCATTCCTCTGCTCTTCCAATTCCTGTAAACCAAACACCCAAGTTGACAGAAATCATGTGTTTACAAATGCTTTGTTTACCATGTGCATTCCTATCCTATTCTGGTGTTTTTCCTATCCCTACATTTTTAGAATCATGCAAGCCAAATGAGCCCTTACAGAATTACTTCAGTTACAGGTAGGTGTCGAAGGGAACTTTCTGTGGTTTGTCCTGCTCCTGTCGCAACGTCATCCACCTCACCTGAGCTGCTCCATCGATAGAAGCATCTACCAAACCAGACATCACGACTCCTGACCGTATTTCGCCGCCTCAGATCTCCTTCCCAGCCGCCGGCACCCACCGCAACGGCATCACCATCATCGACTCAGCAGATGAACCTGAGGAGTACATGGGTCCACAAGAGAGGTCTCACCCTTTTGTTTCTGCTTATGTTATGCATTGCTTAAAATTACCTGCTACTTTATCGTCCTGTTCACCTCTTGGACTCCAAGTCAGGTCCAGATTAATGTTGAAACTTGAGTTCTAAATTAGTTGTGGGGCACATATCGAGGAAGCAATGAATAGTATCTCTGTCTAATATCTATTTCACCTAGGGTATGCCTATGTTGTTCATCTTGGGTGGGAAACAAATAGTAAAGCAATCATCATCTATCTTTTTATTAAATTAAAGCAATCATCAGCCTGCTATCATTATTTTAGGATCCATCCACCGGTTGTTACCGTCACTCTAAATTTCTGCATGCTCTCCTTACATAATCTCACCATATTTTTTTGGTACGCATGTCAGATATTGTACATAGTCATGCTGAACATGTAGAGAAAAAGAGAAGAATTTTGCGCGGCAATACAATGTATTGCAGACATCGCTCCATGGTGGGTTCAATGGCAAACCCTCCCCACCCCTCTCTAGATTGTAATCCAGAGGAAGATATCTGTTCTGAGGCGGATTCAGACGCCGCTGACCACTCCTATTTACCCCCCAAGGTGTTTGCTCTACCTTGGCATGATGATGTTAGTCATATCATGCATATGTTGCCTTGCAGTGCTTACTTTTGACATCCTATATGCCACCTGCTTAGTTTAGACATGTTCTGTAATGCCACTTGAGGGAGTCCTGGATTAGGGGGTCCTCGGACAGCCGGACTATATGCTTATGCCGGACTGTTGGGCTATGAAGATACAAGGTAGATGACTTTGTCCCGTGTCTGAGTGGGAATCTCCTTTGCGTGGAAGGCAAGCTTGGCGATTCAAATATGTAGATTCCCTTCTCTGTAACCGACTCTATGTAACCCTAGCCCCCTCCCGTGTCTATATAAACCAGAGGGTTTACTCCATAGGACAACAACAATCATAATCATAGGCTAGTTTCTAGGGTTTAGCCTCTACAATCTTGTAGTAGATCAACTCTTGTAATACTCATATCATCAAGATCAATCAGGAAGTAGGGTATTACCTCCATAGAGAGGGCCCGAACCTGGGTAAACATCGTGTCCCCCGCCTCCTGTTACCATTAGCCTTAGACGCACAGTTCGGGAACCCCTACCCGATATCCCCGGTTTTGACACTGACATTGGTGCTTTCATTGAGAGTTCCACTGTGTCGTCACCATAAGGCTTGATGGCTCCTTCAATCGTCTACAACGACATGGTCCAGGGTGAGGTTTTCCTCCCCAGACAGATCTTCATATTCAGCGGGTTTGCACTGCGGGCCAACTCGCTCGGCCATCTGGAGTAGATTGATAGCTACATCCCTGGCCATCAGGTCAGGTTTGGAAGCCTGAATTATACCCCTGACATCCGAGGAGACTTGATCTTCGACGGATTCGAACCCACGACGGCTGCACCCTACAACCACGATGAGCATGACCTAGATCTGCCATCGGACGGTGTTCAGGAGATCGCACCTGTAGCTTCCTTAGCCTTAGATCTAGTGCAAATCATGCCATCCGAGGACGGGAGGATCGACCCCGCCATGGAAGCACTCAACGGCGTTAGAGCCGAACATAGATTCAACCTCCAATGAGGTATGTGTCATCAGACCCTCAGACTCGTCTCCGGTCATAGGCTCCGAACCGTGCGTATCCGCGCCCATCGGATCTGACTGGGCGCCGATCTTGGAGTTCAGCTCTGCGGACATATTTCAACACTCGCCCTTGGGCGATGTGTTAAACTCATTAAAATCTCTCTCCCTATCGGGAGACTCTTGGCCGAACTATGTCCGGCTTGAGTGGGAAGCGGACGACGAGGGAATTCGTTACCCACCCACCACCCACTTAATAGCCACTATCGATGACTTAACCGACATGCTTGATTTCGACTCTGAAGACATCAACGGTATGGACGACGATGCCGGAGAAGAACAGGAACCACCGCCCACAGGGTGCTAGATAGCCACCTCATCATATGAGATATATATGGTGGACACACCCAAAGAAAACAATGGCGAGGATCAAAAGGATGCAACGAAGGATAATCCTCCTGAGAAACAGCCGAAGCGCCGACGTCAGCAGCACCGCTCTAAACCACACCAGGGTAGAAACAGTGATACTGGCACAAGAGATAATAGCACTCTGGATGATGCCGAAGACGAAAACGACCCCGCCCAGCCAAGCTTCGAACAGGCTGGACGGGAGGACGGGCAAGCTAGCCCCGATGAACAGGCCATGAATGAAGACTCGGAGGACGATAATTACATGCCTCTCTCCAAAGATGAGGCGAGCCTCGGCGATGAAGAATTTACCGTGCCTGAGGACCCCGTCGAGCAGGAGCGCTTCAAGCACTGGCTTATAGCCACTGCAAAGAGCCTGAAGAAAAAGCAGCGGCAGCTTCAAGCTGGCCAAGATCTGCTCACTGATAGATGGACTGTGGTCCTGGCAGCCGACGAATACGGACTCGAGCGCCCAACCAAAAGTTACCCGAGACGCAAGTTGTTACCTCAATTTGAGGACGAGGCACTAGAGCCTATACTACCAGTTCAGGATGCGACTAACCGACCACTGCGTGGCCGAGATAAAGCAGCGTATTAGTTGGAACACCAGCCCGCACCCCGAAGCCGAACGAATAGAAACACGAAGGCCCGGGGCTACACACATGACCTGCAATACGAATTAGAAAACAAAGCAGGACAGCCAAGATCGATCTACGAATCGCGGGGGCGCGCCCCAACACGCGATGATGACCGCCACACCGGATATACTAAATACAAATCCGTCCGGGCCGAATACAACAGACTAGATTCATCTGAATTGCGTCGTGATGTAGCGCGGCATAGAGGCGCCGCACACCCCCTATGCTTCACTGATGAAGTTATGAAGCATGAATTCCCAGAAGGGTTTAAACCCGTAAACATCGAACCATATAATGGTACAACAGATCCCGCGGTATGGATTGAAGACTTCCTTCTCCACATTCACATGGCCCACGACGATGATCTCCATGCCATCAAGTATCTCCCACTAAAACTCAAGGGACCAGCTTGGCACTGGTTGAATAGTCTGCCGGAAAACTCCTTTGGCAGTTGGGAAAACCTGGAAGACGCATTCCTTGACAACTTTTAGGGCACTTATGTACGACCACCGAATGCTGATGACTTAAGTCATATAACCCAACAGCCCGGAGAGTCATCCAGGAAATTATGTTCTTGGTTCTTAACTAAAAAGAACCAGATCATCGACTGTCCGGATGCCGAAGCCCTGGCAGTCTTTAAACATAACATC
This sequence comes from Triticum aestivum, assembly GCF_018294505.1. Lineage (NCBI taxonomy): Eukaryota > Viridiplantae > Streptophyta > Magnoliopsida > Poales > Poaceae > Triticum > Triticum aestivum. Next base: position 502,950,519 of record NC_057795.1, on the reverse strand, counting down.
CGTGACGAGTGGCTTGCCCGACACCTCAGCCAAGAGAAGCCAAAGTCCATGGCAGCCCTTACGACGCTCATGACCCTCTTCTGTGCGGGCGAAGATAGCTGGCTAGCTCGTAGCAACAGCGCCTCAAGCAAACCTGGAAGTTCTACATCCGGAGATGACAACGGCAAGCCCCAACGTAGCAAACACATGCATCAAAATAATGGCGACAACACCGAAGACACAGTCGTCAATGCCGGATTCAGCGGCTCTAAGACCGGTCAAAGGAAGAAACAATTCAAAAGAAGCAGTCTGGGCACGTCCAGTCTGGACCGCATACTCGACCGTCCATGTCAAATTCATGGCACCCCAGGAACACCAGCCAATCATACCAACAAAGAATGCTAGGTCTTCAAACAGGCCGGCAAGTCAAGTGTCGAAAGCAAGGAAAAGGGGTCGCAAAGAAATGACGATGACGAGGAGCCCCGTCCACCAAACACAGGAGGGCAAAAGAAGTTCCCCCGCAAATTTAAATGGTGAATATGATACATGCCACCCATATTCCCAAATGGGAGCAGAGGCACGCACTTAGGGACGTCTACGCTATGGAGCTAGTCGCCCCAAAATACAACCCATGGTCGTCCGGCTCGATCTCCTTCGACCTTAAGGATCGTCCGACCAATATCCGTCAGGGCGGTTCAGCCGCACTGGTCCTTGACCCAATAATTGACGGATTCCACCTCACGTGAGTCCTTATGGACAGAGGCAGCAGCCTGAACCTGCTTTATCAGGATACAGTGCGCAAGATGGGTATCGATCCTTCAAAGATCAAACCCACTAAAACCACCTTTAAAGGTGTCATACCAGGTGTTGAAGCCCGCTGTACAGGCTCCATCACTCTGGAAGTAGTCTTCGGACCCCCGGATAATTCCCGCAACGAAGAGTTAATCTTTGATATCGTCCCTTTTCGCAGCGGCTATCATGCACTGCTCGGACGAACCACATTTGCTCGATTCAACACGGTGCTACACTATGCTTATCTTAAGCTCAAGATGCCTGGTCCACACAGCATCATAATAGTTAATGACAAAGTTGAACGCTCCCTCCGTACCGAAGACCACACCGCCACCTTAGCAGTAGAAGCACAGAGCGACCTATTTCAATCGAACCTTCATTCGACGGCTAGGCTCTCGTACACCGTCAAAAGAGTCTGAACTACTCCGCGGCAGGATAGCCCAGCTCCTCAAGAGCTCAATTAACCACTTTGGCAATAGGAGGAGGCAAAGCTAGGTTATGCCCCATAATGTGGCTTAACCGCTCCGGGACACACAAACATTTTTTGCATTTTCTTTTCAGGTCCACTTTTGTCTAGGCCATCACTGGCGACCTGGCGACCGGACCTATGAAGGGACGGACATACCAAGGAGGGAAATAGCTCAAACGCGCAAGGGAATCCTTAGATATTCCCCTTGATGATCATCTGATTATTCTCCGAGTCTGCACACAGCCCCCTGGTCTCAGCAGGTTCCAAAGTCATATTTATTTTTATCGCACTACTTGTACTCGTAAGCCTGGACGTATTATTCAATTACAACCTGCGGCTTATATGACGCTCACTTGCAGTTCTTTCTTATTGATATTTTTTGGCAAGTAGCAGCCGTACACTATGGTACGCCTTAATACGCCAGGGGCTTCATTGTACCCATAATACGGCAACAAAGTCCGAACACCCTCACGGTCGTTTGGCACCCCGAACTTATAGCATTATATGCATCGGCTTCAAATCATGTCTTGGGTCAATAGTTGGGTTGCCCGGCTCCTATGCTTGCTACCCTATGTTCCGCTATATCGGCTAGGGTGGTAAAGGGAGAACTACTGCGATTGTGTCCCGATTCTTCTGGACGAGCACCTTAGTAGAGAAAGCCGAAAACTGACTGTAATGATGCGGCGAGAGCTGGTCAGCTGTTCGAGAGGTTACAAAATCTTTATGGGTTTCTTGCGCATTATGCGATAACTCATGCAGCGTGTGACGAATCGTTTTTTTATCAGGTGCTTATGGAGCCCCTAGTGCGGTCCTCCGAACACCAGGGGATGCGCCTACCTTTCTTTTGTCAAACTCCTATGGCTAAGTGAGGGTGATAAAGCCTTATAGTCCGATTGCCTGGTTCGTTACACTGAACACCTCCTTCAAGGACCCAAAATTGGGGTAAAGAGTGTTCAGGTTTATCCCGAACAACCCCGTACTTCCTACGTGGGGGCAGAAGCCGACGACTGGCCAACTCTCAGGATTAATATATAAAACAGCCACACAGGAGGTAAAATTTTCCAAATAACAGGCATTATATTACATAAACGACCTTGTTCAATATTACGAAGGATAACATGAATGTATTCATGGGAATATAATATCCTTGGCACATTGCTCCACTGCAAGGCGAGATCCCTCTAGGACACTGTCATAATATAACTCGGGCTTGCGGTGCTCCTTCCCCGCAGGCAGTCCTTCGGTCATCAGCTTTACGGCATCCATCTTCGCCCAGTGCACCTTGGCGCGGGAGAAGGCCATTCGTGCACCTTCCATACAGACCGACCACTTGATGGCGTCAAGCCAAGGGCAGGCACTTATAAGCCACTTCACGAGCCCGAAGTAGCTGCTAGGAATCGCCTTGGCGGGCCACAGCCGGATAATCAAATGCTTCATGGCAAGTTCGGCCGCCCTATGCAGCTCGATCAGCTGTTTCGGTTGACCGACAAAGGGCACTGGATGCTCTGGCGCCAGATATTGCGATCAAAATAGCTTCTCCGTCAAGCTCCCTTCTTCAGCTCGGTAAAATTGTGCGACATCAGATATGTTGTGCGGCAGATCCGCAAACACCGCTAGAGAAATCCGAATTCGGATTAGTAACAGGAATTTCTTCCTTCAAATATTTGCTTTGCATAGAAAAAGCCTTACCTGCCTCGATCTTTCTGGCCTCCTGGATTTATTGGAGGGCTCCTTGGGCTTCGCCCCATGCATCGTGTATGGCTTGACGAGCCTTGGTGAGTTTGGATTCTTTCTCTGTTAAACTCTACTCCAAGGTCTCGCACTTCCTCACAGCCTCTTGGAGCTCTTGCTGAACTTCAATAAACCTGGCCTCATGCTTTTCACGAAGGGCCTGCTCTTTGGCCGCCTTCTTCTCGGCCTCGGCCACTGCCTTCTTAAGAGCCTCGACTTCGGTCGTCGCTCCTAGAGCACATCATGAATATTTTTTCGTCATATTCAATTATTCATTCATACTGAATGCAAACAAGGTTTTTTGCATACCTTGGTTATCCTCCAACTGCTTCTTCACTTGGCCGAGCTCTTTTTCGGCCCGCTCCAGACTCTGCTTTAGTCTGGAGACTTCCGCCGTATGAGAGATGGCAGTCACTAAAGACGCCTGCTTAGAAAAAAAGAGGGAGCGGTACTACATGGTAAGTCTCCTGCGAACATATATCTGATCCTCTGTCCGACTTCTCCTTCCGAACAACGAATAGTGTATCAGGGGCTACTATCTATACTATGACACTATTTAAAACCTCACCACTTACCTCAAAGCCCGTTATAAGGCTGATGCAGGCTTCAGTCAGCCCACTTTCGGCAGACTGAATCTTCTCAATCACCGCACCCATAAGGTCACGGTGTTCTTCAATGATGGAAGCGTTCTTCAGCGTTGTTGATAAGGTATCCAGCATCTCTGGTTGGGCAGAGGTCGCCGGTGAATAGGCGCACCCCCTTCTGTCGAAGGAGGTTGCCCGCCTGATTTCGGAGATGTGCTGGTCCCCGGAACTGTGTCCGGTTGGGGGGCGAATTCAAGATAGCCCCCGTCGTCGGTGTCCATGGGGGCCTTCTCCCCCGTGTGTCCGGCCGCAGAGGTTTGACCCTCTGGCGCCACCTTAACGGTCTCCCCGGCTCCTCCTTGGCCTGGGCACCTTTGGGACGATACCTCGGTTTCGTCCACGTGTCTGGGGGAGGAGGCCGTCAGGGGAGTCCCATTGTCCATCGCGTCCGAGCCCAGTGAATCCTCCGATGAGGATTGCTCGGTGCGGGACCTAGCCGGACTGCAAAAGGCGTGACTCAATGCGTTAACGCTATACGATAGTGAGTCTGGATATACAAATGTGTCCAGGTTTTATATACTCATGATTTAACCAGGGGCTGGACGCTGGGATCCCACTCTGGGCTGCTGTCGGTGGCGGTGGTCGATTCATCCGGAAAGGATTTTTTTCCCTTCTTAGGTGATTCGGCCTCCAAGCGTGTGGAGGCCGTCCTTTTCTTTCTCCCCCTCACCTGGGGGGGGGTCGACTTTCCTCCTCTTCCTCCTCCTCTTTGGAGGAGGAGCAGGCCTCAGAGTCTTCGGACACTATGTCCGAAGTACCCTGGCGATGAAGGCCGCCCCTGGTATCTTTGGCCTCTTTCTTGGCCTTCTTCTTCGGCGCCTTGTAAGGCACCGGGACCAGCATCTTTGTTAGAAGCGGGTCGGCTTGTTCTTGTGGTAGCGGGGCCGGACAGTAGATCTGCTCTGCCTTCTTCGTCCAGCCCTAGGAGAATTGTTGGAAAATATATTAGGCGTTTCCCTTGGAGCATGTAGATAAAGCGTATGATTTGCCAACATACGAAGACTTACCAAACTCGCGGGACGGGACAATTTGTACCTGCGGTCCTCGGCTGAGTCCGACCATGATTTGCCGGACTTAAAGAGCACCTTCCAGATGTCTTCGTGCGTTGAGTCAAAGAACCCTAGTAGGGTCTGGTGCTTGGCCGCGTCAAATTCCCATAAATTGCAAGCCCTGCGTTGGCAAGGGAGAGTCCGGCAAACTAACATCACCTGGACTACATTGACAAGTTTGATGTTCTTGTCTTCCATACCCTTAATACGCGCCTAGAGCACTGCTAGCTCATCTGACGAAGACTAGTCCAGGCCCTTTTTGGGCCAGGACGTAAGCCGCAATGGAGCTCCGGATCGGAATTCGGGAGCCACGGCCCATTTGTGCCGCGTGGCTCAGTGACATAGAACCACTGTTGTTGCCACCCTTTGACGGAATCATTGAAGGTACCTGATGGCCATGTGACGTTGGGCATCTTGCTCACCATGGCGCCTTCGCACTCGGCGTGCTCACCGTTCACCACCTTGGGCTTCACATTGAAAATCTTCAGTCATAATCCAAAGTGTGGAGAGATGCGGAGGAAGGCCTCGCACATGACGATGAATGTTGAGATGTTGAGGAAGGAATTGGGGGATAGATCATGGAAATTGATCCTGTAGTAATACATAAGGCCGTGAACAAATGGGTGGAGGGGAAACCCTAGCCCGCACACAAAGTGAGGGAGGTATACAACCCTCTCATGGGGTTCCGGAGTGGGGACGATCTGTCCCGTCGTCAGAAGACGGTGGCCGGTCTTCTTTGCCAGATACCCGGCCTCCCGAAGTTTCTTAATATCCTTCTCCTGGACAGTAAAGGTCATGCACTTGCCTCCAGCTAAGGATCCGGACATTTTTGGAATGCCTTTGTGGGCGGAGAAGGCAAATGCTTGGGCGCTGGAGCTCAAGCGAAAGAGAGTAGGCAGAAGAAGAAGAAGGCATGGGTGAAAAGGGGAATCCTTATCTCTTTATAAAGGCAGCAGAAATCATGCGCCTCCCCACTTGCCCTAGAAACTCGCTTATTCCCCAAGCGTCGTGCTAATGGCGCGGTTGGGTTACCCACACCCGTATTGATGAGAATCCCGTGATAAGGGGACACGATCTCTGCTTCGACAAGACGTGCCAATAAAACTGCCTTGCAAGATGTGTAGTAGTAGGTTCAGAAAACGGTTCGAATAATGACCGGGCCGCGGCGTGATGTCACACTATGGAGAAGTTGTCAGCAGATTGGACTCGTGGAATATTATACTCTCTACGGTGGTATGTGGAATTTGTTTTGCAGAGCCGGACATGATTCTTGTGTTCAAGATCTACTTTGGATTATTCGGAGAAGGAACCCGCCTTACAATGCCGAAGACAATCTGCGCGCCGGACTCATCGTCATTGAAGCCTGGTTCAGGGCCTACTAAGGGAGTCCTGGATTAGGGGGTCCTTAGACAGCCGAACTATATGCTTATGCCGGACTGTTGGACTATGAAGATAGGAGGAGAAGACAACAGTGTGATCACAACATCAGGCATTGGGGCCTTCTGAGCCTCGGCGTCCTCGACGACAGCGTCAAGCGCGTGCGCCTCCGAAATCAGAAGGGCCACGGGGGTTGGATCCATGCCAGCGCGTCCCTCCTGGCCTCGTGAGGATGACCGGGCAGGGGAGGCACGAGCCTCGCTACTTCCTTTTCCCGCAGATGAAGGCGTAGCCCCGGCAGGCGAGCTTACCCCAAGCAGGGCCGCCGGGGCCCCTTTCAGCCTTTTCGCCGTAGGCAGAGGCCTAGCACTACAAAAAAAAGACACATCCGTGACATTTTGGGCCGAACAATTTTTTTCTGTCATACATATGACACTACTATGACGATAATTGTGACAAAACCCGGTATCATCATAGATGTGGTGGGCTCCTACTTCTATGACAAAAAATCATGACAGAAAATGGGCTTTTCGTCCTGGGTGGGCTGGAGACGCAGCTGCATGACATTCTTTGGGCCGTCCATGATGGAAAAAAAATGTGGTAGAAGCGAGGGGGAGGAAAATTTCGGGGAGTTGCCGGTTACGGTGGGAGGTCGGGTGCGGAGCGATGCGCGTTTCTCTCGTACGTACGCGCGTGTGTGCGAGGCGTTGGCTCTAACTGAAGCCGAGTGAGGCGGTGGTCTCTAACTGAACCCGAGCGATTGCACTACAGGCTAGGCGTTACTGAACCCGAGCGATCGATCGATGGCTGTTAACTGAACCCGATGGAGCGATTCCTTCGCTACTGCTGCTAACTGAAGCCGATCGATGCTGCCTCTGGGATGAACAGTGAGCATTGCGGGGGGTTTGGATGAACAGTGAGCGGTGGCGTTGCCTCTGGATGAACAGGAACCCGTGGTGTGGAGGGCTGGATGAACAGTAGACGATGGAGGGGTGGCCGTGGAGGGGTGGTTGAACAGGACCCCGTGGTGTGGAGGGCTGGATGAACAGTAGACGGTGGAGGGGTGCCCGTGGAGGGGTGGTTGAACAGTAGCCGGTGGAGTAGCGCGCGGTGGAGGCTGGATGAATAGGAGCCCGTGGAGGCTGGAGGAGGTCGACGGTAGCCCGTGGAGGCTGGAGGAGGTTGATGGTGGAGATGAACAGTACCCAGTGGAGTCCCGTT